>NC_133658.1:873634048-873977072 GCF_037893015.1 Macrotis lagotis | reverse complement strand
CAGTGGATAGAGCACCGACCCTGGAGTCAGGAGTACCTGAGTTCAAATCCGGCCTCAGACACTTAATAATTATCTAGCTATGTGGCCTTGGGCAAGCCACCTAACCCTACTGCCTTGCAAAAACCTAAAAAAATAAATAAACCAAAAATAAATAAACAAATAAATGAATGAATGAATAAGCAAATAAGCAAACAAACAAACAAATAAATGAATGAATAAATAAATGAATGAATGAATGAATGAATAAATAAAATAGAGGACATACTAGAGGCTATCTAAATATGAATTACCATTGGCAAAGCCATTTGGATGAAACATCATTGATAAGATTCTAACAGTGGGAGGCTTATTAGGATACTCTTCTGAGAATTCTATTACTAGTTTAATGGTACCATCCTCAAAGGGTGAGCCTTCTGGCCCAGACATAACTGCATTTCACTTCATAATTTGAACTCAGGTTCTCCTGACTCCAGGGCAGGTGCTCTATTCACTGCACCACCTAGATGCTCCTTTTTAAATGTTATTGGGGGGGGGGCGGCTAGGTGGCACAGTGGATAAGGCACCGGCCCTGGAGTCAGGAGTACCTGGGTTCAAATCGGGTCTCAGACACTTAATAATTACCTAGCTGCATGGCCTTGGGCAAGCCACTTAACCCCATTTGCCTTGCAAAAAAACTAAAAAAAATGTTCTTTTTTAAATTATGTTCATTCTCTCCTCTCCAAATCATGCCTAATGAGGTGACCATGCCAAGTGTGATGAATCCTTTTTAATTGTCTGAGGGAAGAGGAAGGGAGAGACTATAAGAGACTATAAACACCTTGAGGAGAGTCTCACTGGCACTCAAATTGAAATTCAACGAACATGTATTAAGGATAACCTTGAAGAGATTAGTTGTCCTGCTAGCTACCCTGAAACTTATAGCCTTGGAAAATTGCCTGGGTTGGGAAGAAGCACTGACAAGCAGGACATATCTGCCCTCAAATCTGGGCAAGTCACTTCACCCTTTTTTTGCATCTGAATCCTCATTTGTAAAATAAACTGGAGAAGGGGATGACAAACCACTCCAGTATGTTTGCCAAGAAAAGCCCCAAATTGGGGTCACAAAGAGTCAGATGTAACTGAACAACAAGAAGAATGTCCTGACTCCTGGCCCAGGGCTCTAACCAGTGTATCACCTACCTCCAATAAATGTGTGTATACACAGCTTCTCGGCAGCAGGGCTAAGAAAGTGGCCTGGTCAACCCGCTGGCTAAGTGCCTCCTCTGCTTGCCATCACGCCTAATTTTCAGGAAAGACAGTGTGTGCTTCATCTTCTCCCACATCCTTGCCCTTCCATCCTCCTAAAGACCTCCTTCAAAAGCATTGATTCTATTTAAAGACTCATAGGCAGATCCCTCGCTCTTTGGGAGGTCTGTCATTCTTCTTGGCTTCCTGGTCGATCAACCACTTTGTTCCAACTATTAGGAAGCTTTTAATCACCAGCTGGGAAGATCTTTGTCAGGGCAAAGTTAGCCGAAACCAAGCTAGAAGGAGAAATCTAAGACCATTGAGTGCAATTCCTATTTACAGATAAGAGAACTGAGGCTCAGAGTGGGGAAAGAGGCTTAACAAAAATAAAAATAGAATTTTTATAACATTTTAAGGTTGGCCAAATGTTATCTTTATTTAATCTTCACAACAACCCTAGGAGATAGGCATATTAACCAAAAATCACATCTCAGAAAGATGGGTAGAAGCTAGATTTATTACAAGAGAAATGAATATACATGAGGAACTTCTGTTATTATCCCCAATTTATAAATGGGAAAAAGTATATCCTTCTCTTGCCCTCCCATTAGTTAGAGTTCCAGTTATGGAGCCATGGAAACCTAGGTTCAAGTCCTGTTTTGTACATATATCAATTGGGTGACCCTGGGAAAGTTTCTTAACTTTTTGGGGTATAGGGTGTGTTTAAGAAAAACTAGTATCTTGTTGTGAGGGCTGCCAAGCCCTTTTCAGGGTTGCTTTCCCCCTTTAATGTCCACCTGAGCCACCTAACTCTCACCTGTGGCTCCAAGAAACTAGCATACACAGCAGCCACCCATAGGAACCCATTTTGGCAGGTGGGCTAAACCAGGTTGAGGGTAACTAAGGGAATCTCAAACTCATCAGTGAGTATTGGGGGGTATCCACCCCAACATGTGAAGTCTTCTACTGGTGAAATGGGCAGAAAAGAGCACTATGGTAGGACATTCCAAGCTCATTTTGGCAGCCACAGTCAAACATACTGCAATTTCTCCCAAACATAGTGATGTCATTTTGATCTTTTTTTTCTGTAACGAAGGACAAGAAACAATCAACCAACCAACTTAGACAAACAGAGGGGAAATGCCCAAAGTCACTTAGCATCTGAGGATAGACTTGAACTCAGATCTTTCTATCCAGGTCCCATGCTCTATTCACTTCAACACTTGTCTGTCTCTATTCACTTCAACACTTGTCTGTCTCTTGTTTGATGTCACAACTAATGGATGATCCAGGTTCTTCCTATCACAAAAATTTCTAACACATCCTATCTCAAGTCCCCAGGAGACTCATCGATCTCTCATCCAGCTCAACCCAAGCATATGAAACAGAGAAACTATACTCTGGCCATGGGAGTTTAGTCATACTTCAGCAGGAGGAGTATGGGAATCATGGAATATTAGAAATCCCCCAGAGTAGCTATATTCCATCCAGTAAACTAATAATCTCCAAATGCTTTTGATCACATACTCTAATCAGTTAAAAAAAAAATTAGCACACATCCCAATATGTGTGTATACTTTTTTTATTTATAAACTACTGTCAGCTGGTTGGCATAGTGGCTAGAGAGCACTGAAACTGGAAATTCTGCCTCAAATACATTTGCTATGGGACTCTGAACAAGTCACTTGACTTCTTTTGACCTGTTTCTCTATGAAATGGCACCTAGCTTCCCAGGACTATAGGGAAGATAAAATGTGACAATATTGTAAAATTCTTTTCAAACCCCCCAAGTTCTGTATAAATGCTGTGAAAATACTATTACTTCATTTTTATTATTAGATACAAATACTACAACACAGGGGCAGCTGGGTGTCACCCTAGTGGGTAGAGCTTTGGAGTCAGAAGGCTAATCTTCCTGAGGTCAGATCTGGCCTCAGACATTTACATATTATATGACTCTGGGCAAATCACTTAACCTTGTTAAACTCAGTTTCCTCTTCTGTAAAATAAACTGAATAAATAAATAGGAAATGGCTCCAGCATCTTTGCCAAGAAAACTCCCAACAGGGTCATGAAGAGTGAGACATAATCAAAAATGACTGAACACTTGAACCTTGAACACATAGTATTTGTATCATCCTGGGTAAGTCACTTAATCTCTCATTGTTCTAACTGACTCTGAGACTTCAGAGAAGGGTGCAGCCTCCACGGGTGAAGGGAGTTTCACTGTACCACAGGAGCAAGACCTATTGCCATATGGGCTCTGCTATACTAATGATAATATATATTTTAAAAACCAAAGAGAATACATAAAGAATATTTGATTGGGGATAATAAGTTGCCCCCTGGAATCTGGGTGACTTGACCTCCTCTGCTTTAGGAAAATGACTTTGTTGACTAAATGGAGTCTGCATTGGAATGGGAAGAGGGGAAGCAAGGTGGCCATTGAGAAGATTGTTGTCATAGTCCAGGTGAGAGTCCAGGATCTGAACCGGGGGGGTCTGTGAGTGGAGCTAAGGTGAGAGGTAAGAGATGCTGCAAAAGTGAACATGATGAGATTTGGCAACAGATTTAAAGTGGATTTGGGGTTTAACGGAGAAAGCAGAGCTGATGGTGAACCAGGTTACCTGGAAGTATGAAAGTGCCCTTGGCAGAAACAGGAAAATAGGGGGCAGAAGGGGAAGGGGTGTTTATTTGTCCTTTGTTCTAAAAGAGAAGAGAATCACAACATCAGGGAGGTGATTAAGGGAGGTTTATGTTGCCCCCAGAAGGAAGGAAGGAAGGAAGGAAGGAAAGAAGGAAGGGGAGGGGAGGGGAGGGAAGGGAAGGAGGGAGGGAGGAAGGAAGAATTTATTAAGCACTTCCTATGTCCCAGGAACTGTGCTAAGTTTTTTTACAAATATTATCTTAAATATTTGATCCTCACAACCACTTTAGAAAGTATCTGGCATTATTGTCCCCATTTTACAGTTGAGGAAACTGAGGTAGGCAGAGGCTAATGATTTACCTCTTAGCCCACTCTGAAGAGTGACCTAATAGAAGAGAGGGACGAGATGGGGGCAGGAGGGGGAGATCAACACAGATATGGCTGTCTCAGAGAAGAGCCCTAGAAGTGGGTGACAGAGGAGAACTGGATGTCACCCAGCCTCCGCCTCACCTCTTCGCCCTCTGATTGGTCATTCATTTACCTTACTTCACATACCTCTTGGGCTCACATGCCCATCCCCAGGAGACCATAGCCCCTATTTTGGAGGAAAGCCTTTCACAAACTGATGCCCACACTGTCTTTTCGGCTTTCCAGCCTCTGGCCTGGTCTTCTGATAATTCTTGACACATGTCAATACAGTTCTTATCTCCATGACTTTGCCTTGCTGGCCCCACCCCCACCCCTGGAATGCATCACTTTCTCATCTTTGAATCTCAAGAATTTTTAATTGTTTATTTTTTTAATCATGATTCAATTCAAGTACTGCCTTCTACAAGAAGGTTTTCCTCTCATTTGGGGCCATCTACCTACCCCACACCCATGACCTAGCGTCTGGCTCATATAAATCCAAGCATATTTAAGCATGCATACATATAGGTGTTTGTGCATGAACTTATAGGTGTGTGTATTGTACAGATGTATAAACCTGTACATGTGTGTATATTTATAAGCCTATATATATTCTGTGTATGTGTGTATAAATGTGTATAAACCTATGCATAGATGTGGATAAGGAGGTACTGATATATAAATCTGTATGTATGTATGTATAAAAGTATGTATAGGCGTGTAAAGCTACATGTGTGTATGTGTATAAATGTGTAAATCTGTACATGTATGTATAAATCTATGTTTAAATGCATGTATGTGTAACCCTATATCTATGTGTGTCTACATGTATATGTATGTTTAGATGCACAAAACCTGCATTGTGTGGATATATATATATATATATATACATATATACACACACACACACATATACATATATATACAAATATATGTGTGTATAAACTATGGAAATATGTGTACACATATGTGCATATGTATGAACATGTGTATATATGTATAAACCTATGAATATGTGTGTACATGCACATAAGCCTATGTGTGTCTATAGTATAAATCTATAAATATGTATGTATGTGTGTGAAAGTATGTGTAAACTTATATATGTGAGTCTATATTTGTGTATAAACCTATGTATATGTGTATAGACATCTGTTTATATGTGTGTACAAACATGTATGGGTGTATTGTATAAACCGGCATGTATGTATGTATAAAACTATATAAATGTGCATAGATATATAAATATGTATCTGTGTGCATGTGTATGTACAAATCTATGTATATGTGTATGTCTGTATGTGTCTAAGCCTATGAGTATATATGTATGCATAGATGTTTAAATCTGAATATATGTATATATAGATATGTTTAAACCTATATGTGTATATAGACCTATGTATCGATGTATACATCTGCTTATATATAAAACATGTATGTATGAGTGTGTATGTAGATCTATATGTATGTATGTATATGTCTAATCCTATCTATGTGTTCCTCTAGTATCTCCCCTCAAAAGAATATGTTTCCTGAAGCTACAGACTATGTCATTTTTGCCTTCATATTCCCAGCCACTGGCATACAGTGGGCATTTAATAAATGCTTGAATTCAATACAATAAACATTTATATGCCAGGTAATAAACTAAATGCCAGTGATAAACTGAAGACAATCCCTACCCTTAAAAACCTTACAATCTATATGGGGACAGTAGGAAGCAGAGTTGAGGCAACATAAAAAAAGAGAAAAGAGGAAGGGAGCCAGGACTTCTGGGGTATTGAGTATATGGGCATCTTGTTCCATAGAATTGAACCTGGGGCAACTAGGCAGCGCAATGGATAGAGCACCGGCCCTGGAGTCAGGAGGAACTGAGTTTAAATGCAACCTCAGATATTTAATAATTACCTAGCTGTGTGACCCTGGGCAAGTCACTTAACCCCATTTGCCTTTTTAAAAAATTGAATCTGGGTAAAGCAGCAAATGCAAAGTGAAAGAATCTGAGTGCCCAGTGACTGCCCTCTATAAAGGGAGGTTTTGAGAGGAGTGTTTGGTGTTCCACCTTACAAACCTCCCACCAGAAAGGCAAGGAAGCTGAAAGAGGTGGTGTCCATCAAGGCTTGAGGTGGCAGCAAAACCAGCCCAATGGATGGATGCATCATCTATGCAAGAGCACACGTCATAAGCCTCTGAATTTCTCCACCAACCAGTCAGTCAGAAGTAAACATGCAACATTAAATAAAGAAAATGGATAATTATCATTTATTTAGCAATATTTAGCAATTTGTAAACTTTTAAATCTATGATAGATATGGTACATAAAATATATGTATATATATACATATATATATATGTATATATATACATGTGTATGTATAAACCCATGAGATATATGAGAAATGATAAATTCTTGCAGGATCATTTCACATCATCTTATATAGCAAAGGTTGAAACAAGTATCTATTAGGCACCTACTATGTGCCAGTCATTGTACTTACTACATTACTCTTATAATCTCATTTAATCCTCAAAACAGCCCAATCATTTTACAGATGAGGAAACTAAGAAATGTTACTGCTAGCTAAGTGTCCAAAACTGGATTTGAACTCAGGTCTTCCTGACTCCAGGACCAATTCTCTATCTACTGTACCACTAACTGGCTCAGCATGGTTCCTTGAAATCAAATGCAAACTAGATAACATGACTAGCTGCCTCCCCATCACTCAAGAGGTAAATTCCCAAAGGCAGATGACTCCCAGATCTATATATTGAGCCCTTACCTCTCACAACTCATGCCATCAATCACTTCCTGGGCTGGTGTGGCCTTCTTTTATAACAAAGGACTACTAGTAGTAGTAGTAGTAGTAGTAGTAGTAGTAGTAGTAGTAGTAGTAGTAGTAGTAGTAGTAGTAATAGCAGTCCTTTTTTTAATGTCCAATTGTCAGTTGGACATCTCTGCCTGGATATCTCATAGGCCTCTCATACTTCACGTGTTTAAAATAGAACTCATTATCTTTCCTAAGCAGCTAGGTGGCACAGTGGATAGAGCACTGAACTGACTCTTCATGAGTTCAGATCTGATCTTAGTCACTTACCAGTTGTGTGTCCCTGAGCAAGACACTTCACTCTGTTTGCCTCAGTTTTCTCATCTGTAAAATGAGCTGGAGAAAGAAAAGTCAAACCACTCTAGTATCTCTACCAAGAAAACTCCAAATGGGATCACAAAGAATCAGACACAACTGAAGGGACTCAATTTTATCTTTGCTTCTTAAATACATCCTTTCTCTTATCTTCTTATTTCTTTTTTAAGAGTAACATAATTCTTCCATTCACCAAGATTCAGAACCTAGATGTCACTTCTCACCTAACTCACCCTATATAACCAATCATTTTCCAAGCCTTACCTATTCTGCTTCCTCAACATTTCTTATATTTATCCTTTCTTCTCCACTCAGAGTAACCATCCTAAGTCAGCCCTTCATTCCTTCTTACCTGGACACATTGATGTCTCTACCTCCAGGCTCTCATCTCTCCAATTCACCTTCTAAATAACTGCCAAATTTATATTCCTAAAGAACAGGTGTCATAATGTTTCTCCTTTATTCAAGAATCATCAGTGACTCCACATTGCCTCTATTAATTCCTCTGTTAGGCATTTAAAATCTTTCTGAATCTGAACCTAGTCTCATTTTAGAAGCTGATTTCATATTATTCATGCCCTTCAGACTTTACCCTGCAGTCAAACTGGTCATCAGTCGTTGCTATTACACAACATTCCATCTCCTTCCCTTTGTCCAAGCTAGCCCTCAATTTTAGAATCTGATTTCTCCTCACGCCTTCTCCTTGAAGCCCCAGCTCCCTTCCAAGTCTTCTCTTTCAAGAGGCATTTCATGATTTCCCCACATTTGTGATAGGTTGAATCCCCACATCAGAACATAAGCTCCTTGAGACCAAGAACTATTTCATGCTTTTTCTTTGTCTTGTGAGGGCCAAGGACATTTTCAAGTATATAGTAAGTGTTTAATAAACGTTTGTCAATGTTTGATCATTTGGGAACCAAAGATTTGCCTGGGTCTCTGCTATTTCACCTCTTCTTTTTATTTTAATTCTTGGAAGTTTCTCTCTCTCTCTAGTCCTTTAACCTTTTGTGTCTTGGACCCCCCTTAAGCAGACATATGAAACCTATGGAGCTTCAAAAAATATTAAATATTAAATTTCAATTGGAGGATGGTGAAAATAAAGATGGAACTTTTTCCCATCTATATAGCTTTCTTTCACTGATCTTTTCTCAAGAATTCTTCCCCAGTGACTTTAAACTTATTTTGCATTGATGAATTCTGTGTAACTCTATATGTGTACAGATTATCTCCCCTGGGAGAATATAAATTCCCTTAGGAGAATAGTTTCCTTTTTGTCTTTATATCTATTCTCCTATCCTAGCAGAGTGTCTGGCATTTGATTGGTATGGGATTGAATAAGTAAATTAATTTAGATAGAATTGTCATTTTTTATTATATTGACTTGACCTAATCATGAGCAATAAATATCTCTCCAATTGTTTAGATCTGTTCTTATTTATGTGAAAAGTGTTTTGTTATTATGTTCATATAGTTCCTGGAATTTTCTTGACAGGTAGACTGCATTTTAAATTGTCTGCAGTTATTTTAAATGGAATTTCTCTATCTCTTGCTGCTGGGTTTTATTGGTTTTATAAAGTAAGACTGGTGATTTATGTGGGTTTATTTTATATCCTGAAACTTTGCTACAGTTGTTAATAATTTCAAGTAGGTTTTTTTAGTTGATTCTTTAGGGTTCTCTATGTAAGCATCATATCATCATGTCATCTGCAAAGATTGATCATTTGTTTTCTCATTGCCTATACTTATTCCTTCTATTTCTTTTTCTTGTCTTGTTGCTAAGCATTTCTAAAACAATATTGAATAATAGTGGTTATAACAAGCATCTTTGCTTCACCCCTCATCTTTTAGTTTATTTTCATTTCAAGTAATGCTTACTCTTAGTTTTAGACAGATACTACTTTTAAAACAGAAAGAAAGAAAAAATCTACTTATTTCTTTACTTTCTAGTGCTTCTCATAAGAATGGGTGTTGTATTTAGTCAAAAGCTTTCTCTGAATCTATTGAAATAATCATATAACTTTTGTTGGTTTTGCTATTGATATAGTCATTTATGCCTCTAGTTTTCCTAATATTGAACCAGCTCTACAATTTTGGTATGAATTGCATCTAATCATAAAGTATGATCTTTGTGATATATTGCTGTACTCTCCTTGCTAGTCCTTATTTAAATTTTAGCATCAATATTCATTAGGGAAATTGTTCTACCGTTTTCTTTCTCTGTTTTTTACTTTCCCTGCTTTGGGTATCAAAACAAATTTTTTGTCATGGGAGGAATTTGGTAGGATTCTTTCTTTACCTTTTTTTTATTCAAATTATATAGCATTGACTCTTTGATATAGCAATTCCACTATTAGGTCTATATCCCAAATAGATCATAAAAGGGGGGAAAGGACCCACAATATATACAAATATTTATAGGACCTCTTTTTATGATGGCAAAAAATTGGAAACTGAGGAGATATCTGTCAATTGGAGAATGGTTGAACAAGTTGTAGTGTATTATTATAATGAAATATAATTGTGCTATAAGAAACGATGAGCAGTGAGATTTCAGAATAACCTGGAAAGCTTTATATGAACTGCTGCTGAGTGAAGTGAGCAGAACCAGAAGAAATTATACTTATTTAACAGCAAAATTGTGTGATGATTAACTATGATCAAAGGCATTCTAAAAGACTTTTGTTGGAAAATACCAACCACATTCAAAAACAAAAAGAACTATGAAGTTTAAATGCATATTGAAGCCTAATATTTTCACTTTGGGTTTTTTTTTCTTTCTCATGGTTTTTCTCTTGTTCTGATTCTTCTTTCATAACATGACTAATATGAAAATATGTTTACTATGATTGTACATATAAAACCTCTACCAGATTGCTTGCTGTCTTGGGGAAGGGGAAAGGAAGGCTAGAGGGTAAAAAATGTGAAAATCAAAATCTTATAAAAATGAATATTGAAAACTAATTTTACATGAAACTGGGGGGAAATAAAACACTATAAAGTAAAAAAATATATGATATTAGAATTAATTGTTCTTTAAATGTTTTATAGAGTTCAGTTGTAAATCCATCTAGTCTTGGAGATTTTTTTCCTTAGAGAGTTCACTTATTAATGGTTCGATTTCTTTTTCTAAAATAGGATTAAAGTACTATAGTTCCTCTTCTATTAATCTGGACAATTTATGTTTTTGCAAATATTCATCTATTTCACTGAGATTGTCAGTTTTATTGGCATATAATTGGGTAAAATAATTTCTAATAATTGCTTTAATTTCATCTTGATTTATAGTGCCTTCACCCTTTCCATTTTTGATACTGATCATTTGGTATTCTTTTTTAAAATCAAATTAATCAATAGTTCATTTATTTTAATTATTTTTTAAATAAAACCAGCTCCTAATTTGATTTATTAGTCCAAATAGTTTTTAAAATATCTATTACATTACTTTCTTCTTTGATTTTCAGGATTTCTATTTTGGTATTTAATTAAGGATTTAAATTTACTTTTTTTCTAATTTTTAAATTATATTTAATTGCCCAATTCATTGATCTGTTCTTTCTTTTTCTTTTCCTTTTTTTAACTGATGTAAGCATTAAGAAATATGAACTCGTGGGGGATGGATGGTGGCGCAGTGGATAGAGCACTAGCCCTGGAGTCAGGAGTACCTGAATTCAAATCCAGCCTCAGACACTTAATAATTACCTAGCCGTGTGGCCTTGGGCAAGCCACTTAACCCCATTGCCTTGTAAAAACCTAAAAAATAAAATATGAACTCTCCCTCAAGTATTATTTTGGCTGTATCCTACAAATTTTGGCATGTTGTCTCATCTTGTCATTATCTTTATTAAATTATTGGTTTTTTCCTATGTTTTGTTCTTTTAACCATTCATTCTTTAGGACTATATTATTTAATTTCAAAGTAATTTTAATCTATGCTTCTGAGACCTTTTATTGCATGTAGTTTTTATTGTAATATGATACCAGAAGGGCACATTTAATATTTCTGTTTTTATACATTTGTTCATGAGGTTCTTATGCCCTAGTGCATTTTTGTGAAGGTGCCATGAACAGTTGAGAAAAAAATGTATACTCCTTTCTATTCCCATTTAATTGTCTCCAGCAATCTGTCATAGCTAACTTTTTGAAAATTCTATTTATCCCCTTAGCTTCTGTCTTCTTTTTAAGGGTTTTGCAAGGCAATGGGGTTAAGTGGTTTGCCCAAGGCCACACAGCCAGGTAATTATTAAGTGTCTGAGGCCGGATTTGAGCTCAGGTACTCCTGACTCTAGGAGTGCTCTATCCACTGTACCACCTATCTGCCCCTGTCTTATTTTTTTTCAAGTTAGATTCATCTAATTCTGAGAGGGGAACATTGAGGTCCCCTACTAATAGTTTTACTATTTTTAACCTGTAACTCATTTATCTTTCTTATATTCAGATGATTCTTGAAACTCACCTAACTCCCAAGACATCTTTTATGATTTACGTTGGAATACTGCCTCTTGTCTAATCTGAACTGAAACATCTATGATTTCTTTCTCTGACTTCCCCTCCGCCTTGACCCCCTCAAAGAACTCCCCCCTAATTTCTTCATGACAGTAACTGGACTGCCCAGTTATATTGCCTTTAGTTATACATGAGAGACAGATGGGACTTTGAACATCAGACCTGGAGGGTTCTTAGAACAAAGACTATCTTATCAGAATGACAGAGCTGGGATTGTTCATAGAACATAAAATATCAGAGCTAGGGAGTCCTCAGAAGACAGAATGTGAGAGCTGGGGGGGTATTTTAGAACACAAAATATCAGAATTGGGATGTACCTTTAACACCAAACATTAGAGGAAGTGTGTGAACACAGACATACACATATGGTAGAAGGGCAGGGTTTACCCAAATTCCCCCACCACTTCAGTTCCCCCCACCCCCAACACTGCCAAGTGAGTGACAGGGAACTGAAAGTGAGGGGCAGCTCCCAACTTGTTGAATAGTCTGTTCACATGAGTGGATTTCCTGCCTCCTGACCCTGATGTGACACAGCAGGTGAGGTCTCCAATCCCTCTGCCGGCTTCTCCATTTTTCACACTCACTCACTTTGATATAATCTTGGCAAGGGTACATCTTCTCCATGCTAGCATGCAAGCCAGACGCCAGCTTCTCCCCCAGGGAGGAAAGTAGACATCAGGCAAGAAGGGAAGAAGGGTGGTTTCTGGGGTTGTTTTTAAAGGGACTCATGTAGTCCCCACTCTTCCTGATCCTCCTATTTCCCCACCTCCACCTTCCCAGCCCTGCTGGGGCCCCAAAGGCCCAAAGTTTCTTTGCCTCCTGCTGAAATACGCCCCGGTAAGCTGGGGCGGCTGCTTCCCATTACTCATGTCCTTGAAGCAGCTACTGGTCAGGGTCCTGCTGTCAGTTCCCCCTTCTCACCCCATCCATCCTCTTTTCCCAGACAAGGATAAATGGCAACAGAGGGTTGTCACCAGCAGGCTGATTTCACACCCTTAACCAAAGGCAGTGAGGCTTGACCCTCACCCACAGGCCCTTCAAGACAGGTTGCGCTGCTCATAGCACTTAGCAGTGGTGCAGCCACGGACAACCTCAGTGAACCTCAGTTTTTTCATCTATGAATCGGAGTTAGCAACTCGACCTATGACTCGACTCCAGGGGAAAGAAACTACTTCTATCAATGTGAATCCTCACTTTCTCTCAATTTATCTCATTAAAGATTTGCCTAGAGCTCCAAGAGGTTAAATTAGTTGTCTACAGACATAGTAGGTGAACCCACAGGCAGGATTTGAAACCAGCTCTTCCTAATTTTGAGAACAGATAGTGATCCATCCTCCATACTGCAGGTGATCATTTCTATAATGCCCATTTCACAAGGTGGGGAGAAAAGCAGTCAGGGTTAAGTGACTTGCCCAGGGTTACACAGCTAGTAGGTATCTAAGGTCAGATTTGAACTCAGGTCTCCAAGTCTCCTAATCCAAATCCCTTGATGACACCATTTCCTGAGGGTCTCCTTATCCCTGACATTGAATCCCTATCCGATGCCTCCCCATAAGAAGCTGCCTGGGGAAGCTACTGATCATCTAGAATTTATTTCAGGACCAACTTGAAGTTTCTTCAGATTAGAGATTGTGACATATCACTCCCTATAACCCTCACAAGGAAGGGGCAGAGCAGACATTAAGAAAATATTACTAATGTAGACTCCCACCATGAAAGCTGTCAGAATTTGTCTGTGTCTACTTTGTACAAGCCCGGGTTACATCGATACAGGACAGTTAGCTTAGAAAAGAGACACTCTGTCCAAGATCAGGACCCCAAAAAGGTATCTGGATCAATGGGTACTGGGTCACTGGGCAAACCAGGGTGGTTGGCTTAGGGGGTCCCACCCCCACTAATGGGAGACAAGTAAAAAAGAGAATGATTCTTAGGGTTGGACTTGTACAATCAATGTCTTTCTCAGTTCTCCTGAATGTGAGAGGGTTTCTGTATAATTAAAGGAACTTGGGCCTTCAGCTGAAGTTACATGCTATGAAAGGGAGGAAAAAAAAGAGGATATACCACCACCACCATCACTACTACTACTACTACTACTACTACTACTACTACTACTACTGCTACTACTACTACTAACTACCACTACTATCACTACTACTATTACTACTACTTAATATCAACATCATCATCTTTATTTATTATTATCATATTATGATCATTCAGCCAGCATTTATATAGGGTTTTAAGGTTCATAAAAGACTTCATGATATGATCTCCTTAGGTATTCACAACAGCCTTATGAATTAGGTGCTGCTATTATATTATTATTGTTATTGTCATTATTATTCCCATTTAAGAGAGATGAAGAAACAGAGTCTGAAAAATGACTGTGATATGCCCATGATTACCTCTAACACAGAAGAACTGAGGGTCAGGGCCAGCTCTAGGCAAAAATAATAGAATCGAGCTGATCTCAGGGATTTCACTTCCCTTTCTGGCTTGCCTCATGATATAGTAAAAAGATTACTGAACCGACTTTTAGGAAAATAGTCCTCAATGCTCTGTTCCTCTGTCTTTTAAAGCCCTGACTTTCTAAGTCCTAAGACCCTTTCTAATTCTGATGCTATTTTCTAGAGTCCCTCACAGACAGTCCCCCACATTGTCCTGGGGTCCCTCCCAGCTTTGATTCTATGTTCTTAGGATCTTCCCAACTTTGGCATCATGTATTCTAAGGACCCTCCCAGCCCCTACATTCTATGTTCTAAGGTTCCTCCCAGCTCTGACATCCTGTGTTCTAGGGGCCCTCCCAGCTCTGACATACAGTGTTCTAAGGACCCTCCTAATTCTGCCATTGTATATTCTAGGGGCTTTCCAAGTTCTGACATTTAGGGGTTCTAAGGACCCTTGCAACCCTGACCTTCTAGGTGCTAAGATGAATCCCCCACCCCAGTTTCAATCTTCTGTGACCCGGGGTTCCTCCAGGTCTAGCAGGTCTCTTCCAGCTTTACTACTATCCCTTTTAGTTCTGACCTTTTCTATCCCGAGGTCTTCTTTGAGTCTTATATTCTCTGTGATTGGTAGTGGAATGGAGGTCAAGGGGCATACAGAATGAAGAAGATCCTTGTTAGGACCAAAAACCAGTTTTACAATATTTAAGTAAAGACAAGGCACTGCCCGTCCCTCCCATCCTCAAAGGGAGTTTGTACTAGCTCGCCTAGAAAGGAAGTCTATTTGTGATAAAGACCACAAGATGGCAGCATCAGTCCGCCAACTCAATTAGGAAACTGGTTTGCTGTATTTGGGAACTTGGGTCAATCTAGAAACCCTGAACAAGAGAACAAATCCCACTAGAAAAGCCTTTCCCCGTCTGCTCTGTCAAGCCATGGGGACCCAAGCCTTCCAAACCCTACCCACCACTCATCTCCTCTAGAAAAGGGTTCTAGGTCATTAATAATCATAGTCATCGAACAAGTCAAGTCAGGAAACTTCTAAGTAAGGAACAATACCCAGAATATAATATATATGTCCAGAAATAAACGTAAATAAAAACAGAGACACAGTCCCTGCCCTCAGGAAGCTCACGGTCTAATTCTTTGCATTAGATGCATTCTTGAAAAAACTGTTTCTGTGGGAGTAATGATCAACCTTGAAGGACTCGCTCATCCCATCAGTGCAACAATCGGGAGCAATTTGGGGCTGTCTGCAAAGGAGAGTGCCATCTGTATCCAGATAAGGAGTGTGGAGTTTGAACAAAGTTCAAGGACTATTCCCTTCAATTTAGAAAAACACAGATATCTTATCGTCTGATCTTGTTACCTCTTAAACTTCTCATCTCTTCTTTAAGGATGATTTCTCTCTCATCACACCCAATTTGGATCAAGGTACAACATGGAAACAAAGTAAAGACTGACAGATTGCTTTCTGTGGAGGGGTGGGGGGAGGGAAGTAAGATTGGGGGGGAATTGTAAAACTCAAATAACATCCTTAATAAAAATTAATTTAAAAAAAAAGAAAAAACTGTTTCTGATCCTACATCTCATTTTATCTTCACACCAACCAAGTGAGGGAGCCAGAACCAGACTTGCCATTCCCATTTACAAGATATGGAAATGGAGGGTCAGGGAAGAGTTATGATTCTCCCAAGGTCACAGAATGGTTAGTCTCAGAGTGAGGACACTGACTTCAATCCAGTGTCAAACTACCTCTAAAGAGAAAAGTAAAGTTAAATCCCAACTTCCATTCAACTGGGAGACCTGGGGCTTGGATGAGGTAGCTTTCCCTATGAAACTCTCCTGCCTCACATGAGAAGGATGAGATCATCTCCCACTCCATCATTTTATAGGTGAGAAAATTAAGATCTAGAAAGGAAATGACTTGGCCAACATCTTCAAGAGAGAACCTGTGTCTTCTCATTCCGAGTCAACAGTGCCTACCTCTGCCAATTTAAATCTCTCCCTGCCTCTGATAGGGGGACACAGCTGTGCCGTGTGACTTTGCCCCCTGTGGGACTTTGCTCAACTTAAATTCTCTAGGCTTCAATTTTCCTATCTGTAAAATGAAACCAATTCTATATCTTAGGAAATTCTTTATCTTAGAAAGACTGAGTGTTTTCCCACAGAGCATAAAAGGAGGGTTAACCAAAGAGGACTTCCTGGAGAAGTGAGTTTTACACAGGGCTGGAAAGCTAAAAGACATGTTCTTGTGTGGTTGGGAAGAAACTGAGAAGAGGTTCACATCCTTCATGGAGCCCCTCACCTTGATGGCTGATTTATCTCACATCCTTTGCCTTGACTCACCAGGCCATGGTCCTAGATGAGACCTTGATCATCTCTCATTGGTCTATGGCAATAACATCTTCATTGACCTCTCACTGTGCTACTGAATTGATAGAGGCAGTACAGTGGTTAGAACACTAGAAAGATCTTAATTCAAATCCAACCTTAGATACTGACTATATGACTCTGGGTAAATCACTTTAGTCTGTTTGCCTCAGTTTCCTCAACTTCAAAGTGGGGCTAATAGCACCTACCTCCCAGAGTTGTTATAAGGGTAAATGGAGATAATAATTGTAAATTGCTTATCATAGTGAGCACTATATAGCTATTGTTATTATTACATTCCTAAAGTACACATCTGGCCATGTCACTCCCCTTGAAGGATAAAATGAAAATTCCCTCTTAGCCTATAAAGTTATTCAAGGTCTGACTCTAACCCAATTCTCCTTCACAAACTACATTCCCACCAAACCAACCCAGTCCGTGACAGTCCATCTCCAACCTGTCCACATGCCAGCAAAGTTCTCCATCCTCCCCGTTGCCTCTGAGAATGCCTGTCTTCTTCCAAAGCGGACCTTGAGTGGAAGGTTCTCTCGTTATCAGCAACCTTCTCCAGGACACCCCCTCACTCAAATCCAATGCACATGCAGGTCATTTTCTCACTGCATGTTATGGTTTTCTTAGAGAATGAAGGACAAAACAACAGCAACTCTATATATTTCATATTGAATTGTTGTCATTCATGTTGTTTCCACCAAATAGAATAGAACCTCCATGAGGGCTAGGAAAATTTAATTTTTGTCTTTGTATTCCCTGATCCTGACAGTCACAAATCTACATGGGTCTTAACTTCTAGCATCCAGGAACAAAATGAGAAAGTGTGATGTGATTGATAACCAATCATCCAGGCAGAATTGATGAATCTGGATCCAAGGAATAATGTCCCAAAGGGTCCTCTCTCAATGGAAGTGAAGTGGGTATTGTCACCAGACCACTGTCTGATTTAGGGTCAATTACACACCCTTTCTCTGTGCCTCAGTTTCCCTATCTATGAAAAATAATTATATATGATATTACAGTGTTTTCCAAATAACCTCTCAAGGTAGATGTGGTAAGGATTATTTCTTCACTTTTAAAAAGGAGGTTAAACTAATCTGTCTCTCATCTAAGGATCAGGGAATAGAGAATAAAGATCAATTTAGAATAAGGAAATTCCAGGTCTCAGTCCTAAAAGATCAACTTAAAATTAACAAATCCCAGGTTTCAGTCCTGAAAGATCAATTTAGAATTAGCAAATCCTAGGTTTCAACTTGCCAAAGACACTATGTGATCCTGAGCAAATCATTTTTTTATCTCAGTTTCCTCATCTGTAAAATGGGGATAACAAAACCCTCTATTTTTCAGAGTTGTTTCAGGATCAAGTAGGACATTATCTGTTTAAAAAAAGGGGGGAAGGGGGCTCAGACTAGTGCCCTTTGCATAGCAGGTGCTATAAAATGTTAACTGCTGGGGCAGCCGAGTGGCACAGTGGATAGAGCACTGGCCCTGGAGTCAGGAGTACCTGGGTTCAAATCTGGTCTCAGACACTTAATAATGACCTAGCTGTGTGGCCTTGGGCAAGTCACTTAACCCCATTTCCTTGCACAAATAAAACAAAAAATGTTAACTGTTCTCTCTAAACCGTTATATAAATAACCATTACCATTATTTTTTCAAGAGATATTCCTTCCAAATAAACAAACAAGTAAGAAGCAAATATGTTGTAGACAGTGCAAACACTGAAGCAACAAAGGTAAAAATGGTCTCTGCCCCCAGGAAAACTAATGAGGGTCAAGGTGAAGCAATATGGAAATAACTAGGCTGATTCCAGTAATATACAAAGTAGAAAGAGATTATCTAAAACTTGTGAATTATAAAATTATTATAAATTATTCATTTATGTATACTATTAATGTCAATTATATATTATTAATATATAAACATATTTGAGTTATATTCCATTGCTCTTTTCAGTTGCCTAAATTATTATTATTATATAAAATTAATTTTATTAAATGATCATTTAACATGACCACCCCCTTCTTCCCAGGAATTGAGATGGAATGCAGTGAAAAAAGCCTGAGATTTGAGGTTGAGGGGACTCCCTTCAAATCTTGTTTATGAGACTTATTCCCACCGTGACCTCAGGCAAATCCCTTCCTGTAAAATTAAGGAGTTAAACTAAACCATCTCTCAGGAGGCTTCCACCTGTAGATCAAATAACTATATGATTCCATTTGTGGAAAAGGACAAAGGGAGCAGCTGGCCTCTGGGCCTGCCTTCTGCCTCTGACTCTTACTTGTTTCCTTGTGCCTGAGGCCCTTTCCCTATACAGTTAGGAATTTAGAACTAGAAGGAACCTTAGAAACCTCCAAGTCCAAGCCCTTCCCTCAATTTTACAGATATGGAAACTGAGTCACGGAAAGGGATTACCCCCCCGCCCTAAATTTTGCACAGAAGGAACCTGAAATACAGTGAAGTACTTACCCAGGGTCACACAGCTAGTAAATATCTGATGTAGGATGTGAATTCAGGCTTTTTTTTCTTTGCTTTTTGTGGGGGGAGGAGAGGAGGCTTTTTGTTCTGTTTTGTCCCTCTTTATATCAAGAGTACTTAGTACTGTGTCTATCATATAGTCCCAGCTTAACTGAACAATAAAAAGGCCAGGGTACTATCCACTATGCTAGTGGGGACAAATTCAAATTCAAACAGAGAAGGGTGAGAGGAAAATTAAACCACACGTAAGGATCCCTGGAAGTCACTTATTGACTTAATTTTTCAATGTGATATTATCTGTTTAATTGGGGGGGGGGTTGTGCAGTGAGACAGCTCAGTGGATAAAGCACCTCCTTTTCCTGAGCTCAAATTCAGCCTCAGATACTTACTAGCTCTATGACCCTAAGCACATTACTTGGTCCTTCTTGCCTCAGTTTCCCCATCTGTAAAATGAGGTGGAGAAGGAAATGGCAGACCACTCCAGTATCTTTGCCAAGAAAACCCCAAAAGGGGTCATGAAGAGTCAGGCACTACTGAAAAATAACTGAAGCAACAAATATTTTTATTTATTTTATTAAATATATCTTAATTATATTTTAATCTGGTTTGGACCCAACCATTTGCTAGCTGTATGACCCTGGGCAAGTCACTTCACCCTATTTGCTTCAGTTTCCTCATATATAAAATGAACTGAAAAAGGAAATAGCAAAGCACTCCAGTATCCTAGCCAAGAAAACCCCAAAAGGGTCACAAAGAGTCTGATATCACTGAAAAATGAGTAAAACAACAAACCTATTTATTTATTATGTCTCAATTACATTTTATTCTGGTTTCACCCAAACAACTGCTAGTTGTGTGACCCTGGGCAAGTCACTTTATCTCTGTTTGCCTTACTTGTCTTGGTTGTAAAATGTAGAATCTACCTCTGAGAGTTGTGGTAAGGATCCAAAGAGATCATATTTGTAAATCACTTAGCATAGTCCCTGGCATCCACTACATAAAGGGTTATTCCCTTGAACTTCCCTCTCAGACTAGGGTCATAAGCCTAATCTATCTTCCCCAAAAGGAAGAAGGACAAAGATCTGATCTGTCAAGTTTTGGGTTGATTTTGCTGAAGTGGGTATGATTGGAGATGCAATGTTTGAGGTTTTCACAATCTTTGATGTAGGAATTGGAAGGTGGGTGAATCTTGGAGGGGCTGCTGGGGTAGTAGCTCCCCCATTCCATCAAATGGTTAAGGAAATTCAATGTGTTCCCTTGAAATATCTAGTACTTCCCTGGCCCGATCCCCACATTGATAGAGAAATAGGGCAGGTATGGATACCCTAAAAGCAAAAAGAGTCAAAACAAGACACACCCTCCTGGCCCCAAATAGACTTGGGATACTTGGGGTTTGAGCAAGAAGCAGGCAGACTGCAGAGCACAAGGCTGAAAAGAAGGAAGGAGACATGTTCACAAATTACATTTCGGACAGTCTGCTGAGAAGATTAGGATCAGGCCAAGGTTGGGAGCCAGCACAGGCTCCCAGACAAATAGATCTTTGTAAAAAAGAGAGAAGAGAAAGAAAGAGACTGAGCCTCAGACAGAAGGGAAATGGGAGTGGGCACAGGAGGGAGAAAAAGAAGGGAGGGAGAAAGAAACAGGGAACAGGAGAGGGAATGAAAAGGATCCAGAGAAAAGGAGAGAGACAGATGAAGGGTATAGAAAGGACAGAGACACTGAGAGAAGAACAGAAGTACAAAAAAGAGGAGGGAAGACAATATGAGACAGAGACTTGAAGGGGAGAAACAGAGATAAGAGAGGAGAGAAATATAGAGATACAGAAAGAGGCAGGGAGAAAGAGAAGGAGGCGGAGGAAATGTAAGATGGGCATAAAAAGTCACAGAGAAATAAGGAGAGACACATAGGGAAGAAAGAAGGCAGATATTTCTTTTCTTCAGAGGAATTCCTTGAATGGGAAGTGTGATTTCCTCAAGTACTTCAGGGGATGTGGGTTGGCTACAGGAAAGGGAGTCTTGGTTAGAGTTGCTCTGAGTTAATGAGGAAGAGGAGAGGAGGATGAAGAAGGAGAAAGAGGAGGATGGAGGAGGAGATGAAGAAGAAGAACAAGAACATGACGACAGGCAATTGTTGTTTCTGCAGTTTTTATATTTCATCCTTTTCTCCCCCCCTTCTATTCCCTCACAACATTTCTCTGAGGGAAGCAGGTCTTGGTCTTGCATTTTGCAGGTTTTATAGCTAAGGACTGGAGACATGAAGTGACTTTGACCTAGGTAAGACATGCTGCCCCAGAAATAGCATGCCATAGAAGAAAGAAGACTGGCCTAGAAATCAGGAACTCTGCTACAAATATAAAGTTTGAACTTAGACAAGCCTAGAGAATTCAAGGTTTTGTTGCTCCTGTGTCATAGAAAGAACATTACATTTGGAATTGTTCGTTCAATCAACAAGATTTGTTAAACCAGACTGTGTGCTAGGCCCTGGGGATACAAAGACAGAAATGTAACAGTACCTGCCTGGGGGAGCTTCCATTCTATTGGGGAAAACAATATAAACACATACAGGTCAATACACTGGTTTGGCAAGGGAGGGTGCTAGCAATTTGTGGGTCAGGAAGGGCACAGGAATGAGTATTTGAGTCAAACTTTGGAGGAAAGTAAAATTTCTATGAGGTGGAGGTAAGGAGGGTGTGCATTATAGGGATCTAGACTAGCCTATGCAAAGGCACAGAGGAAGGAGAGGGTATTTCTTGAATGAGGAACATAAAGAGGGCCAATTCAACCAGACCAAAGGGTAGAAGAAGAAGAATGTTTATTAAGGCTTTGGAGACAGATTATCACCAGACTGTGAAGGCTAAATGCAAACAGAGGGGTATGTACTTTATCCTAGAGTAGGGAACCACTGAAGTTCTTTGAGCAAGAGAGTGAACTGGTCTTATCCATGTTTTATTAATATCAATTTGGTGTCTGTATAGAAGATGGTTTGAATTAAGGAGAGTAGAGGCAGGGAATCAGGCCAAAGGATCCTGCTGCTGCTGATGTTAGTCCTTCATTCACAAAGAAGACCACAACATCAGGGAAGTGATGCCATGACAAGCATATGGATTTGAGTGAGGGTCTGCTAGGCTAAGTCACCAGCCTTGCTTTCTCCTCCAAAGCACTGGGTCCAATGGCCAGATAGAGATCAGAACAACTAAAGATGCCCCTGGGTGCCAGGCAATCAGGGTTAAGTGGCTTGCCCACAGTCACACAGGGAGTGCCAAGTGCCTGAGGATGGATTCAAACTCTTATCGTCCAGACTCCAAGGCCATGCTGTATCCACCCGCCATTTAACTTCCTGGGTCCTGCTGCTTGCTACCTGTATGATCTTAGATCAATCACTTCACCCTAATTTCCACATCTAAAATGGGGGAGGGGGTTAGATAAATGATCTCTATGGTTCTTTTCCTCTCTGAAGCCTTATAAGGGTTGGAAGAAAGAGCAGGAGAAAGAGGAGAAGGAGAAAAACAGATGAAAGAGAAGGAAGAGGAAGAGGAGAAGGAAAAGCAAAAGGAGGAAGAAGAAGAGGAGGAGGAGAGAGAGAGGAAAAGGAGGAGAAAGAGGATCAGGAAGAGAAGAAAGGGGGAGGAAGCAGGGAAGGAGAAAGAAAAGAAGGAAGAAGAGAAGGAAGAGGAGGCATAGGAGGAAGAGGAGAAGGAAAAGAAGGAGGAGAAGGAGGCTGGGGATTCTTCCCCAAGTATTCCCCCCCCCCCCCATCACCCTCCCCTCCCTGCTGACTCACAGCTGCCTTGGCCTTGAAATCTGAGCTCACTAATTGTGCTCCTGGATAAAAATCGGGAAATGATTCTTCACCAGACCACAGAATCAGCCCATCTTCACACACAAACAAAACCCCAGGGTCATCTGAGGCAGGAAACAAAGGAGAAACATGAAACCCAATTCCCCTTCTCCACCCCCCCCAACAACGTCTCCTGCCTTTGGGGACTAAAAAGAGAACCTATTACAAACTGGACACCACTGAGACATCCTAAGGAGCCAACTACACTCTGCCCCTTGGGCCCAGCACAGCAATGACCACGGGCTCCCCACAGTTTTAGGGGAAGATTTGGGGCCTTAGGACACTAGATTTCTAGTAGAAAGCTTATCTGAACCAAAGAAAGAAACTGAGGCTGAGAGAGGGAGAGATGTGTTCATAGTGACAAATGATAAATAACAGAGCTGGAATTCAAATCTAGATCTTCTGACTCCAAATAGGACACTGTTTTCCTGCTGTTTTTCATTCTTTGAAAGTCTCCTATGGGAGAGACCACTGGCTCTGGACTCCAAGGACTACTATTCAAATTCTGCCTCTGACATTTACTACCTTGAACAATTCTCTGACCTCATTTTCTCATGTGTGAGATGAGCAGGGAGGGGGCATATGACTTGGAAGTTCTCTTTCAGTTCTAGAGTCTTCCCAGCAAAGAGAACTTTTATGTGCCTTCTCTTCTCTGAGCCTTCCAACACGCCTGTTGGTTAAATAGGATGGTCATTATTATTCTCACTTCATAGCTAAGGAAACTGAGTCAGAAAGCTAGGGCATGTCTGAGGCAACATCTAACCCTGACTCAATCAGCAACACTAAGCTGCCTCAAACAGTCCTAGGAGAGAGACTTAGTCCACATTAGACCCTCTTGCAGATGAGGACAGTAAATCTTCAGAGCTGACCTGCTTCATCCAAGGTCACAGGGCTAGGAAAGGGCAGATCCAACTCCTCTGACCCAAAGCCAATACTCTTTCCATTATACTGTAGCTGGGGGGGGGGACCCTTCTAGTCCCTTATTGGTAGCAGTCAGGTAGTCAATCAATGAACATTACTGAAATACTCACTAGGTAATGGGCAGCATCTGCTAAGACATGAAGGGACATGAAGAAATGTAAAAGATATTCCCTGCTCTCAAGAAGCTTATAAGCTAATAGGGGAGACAACAAGCAAACACCGCTATGTGAACAAGTTACAGACAAGGAAATGTGAGACAATCAAAAGAGGGAAGGCATTAGGATTAATGGGGATCAGGAAAGGTGGGATTTTAGCTGAAACTTGAAGGAAGCTAGGAAAGTAAAAAAAGGTGGAAATGAGGAGGGAGGGGGAGGGGAGGGGAAGGAAGAGGGGAGAGGGGGAGGCGAGAGGAAGGGAAAGGAGAAGGGGAAGAGGAAGGAGAGGGGAAGGGGAAGGGAAGGGAAAGGGAAGGGGAAAGATGAAGGAAAGGGAAAGAGAAAGGTAGAGTAGGGGATGAGAAAGGAGAAGGGGAAGAGAATGCAGAATGAGAAGGGAAGGAGAGAGGGTAAGGGAGGGAGAAGCTTGGGGCATAACCAATGAAAAGGTCTGGAATTGAAAATCAGTGTCTAGTTTGAGGCTGGGGCTTCCAGCTCAGAAAGTACTTGATGGGGTGTAAGGTGTAAAAAAGAATGGAAAGGTGGAGAGTGGTGGGTTATATAGTATTTTGAACCCCAAACAGAGAATTGCATACTTGATCTTGGAGGTAATAGGGAACAACTGAAGCTTATTGATGTTTCCTGAATAGGAGACACCTGTGGTTTAGGAAGGTCACTTTGATAGCTGAGTGGGGAGAGAGTCTGAGACAGGAAGACCAACCAGATGGCTATTTCACTAGTCTAGGCTTAAAGGGATGAGGGTCATACGAGGACCCTTCAAATACTAGGAATTTTTGAAAGATAATGCAAAGGCATTATATATGAATACTTATACTATATACACCACCAATAGTGGTGACACGTTGCCTTGAGTCATCCCCATCCCTTGTAATGTGGTCACTGTCTTTGGAGAACAAAACAAAGTTAACTGAGACTGAGAATAAAAACACATGACAATGGCCTCAGGGTCACCTTAAGCTAACCAGCTGCACAGTAACAAATTGAGGTTCACAGGCAAGAACTGAGCCAAGATCACTCAGAAAGATGGTAGAAGACAAGAGTTGAACTCACAAGTCCTTGAGTCTCCCACCACCAAGGCCCTCATGTGTTCACTGTCCAATTCTGTACTTTGCTTCCAGCTTGGAGAGCAAGACTACAATGAGAAGCCATATGACTGAGAGATGAAGAAACCTCAGGGCCGAACAGCTCAGTTAAGTCTGAATCAGAGGAAAATAATTGAGGTTAATTCCTAAGCATCCACCCCATACCACCCACCTCTCTCCCAGCAGGCTGGGGAGGATTTAGGAGTTAACGGAGGCATTGTAATGTAAAGGGCTTTGAGATCCTCCAAGGGAGTGCCCTGGGGAAGTGGGAAGTATGAAATGTGAGGTATAATGGCATTAGTGCCCAATTATTCCTGGGAAAGACTCTGTCTCTTCCTGCAGCAGAGATCACCAGAATCACCCTCCCCCCATCCAGACTTCTGCTCTTCAGCTGACTCTGATGTCTAGGACTGGGAACTGAAAGCCCCCAGACTACTGGGGAGAAGACCTCACTTCTCCCCACTTCCTTCATGCCTTTAGGCAAATGACTGCTCTCTGGACCTCACTCTCATCCTATAGAATAAAGGGGGGGAATAGACAACAGGAGTTCAAAAGTCCTTTCTAAAACCCACCTTAAGTCTGACATTGCTATCTTCTAAGGTCCCTTCAAGGTCCAATATTTTCTGTTTTAAAATCCCTCCTGACTTTGCTGTTCCATGTTCTAAGATCTAACATTCTACAAAACAATAGTGTTCATTCTCAGGGCTCTGCCAGTTCTGAAATCTTGGGTTCTAAGAATACTCCCAGCTCTGACATCCTGTGTTCCAAGGACCCTCCCAGCTCTGACATCCTGTGCTCCAAGGGCCCTCTCAGCTCTGAAATTTTGTGTCCTAAGAATAATGCCAGCTCTGATATCCTGTGTTCTAGGGGCCCTCCCAGCTGTGACATTCTCTGTTCTAGGGGCCCTCCCTGCTCTGACATTTTCTGTCCTAAGTTTCCTCTGAGCTCTGACATTCTCTGTTCTAAGGTTCCTCCCAGACAGAGTCTTTGTTCTAAGGATCCTCCCAGATTTAATATAATAACATTCTATACTAAAAGCCAAAGGAGCCAGAAGATGTCAATCTTTTCAATAAATGAAGTATAGGCACTGTACTAAATATTGGCAATACAAAAAGATACAGAAGATAGTCCCTGCCCTCAAGGAGTTTACAATCTAAAGAGGAAGAAAAAAATATACAAATATGAACAAACAAGCTCTGAAAAAGATAAATTGGAAAGTAATAAGAGAGGAAAGGCATTAGGATTCAGAGACCTCCTGTAGAAGATAAGATTTTAGTTAGGACTTAAAGAAAGCAAGGAATACTAGTGGGCAAAGGTTCAAAGTCAGAGCATTCCAGGCATGGGGGCAACCAGAAGTGAAGAAATGGAAGTATCTTATTCAAGGTACAGCCAGGAGGTCAGTGTCACTGGATCAAGGAAGTCAATTTGGGGATTAAATTGGAGGAAAACTGGAAAGGGAGGAAGGAGCTAGGTTAGAAAGAGCTCTAAATACCAAATAGAGCATTTTGTATTTGATCCTAGAGACCATAGGGAGCCACTGGGGTTTACTGAATCATGAGGTGTAGACATGATTGAACCAGAACTATTGAAAAATCACTTTAATAACTGAAGTGGGGAGAGATTTGAGGCAGACAGAACCAACAGCATGTAATTGCAGTAATCAGATCAGATCCTGGACCAGAATGGAGACAATGTTAGAGAAGAGAAGAAGCTGTTATAAAGATAAAGCTACAGGTCTTGACAAAAAAGATAGGATATAGGGCAGACTTTGAGGAAGAGGGGTAAAACATAGTATGGGATTGAGAATGATACTTAGGTTGTGAGTCTGAGAGACTGAGAGGATGGTGTTACCCTCAACAGTAATAGGGAAGCTAGGAAGGAGGATGAGTTTAGGGGAAAGATAATGAATTCTGTTTTGGACATGTTGATTTTAAGATGTCTATTGTACATCCAGTTTCAACATATCTGAAAGGTAAAGGATGGACAGATTTGATATGGGTTCAGGTGTTCTAAGGTCTCTTTCAGCTCTAACATTTTCTTTCTTATCAATACCCTCCTGATCAGGAAACCCAAGAAGTCCAGGATCCAAGAGACTGAAAATCAACTAAAAAAAACTGTTTATGAAGAGTGAACAAATTCCTTGACTGAATTAAATGGGTTCTTGGTCAGTGGCTAGGAAATGATTAGTCACAACCCCTTAGAACTCAAGATATCAGAGCTGGGAGGAGCCTTAAAACACAAAATGTCAAAGCTAAGAGAGCTCTTGGAACTCAGAATGTCAGACCTGGAAGTCATTTTGAATAGTCAATTCTGATGAGTCCTAGCTAGAGTTCTTATTTGTCTTGAGGGTTGGGGATTTTTCTCTCAATGCCCCACAGTCAAAGTACCTATCAGTGAAGCTACACAGATCAGAGGAAACACCCCAATCTGGTCAATGGGATGGAGTAGGAGGTATAGTTAAGGTAATAGAAACACTCTTCAGACAAAGATACAAAGAGGAAGTCACTAAGAAACCAGTAGCAGTTTCTAGAATCAAGACTTCTATCAGAAAGAAGATAACTATATACTATTTTTCTATAAGAAATCATGAATGGTTGGACTTTAGAGAAGCATGGAAAGAATTACATGAACTGATGCTGAGAATAGTGAACAGACCAAGAGAACATTGTATTCATTAACAACAATGTGAGATGATGATGATCTCTGCCCTTCGTCTTCAAAGAAGACAGTGATATCAGAGAGGTGATACCCTGACAAGCACATGAATTGGATTTGAGTGAGGGGTGCTGTGCTAAGTCACCAGTCTCACTTTCTCCTCCAGAGCCATCTGGATCTAGTGGCCAAATATGAATTGGGATGACTGGAGATGACCCTGGTTCGAGGCAATCAGGGTTAAGTAACTCACCCAAGGTCATACAGCTAGTAAGAGTCTAGTGTCTGAGGCTGAATTCAAACTGCTATCCTCCTGACTCCAAAGCCAGTACACTATCCAATGTGCCACCTAGCTGTCCCTAGGTGAGATGATCAACCTCGATGGATGTAGCTTCTCTCTGCAGTTCAGAGATCAAGAGCAACCCTGGGAGACCTGCTATGGACAATGCCATCCACATCCAGATAAAAAAAAAAGTCACAGAATCTGAATGCATGCTATGTTCATTTTTTAAAAACTTCTCCTTTCTATTTGTACTTTCTATCTCATGATTTTCTTTCTTTCCCCTTAGTTCTAATTCCTTGTACATAAAATGATTAATATGTAAATATATTAACACAAATGTACATGTACAACTTTTACTAGACTCTTCACTACCATGGGGAGGGGAGAATTTGCATATGGATGAATGCTACAAAACCTACCATAGCATATAATTGGAAAAATAAAATAAAATGTTCAATTAAAAAAATAGGATGACTATGAGTTCAAGGAAGAACCAGCCCTGTTTATTGACAATCAGGATAGGACTCAACAAGTCCAGGAAGGACCACAGGGTCCTGTTGCATTAAAGTCTAAGTTTCCTTTGCATATGATCCCTACATGTTATACACACTTCAGGTCTGTTCCCATTCTTCTCACAGGTACTCAGCATATTTGTAGAAGAGTGCATCCCAGGTATATAGGGAAAATATTTTCTAGTCACTGTTACAATGTCATCTTGGTAAATATTTTTTCTTTAAAACTTTTCTTTAATTGTGTCTACTGATGGTATTAATTAGATATAGAATAAGTCATTTATTCCTATGTAGAAAAGAATGATAACCATATAAAGGAATCATAACATGGATCAAAAGACTAACTTAAACGAGACTCAGTAACTTAATTTATAATTATAAGTACAATGATCTAGGTGGCTAATGTTCAAATATTGTTGTAAGGAAGAAACAAGCATTTATATAGGTACAGGGTCACACAGCTAGGAGATAACTGAGGCTGAATTTGAACTTGAGTCTTCCTGACCAGGCTCATGGCTCTATCCACTGCACTACCTAGCTGCCTCCAGCAATGATGGACCTAAAACAGTTTGTTAAAGGGCTGATTGGGTATTTCACATATCACCTCAGCACTAGGCACTCTGATCAAACAGCTAAAACTTCATCTTCTCTCTGGTGACCTCTCTGTCCTTCTAATGTAGCAGGGCTAATAATGCAGCTTCCTCTTTTCTCAGATGACTATCTTTCTGCATCCTTCTCCCCCAGCTGTATCTTTCCACTGCCATCCACTAGCATCAATGGATACCACTCAGACTGTTTATGGCAGCAAAGAACTAGAAGGAAAGAGGGTGCCCACAACTGACTGAACAAATTTAAGAAGATATTGGACTGTTTATTATCATGCCATAAGAAATATCAAATATAAAGAAATGGGAGAAACTTGGAGGGACTTGCATGAACTTATGTAGAGTCAAATAAACAGAGTTGGGAAAACAATATACAAAATAGCTATAACAATGTAAAAGAAAATAATGCTGAAAGGCATCAGAAGTCTGATCAATAATTTATGATTAGTCCTGACTTTAGAGGCTTGAAAGTGAAGTATGTCTTCCCCTTGCTTCTCAGCAGAGAGGTAATGGTCCACAGGTGCAGAATGAGGAATATGTGTCATACAGAGTCAACGTATTTAATTTGTTTTAACTATACTAATTACAAAGGAGAATTCTGAGGGTAATGAATGAATGACATGGAGGGAGGGGGGATTATCATTGAGAAATACCAAATTTTAAAACATCAACAAAACATTTGTGTGTGTGTGTGTGAGTGAGTGTGTGTGTGTGTGCATGTGCATGTCTATATGAGTGTGTGTGAGTGAGTGTGTTTTCTGAGGGGAATATTCTTGTGTTCTTGTTTCCACCAAGCTGCTCTTTCCTGGTCAGCTCCCTTAAGGGAGACTTCTCCATGTTCTGGACCTTTTCTTCATTATGCAGAAAGCTCTATTACTCTAAGCCCCAAAGGCTAAGGGGTTATCAGAAAGGAAAATAGTTGTCTATAAGAGAGTAGATCTTAGAGTACAATGTAGTCTTAGGTACAAGGTACTCTGAGAAAATGAGAGACAGAGAGATGGAGACAGAGACAGAAAGAGAAAATAGAGGGACTCAATTTTACCCCACTTCTTAGAAGATATATATATGTATATATATACATATATATATACATATATATATATATATATATATATATATATATATATATATATATATTCCAGGGAGGAAGCTTGATGGTCCCCTATTTACAGAGAAAGTTAGGGGAGACAGAGACAGACAGAGAGATAGAGACAAAGACAGGCAGAAATAGAGATACTGAAGCAGACAAAGACAAAGATGGAGACAGAAAGAGCAAAGAGAGGGATTCAATTTTACCCCACTTCTTAGGAAATATAAATTCCAGGGATGAAGCTTGATAATCACCTGTTTACAAAGAAAGCCAGGAGAGATAGAGACAAGAGACAGAGAGAGACTGACAGACAGAGGTAGGGACAGGAACAAACAGACAGACAGACAGAGACAGACAGATACAGACCGAGACAGAGATCCAGATAGAGAGATACACAGAGAGAAACAGAGACAGAGAGGCATCAAAAAAAAAAAAAAAAAAAAAAACCAGAGTCACAGGGGCAGTACCTAATGCTCCAGATGAGGTCTGCTCTCTCACCTTTTCTCCAACTCATCCACAACCAAAAGCAGTCCCCAATTACACAATGATTAGGAGCTGGAAATATAGTCAACCTCCACTAAACCCCAAAGAACACATAATATTATTAGCCATTCCATAGCTCCCTCTCCCCTGCCCCAGGGAGGGGGTCTCTGGGCTCCCAGGAAGTCCTGTCCACGCTCCCAGAGCCCAGGGAGTCCTCAGACCTGGCCTATCATCATCCAGACCGCAGATGTTCGCTGGCTAGCCTCCTCCTCCAGTCAGTCCTCCATTCTTGCCTCATGCTGCCTTCTGCCCTTCAGAAGTTAATTCCTCAGAAACTTTATTTGGGAGCAATTTTCAGCTCCTATTATGCCCGCTGCGCCAGCCCGTCTTCTCAGCTATCTGGCTCCTTACAGCAGGGAAGATAGTTAGACTTTTGCCTGCAATAACAGAGGTGATGGTGCAGGGGGAAGGCTCTCGGGATTACGATAAGGGTTGGCTGCCCGATTGGTATGCCAAGCATGGCCAGTAACTTTCCTTTCCATATTGGGGTGATAAAGACAATTTTCCACACGGGGTCCCTATCTCCTATCGAGACCAAACATTCAAATGCAGCAGACGTTCAAGAGCCCACACCTCCCTGGCAGATTCTGCCTCTTCCAAAGGAAATTGAACTATATGATTTAAGAAAAAAATTAATATAAGTAGCCAGGTCATTTATTTCCTCCCTATCAAATTCTAGATTTAATGAAAAAAGAACATTTTGAAAATATGAGGGAGGGGAGGGGTATCCAACTTAACACTGGAGGGGCCTGGGAGACTTGGGCTAAAAAGAAAGTGAATCTATCAGGGCAGATGGCCTTGAGAAGGGCCTTCCACTAGGGTCACTTGGAACAATGTAATGGTGTACAAAAAAACCTTAGATCTGGTCACTCTCTGATCCTGGGGATCCTCTTCTCTAAAGCAAAGGAGTCACACTTCCCTATATAAGTGTAAGCAATTGTTTGAACTGGGCCTAGAAATATTTTATTTATTAAGCACACAGTTGGTACTCAATAAAATTGATTGCTTGATCTAGATCAGAGGTTCTTAGTTTTTTATGTATTCTGGAGTACTTTGGCAGTCTAATGATAAAGTTGAAAAAGAGTATTAAATGCATAAAAATAAAATAAAACACAATTACTAAAAAGATCAATCATATTGAAATTCAGAGGAAGGGAAAGGGGAAAGATAAGAACACACATACAGTGTCTACTATGCATCAAGTTTTACAAATACAATCTCATTTCATGTATTATTTTAATACAATAGTCAAAAGTATTTTTAAAAGCAAGTTTATAGGCCCAGGTTGAGAAATCTTGGAGAGATGATTTTTTTTTTTGTTTTTTTGCAAGGCAATGAGATTGAGTGACTTGCCCAAGGTGACACATCTAAGTATTAAATGTCTGAAGTCATATTTGAACTCAGGTCCTCCTGACTCCAGGGCCAGTGCTCTATCTTTGCAGTGAGAGGTGATCTTTTAGGACCCTTCCCACTTGAAGCCAATGACCCTTGGATCTTTTTTTCCCCTTTAGTTTATTTTTACCCAGTAACATGTAAAAACAAATTTTTAACATTCAATTTTTTATTTATTTTTCCAACTACATGCAATGGTAGTTTTCAACAATCATTTTTTGCACGGTTTTGAGTTTTACATTTTTCTCTTTCCTCCTTCCCCCTGAAAAAAATCAATCTAATATAAGCTATACATGTATAACCATGCTAAACAAAGATCCTTATTAATCATTAACATTCATTTTTCAAACTTGAGTTCCAGATTCTCTCCTACTTCCCACCCCACTCCCCCAATTGAGAAAGCGTCTTTGATCTTATGAAAAGATTTTCCCTCAAATCAATTCTAAGGTACTTTGGCATCAAGGTTTTACAATTTGAGATTAATCAACCTCATGGAAGGAAGACCTTGACCCAAAATAAAAGTATAATGGGGGGAAAGGAGTAGGAAAGACAGCCAGGCTTAATTTCCCTTTTTAATGAAATCTCACCAAATGAGACACTGACTTTTTCAGGTTTTTTTAAAAGTGTTTTTGAATTGTTTCCTAGGTTCAGAGCCTGTCAGCGGAATATTTATTGTACTTTATGGTGCATTAGTAACTAGATTGTCTTCCATTTCAGAGCTGACTTCAAACCCCTGATCTATCTGGATGGAAAGTATATGAAGTAGGAGAATTTCTTTCTGCCACAGTCAGCATGTCTGCCAGAGCCTGGAAACTCTCAGGAATCCCCCAGGGTTTCTTGGCTTCTGGGGCTGCCTGGGCCTCTGTGGAGGATGATTTTTGGTTAAACATTGGGCCTTCTCCAGAAAATGAGGCAGGCTACCCTACTCCCCACCTTGGAGCCCAAAGAGAATAGACTGGCCCTTTAGTGACACTTCCAACCTCCCCTCTCCTTGTCCTCCACCAGAGTGGGCACTCGGGGCAGATCAGGTGAGCAGCTTCATGGGAAATAGCGACAAAAGAGTGAGGGAGGGGCAGCATCCCTGGACACATTTTTAATATGACTTTATAATTGTGCATATTTTTAATGCTAGCAAATTCCTCTCTCTGTTGCCCAGAGGGATTTTGTTACTTTATGGTGAAGTAGGAAAGGGGGCAGCAGCACAGTCTTGGGAAAGGAGGCTGGGTTTGAACTCAGAAAGCTCAGCTTCGAATTCCAGCTGTACTGACTTATTCTCCTATCCATGTCACCTTAGGCAAGCCATTTAATTTCTCTAGGTTTCCCTTTCCTTATCTATAAAATGAGCTGTTTGGAAAGGAGGGCTACATGAGTGGAGGGATACGGGGAGGGAGGTAGAGTCATTGGAAAATGACATTGATGTTAAAAAAAGAAAAGAAAAGAAAAAATTATCAATGCAACATAAAAATGAAATGGAAATGAGGGTGTTGAGCTAGACGGTCTCCAAGGTCTCTGGATTCTTTTAAATGCTGCCATTCTGAAAGGTTCAAAGTCCCCAGTATTCTGTAACACACTAATTCCAAGGTTGGAATTTTCTTAAACCTTGTCCTCTGCATATAAATATCTTGTCTCTTCTGCTGGATAGGGAAAGTCTAGAAGACAAAGACTTCTCCTGGACCTGAAACAAGAGGACAGAAAGAGTTAGTGACCCTCACATTAAACAGACTTAGAACAGAATGTTTGTGCTGAGACTTAGAGTAGGAGGGCCCTTAGAACACAGAATGTCAGAGCTGGAGGGCCCTTAGAACACAGGATGTCAGAGTTGGGAGGGTCCTTAGAACACAGGATGTCAGAGCTGGGAGAATCCTTAAAACAAAGAAGGTTAGGGGTCAGCTAGGTGGTGTAGTGGATAAGGCACCGGCCCTGAAGTCAGGAGTACCTGGGTTCAAATCCAATCTCAGACACTTAATAATTGCCTAGCTGTGTGGCCTTGGGCAAGCCACTTAACCCCGGTTGCCTTGCAAAAACCTAAAAAAAAACATACACACAAAGAAGGTCAGAGCTGAAAGAGAGTTTAGGACACAGAATGTCAAAGCTGGGAGGGTCCTTAGAACACAGGATGGTAGACCTGGGAGGGTTCTTAGAACACAGGATGTCAAGCTGGGAGGGTCCTTAGAACACAGAATGTCAAAGGGTCCTTAGAAATTATGTAATGTAACCACTTCCTTTTACAGAGAGAGAAACTGAATTTCCAGTTAGGGGAAGTGACTTGACTAAGTTCACTCAGTATACGGGAAGCAGAATCAGGCCTGGAATCACTGTTGGAGGTTCCAGAGAACACTCGTCCAAGACAACCTAATTCCTTTTACCAATATTTTCTACCCTACCTTCTTAAACCCCAACCTCTTTCACCTCCTGCACTTTTCAATGTTCAGTTATTAGGGACTACACGTGGAGAATGAGGAGGAGAAAACAGAGGCCCCAGAGAGGGCCTTGTCCCCACTCCCCTTCTTCTTACCTCCTCCTCCCATTCCTCCCCCAGCTCAAGCCTACTAAACCCTGCCTCAAAAAAGCCCCAAATTACAACCTAGAAACAGCCCAAATGATGGTCCTGTAAGCCTGGAGCTGGCCCCAGGGGTCGGGGGATGAGGTCCCCCCTCGATGGGGAGCCAGCAAACAAAGGCACAATGCTCCTGTCTGCATGAGGCCAGTCTTGCCAAAGAGCCAGGGAGAGTCCCTGGGTGAGCTGCTCGTAGCTAATTGGAGCTCCTCATACAGGTTTTACAGGTCTTTGGCAAAGGTGGGGGGGGGGAGACTTCCCCAAGCCATTAATTACAAATTGGTTAAGGGAGGGGGAAAGGTCTCAAAGAGGGTTTCACATCACTGGTTCAGCACAGGGGGGACCCGAAAGCTCACTGGGAAATTCCAGGTCTTTAAACACAGAGGAGTCATTTGAGGAAGCAAGACAACCACTGGGGTTCAGGCAGGAGAGATGGGGTTCCCTGGCCTTCTTTCCTTGGATCCCCAGCACTTAAATGCCATGCCATAGCAAAACACATAGTATTTAATAAATTCTTAATTAGATATAGACCAAATTCTTTCTATACTTGTTGAAGTTCTGACCTTACCACTTACTAAACTGTGTGAGCTTCAGCCTATCACATCCTATCACATCTATCAACTTTCTCCTCTCAAAGAGACTTGAACTTAGATGATCTCTAAGATTCCTTCATACACTCACATTCTAGTCTAGCCATACCAGATCTCAAACTGTATTATCAAAAACATCTGAATTAAAGTGATGGATCAGTGGAATAGATTAGATACAAAATACATAATAATCTAATATATGATAAACCCAAAGATCCAAACTTTTAGAACGAAAGTTCATTATTGGACAAAAACTGCTGGGAAAACTCAAAAACAATATGGCAGACAATAGGTGTAGACCTATGTCTCACACATAGACAAAGATAAGGTCAAAATGAGTCCATGATTTACACATAAAAGCAAATTAAGAGAACATGGAATCGTTTACCTGTCAGATTTATGGATATGGGAAGAATTTAGGACCCAAGAAGATATAGAGAGCATTGTAAAATGCAAAATAGATCATTTTGATTATATAAAATTTAAAAGGTTTTGCACAAACAAAACCAATGCAACAAAAATGATAAGGAAAGCAGAAAGCTTGGGGGGAAATGTTTGCATCACATATCTCTCTAATAAAGAGTTAATTTCTCAGATTTATAGAGACATGAGGCAAATTTATAAAAGTACAAGTTATTTTCCAATTGATAACTGGTCAAATGATATGAACTGATAGGTTTCAGGCAAAAAAAATCAAAGCTACCTATAGACATCTGAAAAAATGTTCTAAATCATTATTGATCAGAGAAATTCAAATTAAAACAACTGTGAGGTACCACCTCAGACCTATCAGAATGGCTAATATGACCAAAAAAAGAAGATATTGGATGCTGGAAGGAATGTGGGGAAATTGGGATCCTAATGCATTGTTGGTAGAGTTGTGAACTAATTCAACCATTCTAGAGAGCAATTTGTAATTATGCCCAAAGGACAATAAAATTTTACATACCCTTTGAGCTAGCAATACTACAGTTAGGTCTATATGTCATAGACTTCCAAAAAAGTGGAAAAGGACCTATTTGTACAAAAATATTTATTATATCAGTTCTTTTTGTCATGGCTAACAATTGGAAATCAGAATGATACCCATCAAATGGGAAATAGTTGAACAAGTTGTGGTAATAGCATTGTGCTATAAGAAATGACAAGTAGGGTGATCACAGAAAAACCTGGAAAAATTCACATGAACTGATACTGAGTGAAATGAGCAGAACCAGGAGAACATGCACAATAACAACTATATTGTTGGATGAAGGACCATGAATGACTTAACTATTCAACAATATAATGATCCAAGATAATCCCAAAGGACTAATGATGAAACATACTAGCTACATTCAGAGAAAAAAACTAATGGTTGAATACAGCCTGAAGTGTATTTTTCACTTTCTTTTTTTCTTTTATTTGAGTCTTTGTGTACAAAATGACTAATAAGGGAATGTTTTATATAATTGCACACGTATAACCTATATCTGATTGCTTATCATCTCAAGGAAGGTAGAGGGGAGGGAGAGAGGGATTGAATTTGCTACTCAAAACTTTAAGTAAAAATGTTCTAAAATTTGAAAATATCATAAAATTCTATATCTAAGGTCCTTGATAGCTGTGACATTCTCTTCTAAGATCCCTCCCAACTCTGACATTCTCTCTTCTAAGTTCCCTCCTGGTCTTTCAGTGATGATATTCTATATTCTAGGCTCCATTTCAGCTTAATATCCTATATTCTAGAGTTGTTTTTTGGTTTTGACATTCTGTGTTCTAAGGGCCCTCCTGAAGCTCTTTGTGCACTTCTGTATCTCCTGAACACACTGAGAAAAGTATCCAGGATTGGGGTGTCACAGAAGACCTAGCAAATTTGAAGGTTAGACCATTTTGTCCTGAGGTCTTTCCTGAAGGACCTTTGCTTCATAACCAAACACTGACAACAAAGAAATAGCTGAAGAGGCTAATGAGAGGTAAAAGACAAAGAAGATCCCAGGTCCAGAGAGCTCAGAAATAATCATTTCAATTCGACCAACAATTAATCTGTACCTTCTCTACTCAGGGTCTTTCAATTTGGCACTAAAGGATGGCACAAGGATGAAAATTAGCATCTTCTGCCCTCAAGGACCTCTTATATACAAAGAACAACTTGTATTCAAAGAGAGTTCTTTAAGATTTGCAAGTTCACAGATATTATCTCATTTGGTCTTCACAGTCACTTTTGCCAGGATGTACCATTAATATATTACTATCCCCATTTTACAAATGAGGAAACTGAGGCTGAGGGAAAGGTTACATGACTTACCCAGAATCACTCAGCTAGAAAATGTGTGAAACTAGATTTGAACTCGGGTCTTCGAACCCAGCACTCTACACACTGGGTCACCCAATTAAAATATAAATTTAACTTGATCACTTCACATAGATGAGTTTGAGAGATACAGGATTGTGACAGAAGCACAGAGAGAGTGGCAGTGTCATGGAGAAATGATAAATAAACAGGAAAAGCATAAATCAGAGAGAACTGAATGAGAACTGAAAAGAGAGGAAAGATCACTGAGGTTCAGGGAGGTAGAGAAAAGCATTCTCCAGGAAGACGCCTTCCATGCTGGCCCCTGAAGGATTGGGCAAATATCTTGTACATTAGGTACCCATAGAATTGAACTGGATGTCTTATTGCTCCCCCAAACATCCTTAATCCTTCTCAAATCCCAGATACAGAAGGAGGGTCTTCCTGCCAGACCCAGCCCCTAGGGTATAGAAACATCTATTTAAAATAATTGACTATGGGATCTGGAACAGATCTTAGAAGATAGAACACAGAATGTTTGAATCATAAGGGCCCCTTAGTTCATAAAATGTTAGAAAATAGAATGCTAGAGAGATGAAGGTAAATTTTGAAAGTGCTATAAATATAAAGGCTATTTATTATTGTTATTGTTATAGCTGGAAGGCACTCCAGAAAATAGAATGTTAGAGCTAAACGGAATCTGACAACACAGGAAGTAAGAATAAGAAAAGGCTTTAGAGATTATATGAGCCTGCATTTATCAAAGCATAGTCCAAGGACCCCTGGACCTTTCAGGAGGTCCATTCCATGAAAACTATTTTCATAACAATATTAAGACTTTTAAGTTCCAATAGCTAGAAGCTACATAAATACATAGATAGAAATAGATATAAACTACATAAAGAAAAGCTCTATGGGGTTCGCAATTTCAAAACTGAAGAGGGGTACTTAGTCCCCAAAACTTGAGAACTACAGAGGTCCAGAGAGGGCAATTGATTTATACAAGGTCACACAGCTGAGACAACACTGGTACCACACTTAACTCCTAGCCCAGAGCTCTTTGCGAAAGACAGAACAATGGAGTTTATTATCTAAACCTCAAGGCGTTCAATACAACCTCTCCATTCCCCTGGGCTGGGGGGAAAGAAAGAAGAACAGAAAGAAATCTTTGCATAGTACAATTGCCACAAAAGTTTTTCAAAGCCTTTGCTAACCTAATATATGTAAAGAAATCTTTGGAGAGCCCTCGCCTGTTAATCAGCTGTCAGCAGCGTTTGGTGGCGGGAGACTTGGTGAGCAGAGACACTCAGCTCATTACCCAAGCTGTCTTTAGGATGACTGAAATGAGTTTTTGAGAGTCCAGCTTCTTTAAGGGTGACCTCTAGGATGGACAGTGTCCCCAGAGCCACTAACCCAATCAGATAATAGAACCCTGAATAGTGAGTCTGGATGAGTACAATCCAGGAGGAATTATTGGTCCTTTGGGAGGGGGGGGGGGGCGGGAATGGGAGGAAGGGAAGGGTTGAACAATGCCATTCTTATTTGCCTTTAAAATAAGTGAACTAATGGTACTAGAAACTAGTTTTTCCCCCCATTTATGCAGTCCAAATCACTCTTATGACTAGCTTCACACTGTTTCCCAATGGCTTATAGTTTGTATAAAACCACTAATAATAGAGAATTCTGAGATTATAGGTTTTATTCTGGAAGGGACCTTGGATGCCATCAAGTCCAATTCTCTTATTTTATAGATGAGGAAACTTTATCAGAGAAAGTAAGTATTTTGCCTGGGGGCACACAGCAAGTAAGTTTCTCAGGCAGAGACCCTTGCGTCTCTAATGTTTGACAAAGCGTGTTCCTGAAACACACCCTCCCCCATAAGACAGGTGAAGATGATAAAGGAAGAAAACGATAGAGTATGGGTGTAAGGGGACTTCTGGAAAACAGAACTATGGGTGTACTTTTGGGGAAGTGGTAACTTGGTCGCTAAAGGGTACGCACCTATTGTGGAATGACTAAGCAAATTAGAGTATATGAATGTGAGGGGATATTGCTGCTCTATAGGGAATGCAGTAGGCTTCTTCGAATTGTTGCTGGGAGAAGTGAAGGATAGTAAGTTTTATTACATTAATATATGGCAAAACATTTTCAAAGGATTTTAGCATTCTGGCCAGCACCATGACAAACCTCAATTCCTGAGAAATGACAATGAAATGTGACACTCACTACCTACCAGAGAATGGGACAGATCTAAAATTCAGAATGAGAGCAGCAGTTTTGGACAGAGTCATTGTGGGGATTGGTTTGCTGGACTGTGCATATTTATTTTGAGGGAGTGGGGTTGTTCACTCATTTCAGTCACATCTTTGTCATGACCCCATTTGGGATTTTATTGGCTTAGATGCTGGAGTGGTTTCCTTCTGCACCTCATTTTACAAATGAGAAAACTGAGGTAGAGAGGATAAAGTGATTTTCCCAGGATCAATCATAGTAAGCATCTGAGGTCAGATTGAGATGAGTCTTCCTGACTCCAGGTCTGGTACTCTATTCTTTGTACCCCTTAGTTGCCCTGTAAGCATTTATTAAGGAAAATTTATTGATATTACAAGTACTGGGGTAAGATCTGGGAATATTAAAAAAGGCCAAAGCAGATCCTGATTTCAAGGAGCTTTGAGTCTAATAGAGGAGCTATACACTAGATGAAAGGAAGCCTCATAAACACAGGCACTAGCAACTGGAACAAACTGAGGAAGACCTCCTAAAGAAGGTGGTATTTCAGTTGAGTTTCAAAGGTCACATGGATCCAAAAGAATAAGGTCACGGTCCTACACACCTTCATTTCTCATGCATTCCCATGTATGACCACATGGACACCTATCTTCGTGTTACACACACACACACACACACACACACACACACACACACTTGTGTGGGGGGGTGTTCTGTATCTCTATATTTTGTAGTAAAGAAATGTCTATATCCCTCAAGTTTTCCCATTCAAATTTGTTTTTCTTCCATCTATGGAGAAATCTGTTAGTATGGAAAGTCATAGTCAAGCATAACCTTATCTTACCTAGGTGAGACACAGCTACAGCAGTAATTGGGGCTGGGACTGAGGCTGAGACCGGAGATCAATTCTTTCTCTTTTTTCTATGGTTTGCTGTCCTTCTCCCCAACTCTTTATCTTCAGAACAGAGGGATTCAGACTTCTCTCTGCTCCCACCCCAACTCTGCTGGCCTGGTGGGGATGATCCAAAGAAGAATTACTTTGAACACACTTCCAAAAAAGGGTCCACTGACTATTACCATCACAAAGTACCTTTTGTTCTCATCATGGCTGTCAAAATTGCCTATTTGACTAAATTCAGAGTTGCATTTATTTACTTATTTATTGAAATTATATATGTTTACATATATATTTCTTCCAATTGTGTATTAAAACAACTTTAATCATTTTTAAGCTAAATTAAGAATTTTAAAATTCATATTTTCCAGATAGCTTGTGTTCAAATGGAGCTGTGTGTGTGTGTGTGTGTGTGTGTGTGTGTGTGTGTGTGAGAGAGAGAGAGAGAGAGAGAGAGAGAGAGAAAGAGAGAGTTACTCAGATCAGGGTTCAATGCTAAACAAAAGGAAAGGGTTCATTGTCCATCTTGGCCCATTACTCTCACTCAAAGAAAAAAAAAACTGTTCCACAGCCATTAAGGGCACCTTAACCTATGGTCCCAAAAGGGAACTGGGTAGGTACCTGAGCCTGTTACAGATGTAGGGAGACAAGAATAACTCAGAGAACTTAGCAGAGTTCCTTGACCCTAATAGGTACTTAATATTCTCTTTGATTGTCTGGAATCCTACTAACAGGGAAGTGAGTTAGAGACATCATACTACTACACCCTGAGCTAAGATGGGATGTGGCAACTGTTAGATTTGAAGTCATAAAGACTGGCTCCAAATTCTACTTTTTATGAATACAAACTGTGACAACAGACAGTTCATTCAACCCTTCTGAATCTCATAAAATTAAAGTTTATCTGTTAAATTATAAATGGCTGAGTCAAGGAAGTTCTTATGTGTCATACCATAAATAAATGGATGGTAGATAATGGAGAGATGGATGGCAAAGGAATGGATAGATAGATAGATAGATAGATAGATAGATAGATAGATAGATAGATAGATAGATAGATAGATGATAGACAGGCAGGTAGATAAATAGTAGAGGTAGATATTTTATTTTAGGCCAATCTTTTGATTTCACTAATGTTGGGAATTCCCATTATGGATACTCCCTCCACCAATGGAGATAAGCAACTCTTCTATAACTCAGAGTCATGAAGACAAGTTTGGGATATTGGGAGAATAAGTAGCATACCCAGAGTCTAGAATTCAGAACAAGTGGGTGTCAGAAGCAGGACACAGACTAAGATCTTTCTCATTTCTACTCTATTTGCTATAACATGTTACCTCTGATCTGGTTTGGTCTGGTCAAGTCTGGTATGACATCCTATTACCACAGCTATCATGTGATATTATACCATACCATACCATATCATATTCCCCATGGTGTGGTACATGATGACCTAGCTTAATGCAGTGCCAGTCATATAGTAAACACTTAATAATTGCTCACATGTACAAAAACATGCACAAAATATATGTTTATACCTACTCACACATAACACAACTTTTAAAATCTCAAAGTCATAGAGAAGATACATTTCTACATTGAGAAAGAAAGTTTCTTTCCTGGATAAAATTACAGGCCTGACACACACATGGGTGTGTGACTGTTCACATAGGAGCATGTATGGACATGTATGCACCTCTATACATACATGTTTGATTGGTGGTTGTTGTTCTTTGTTCTGGAAGGGATTCAAGTTAGAGTTAAGTACAGTGTATCCGACTTTAGTTACCCAGACCCATAGAACTTGGAATGCTCTTCCACAGATCAGGCACAATAGTCCATGTGAACCCTTGGGGTGGATTCTCTAAACCTGTGCACCTGGAATTTCATTTATACAATTACCCCTAAATATCTGAGCATCTCCCTAATGGACTGTTCATCCATATCCCTCAATTTAAAGGAGAAAACTGTGACCCAGAGGGTAGAAGTAACTTAGTCAAGGTCCCACACTAAAACTCATGCTGTGGGTGTGGCTAGAAGTAGAATAGAGTTTCCCTGCTTCTCAGACTTAAAGAGACCGTCTTGATCAATGCTCCATTTTCCTCAAACTCAGCTATTTGGAGGTGGATGGTTGGGGGTGGTGGTAAAGAGTGGGGGGGGGAAGATACAGGTGAATTTTAAAAAGGATGATGGGAGAGGGAGGGGGAAAAAAGCCCTCTGCAAATGCCCCTTTTTGATCTGCTCTGGCTGCTAGTATAGAGAATTAAATGAAATTCATTTTTATGATGAAGGAATTAATGGTGATGGAGAGAATCAGGTTCAGGTGGAAGACTTGAATCCAAAGAAGGGAATAAAGCCTTGAAATTCAAATGAAAAATTATTATATAAGCATAAAGGAAACCTATTTTACACCTGTAAGACTAAATGTATAAATATGAACCAACTGCTCCCTCTGGGAAATGGGGATTGTGCTTGTAATTCACCTAGACAAATACTCAGCCCAGCTCCCCTCCGATCCCATACATTTCAATGAAGGCCAGCCGCTTCAAGAGCAGCTCCTTGATGCCCCCACACACACCTACACCCACAATCACCTTCTGTCACCCTCTTCCTGGTGAAAAGAAGGTTTCTGAGGAAGTCCTTTCTGTCTTCCCCATTGAGAAACGCCCCCCCCACATATACATACACATACTTTCACATACACATACACCCATATACATACATAAACTCACTGTCACACATATTCACACACATATTCCTACATAAACTCACACACATATAAATTCATAGTCACATACTCACACATATATTCATAAACTCACATACACATATACTCTCACACACATATCCAAACATAAACTCATAGTCACACCCATACCCACACACACACACACACACATACACACACACAAACACACACACACACAAACACACACAACTTTCCATCAGAAGCTTGCCTAATAACATTGTGAACCAACTAATCCTAATCTAAAGAAGACCATAGACCTACCCTCCCAAGCTTGTAATTCTCTCCTCCCTCACCTCCAGTCCTTAAAGTCCCTAGCTCTATTCCAGGCTCAGCACAGGGGTCACTGCTTATGAAAGTGTCTGTAGACCCACTTATTCACAGGGTTCTCTCCCAACCCTACATCCACTCTGGAATCTCTGGCTCCAGTGCCCCTTACAGCTAGTGAGCTCAATAAATCTCCAAAGACCCTAACTCAAGAAAGAGTTGTACATTTGCATTAGTAGGAAGTTTCCATCAGAGGAATTCCCTCCACTAATGAAATCAAAGGATTGGATTGAGAGTCTAGCTACAACATAGCTATATCATACACACACATACACATATAACATACAGTTACACATACACATATAATTTGGAAACATTTGTATATTCATATCAGTTCCTCCATATGCAAGTTCCTTGAAGAAATGGATTGTTTTTCCTTTTTTGGAGTCTCCATGGATTATCATAGCACCTAACACATAGTAGGAGCAACATAAATGTTTGTTGTCTAATTGACTGGTTTCCTTACAAACTCAATTCAAATATTTCCTACAGGAGGAATTTCTGTGACCTCCCAGTTGCTTCTAAGGTTACCTTTCATCAACTCTGTTCTCATGGTGCCCATGTCCCCACTAGAATATGAGCTACTGGCAGGCAGGGCCTGTTTAATTTTGTCCCTGTATCCCTGGAGTCTACCACGGTGTTTGAAATACAGCAAGTGCATAATAAATGCTTCTTTAATTGCAGTAAAACAATGAACAACTACAATCATAAAAGTTTAAAGTTTGTAAAGCACTTTACAAAATCATCTCCAATGCTTCTGAACAACTTTGGGAGGTAGGTGCTATTTATCATTCCTACTTAACAAATGAGGAAACTGAGTCCAAGAGAGGATAAGTGACTACCTCAAGGTCATAAAGCTAGTAAATATCTGAGATTTGGATTTGAAACCAGAACTTCCTGACTCCAAGTCAGCTAGAAAAGGCCTTTGGATTCGAGAAAGATGACTTGTAATTCATTGTAGCATGGTGGGAAAAGTGTTGACTTGGGGGCCAAAGGTCTTAAATTCAAATCCCACTTTTGAAGCTTATGCTATTTTAAGCACATCACTTAATCCCTCTGAATCTCTTTCCATTCAAGATTTGAAACTCTATCATGCTTAAAATCTCACAAAATACTTTCCTCGTGAAAATCCAAAGTGGTAAGCATGATTGTCTCTATTAGACAGAGGAGGAAACTAAGGGAGGTTTTCAAGAAGCTAATCAACATGCGCATAGTTAGATCAAGTCAGAGCTGAGATTTAAACATACATTGTCTGTCTTCTGATTCCAAGACCAATATTCTTTTCATTTTGCTTTGATTCAACGATTCCCACATCTTTATTGAACATCCACTATGTGGAAAACATATGTGATTAGTTTCTAGTGGTCATAATTGAAAATTATCTTAGACCATAGATTGTCAGAACTGAGAGAGACCTTAGATCATAGAATACTAACCCTGGGAGGGGTTTGAGAACATAGAATATTAGAGATGAGAGGACCCTTAAATCACAGAATGTCAGAAATAGAAGGAACCTTAGAACACAGAATGTCACAACTGGGAAGGACCATAGAACGCAGAATGTCACAACTGGGAGGGATCTTAGAACAGGGAATGACAGAACTAGGTCAGGTAAACAACAGGACTAATGGAGGGGAAGTGAAGCTGAGATAGATCAACTGTCTAACTCCTATAACCCATTGTTGATCCACAACAGAAACTCAGATCTCCACAATTTCCCTAGTCCCCAGATCTCCCTTCTTCAGAGATCTCCTCTTGGATACCTGAAGGTCAATTTCTTCAGGCTCAAGGACTGTGGTTTCAGTTAAGACCTGTCTACTTCCTACCCTGTCTTCTTTTGCTCCTGCCCTTCAAAAAAGCCCAATAAATAAGGAGGAAAGGGAAATCGATTAAGGATGGATGATGGGACAGAAGAAAATAATAATACCTCAGTAAGGCTATTTTCCCCAAGCACCAAGAAAGTCTGTAGCTGCTGGTAGACATTATTTCATCTTCTTGAAGTTCCTATACCCAGCTGTGCTAGGGATGAGAAAAGAGTCTGGGATTTCTGGTTTTCTTTGGAAGCCCAGAGCATGCTAGCCACCACTGGGCCCTGCTTCTTTATTTTGCTTTATTTAATGAAAATACTTTGCCCATTCCAGAGATGTCATGCTTTGATAAGGTAATTGTCCAAGGATGCAGTTTACATCCTATTAATGCTGGACCTGGTGCAAATTGAACTTGGAGAGTTGATCCAAGGAGGCCCCGGGAAGATAGCCACATGCTTTGACACTCAGTCTTTTGTTTGGGGAGCTTATCTCTACCACTGCAGACAGGCCCCTTCCCAAAAGAAATTCCCATGCCCCAACCCTAGAGCAAATACTTAGGTCTACATCACACACATTCATTCATTCATTCATTCATTCATTCATTCATTCATTCATTCATTCATTCTCTCATTCATTCAGCCATTCTACTGACATTTTTAAGTCCCTACTCTGTGTGAAGCATTGTACTCTAGTACCCTAGGGGATAAATAAAACTCAAGTGAGGCAACAAAGGTTTAAACTACCAACTTGTAGAATACACAACCATATCTGAGTTCACATAAATACACACACATACATATATTCCTATACATATGTAGGAATGAGCAGATAGCACAGAAACAGCATTACGGTACTGAAGACTGAAAATATGGGTCAACATTCTCACTCTTCCAGTCATTACCAGGGTCACCTTGGACAGTCATTTAGGTTTCATTTTCTTCATCTATAAAATGGGGGTTGGGGTGGAATAAAACCCTCTGAAATTCTTTTTGCTCTGAATCCAATCTTACTTAGGCAGGAAACTAGGATTTATTAAGTCCCTACTATAAACTAACCACTGTGTTAATATTTTACAAATGTTATATTATTTGGTTTTCAAAATAAACCTGAGAGAGTGGCAGCTAGAACAGTTGGGGAAACTGAGGCAGACAGAGGTTAAAGTGACTTTCCCCTGGGTCATATGGATAGTGTGTGTCAGTTGGGACTTTGTGGCTGCAAGACTAAATTTATGTCCATTTACCCAATCTGTTTTCCCATAATATAAATTCAATTCAATTCAACAAACATTCACTATGTAACAGAAGGGTCTTGAGGCTACAAAAACCAAGAGCTCACATCTAGCTGGGAGGGAACAATATCAGTAAATATTGAAACAAATACAAAATAACTTTGGAATCACTAATGTATTTGATACATAGACACATAGCCTCACATCCCTAGACTGATATACAAAATATACATCTAGCTAAAATTGATCTCCGGCATTTTTGTGTCCAAATGTTGCTTTTTTGCAGCTAGGTGGCACCATGGCACATATATCGATGGACCTAGAATCAGGAAGACTCTTCTTTCCGAGTTCAAATCCAATCTCAGATGCTTATGTGTGGCCATGGACAAGTCACTTCATCCTGTTGGCCTCCGTTTCTTATCTATAAAATGAGCAGGAAAAAGTAAATGGCAAACTATTCCAGTATCTTTGCCAAGAAAACCCTAAATGAGACATAATTGAAGAACAAAACATGTATGTGTTCATACAAATAGGTCCTTGTAAAAGTATACACAGAACCCACCCTCTAAAACCAAATGAAGCACAATGTACCTTTCCCATTCCCAGGGGCTCCTCTAAAGCATCTCAGTCTGGACAGGACACAACCATCCTTGGAGGGAAGGAGCTGGGAGTCCAGGAGTCACTGTATTTCTTCCCCTTTGCTGGAGAAAGGATGCTGGCAGAGAATAGGGACTGGATGAAGAGGGACTTTAAAGTCCACCTGTCTGATCTTATTTTACAAATAAGGAAAATGAGGCGGTGATGTGAGTTACTCAAGAACACGTAGGCAGGAAGTGATCACTAGGCAGTATTTGAACTCAAATCCTTTGACATAAAAGTCAGCCCATTGCTCCACTATTCCACACAGCTTTGCAGAACATTGAACAGGCAGATAAAATAATTTCTTTTTGCAATGAAATAAACATTGGGACATAAGCTCATTATTAGGTTCACTGAAAGCATTTTCATTATTATTATTTAGAATATTTACCAATCTAAAGAACAGGAGAGGGGAAGGCTTTTCTATTTGAAGGAGACATTCTAGCAGTGTGTCTTCTTCCTGTTCAGTTCTGAGTCTACATTTCAAGGTCACTCGTGGAATAGCTCCAGTGGTTTTGAAAAAATGGATTTGGGGTTGCCAAAAATGTGTTCTTTTTCAAGGGTGCCTTCTTTCTCACTGAAGAATTCCAGCCTCAGGACCAGGAGTTAGTCTCCTTGAGACTTCCCTTTGTTCATCCCTCTATCATTTCCCCCCCTTCCCCACCCCCCACCTACTTCTTATTTCTTTCTCATTATAAAATATTTGAAGGCAAAATCTTTGTGGATGGTGGGGTAGGGGTTGCAGAAAGTGGTGTTCTGTCCTGGTAATCTAAAAAAAGCCTGGTCCAGTCATTTGAAAATGCAAAAGCCCCTTTCAATGCAAACCCTCTGGTCTTCAGAGTGGATTTATCACCTTTTTAAAAGGAAGATTTATTGGTTAATCGCTTTAAAAGAAAATACTCATTGCTGGGAGATCTCTACTCAAAAGAGCAGACCTACCTTTATTTCAGCAGCTGTTCCTGGTAATCATCTGGGTAATTCCAGGTCTGTTTTGAGATAGCCTGCTCTCCCCAGTCATAATTCAGCCTCACACTTTGAAACAACCCATGGAAGGGAGAAGTAGAGGAATCAAAGAAGGACCTGAGGGATAGAATGGAAAACTAAGTTTGCCCATTTCTTCCCTGTTCCCTGTCATGACTGTGCTTCTTATTAGCTGGTTATCATTGGCTAAGTCATTCACATTGTGGACTGCAGTTGTCACATCTGTAAAATGGGACTGGACTAAGTGAGCTCTAAAATCACTCACTTCAATTCCAAGATTTAGAATCCTATGCCAGGAAACTCCCTCTTCCATTTCCTTTTCCTAATATCTATATAGCAGGACTGAACTGGGTTGATTGGTTTTTTTTAGAACCCAGAATGTCAGAACTGGGGGAACACTTAGAGTTAAGAATGTCAGAGTTGGGAAAGACTTGAGAAAATATAATGTCAGAACTGAGAGGTTGCTTAGGACACAGAATGTTAGAATTGAGCAGGGCCTTGAAATACAAAAGGTTAAAAAATGAAGGTACCTTCCACAGAACAAAAAATGTTAGGACACAGAATGTAAATGTAAAGAAGAAATTTAGAACATAAAATGCCAAAACTAAAAGACTTAGGAGATAGAAAGTCAGGAGATAGAAGATGTCAGAACTAGAAGCAGTCTTAGAAGACAATGTTAAAATAGAGGATGTCAAAGCCAGAAGAATCCTTGGAGATCATCCAGTTAAATCTCATTTCACAAATGAGAAAACTATGATGGCCTAGTGGCTTTCCCAGATGGGGGGGGGGAGACAGAAATGAGTTGTGCAGGATCACAGAAACAGTGGTGAAAATTACAAGATTAGATTCAAATTCTTCTGATTCTTAGTCACAGGATACTTCTAATGAACATCCTCTAGAAACTTAAATTTTAGTAACGAGTTCAGTTTTTCTGCCAAATCCCCTGAACTGAAAACTTTTACAAATCCCGGGGTCCTTCTCCCCACCAAAAAAGAAAGGAACCCATTCCTTCCAGCTGTTTGTCTATCCACTTGTCTTCTGAATTTCCTCCCACACTAAGATAGACATTCTTTGGGTCGAGGCCTTTGCCTTGGTGACTGTTGCACCCCTCCCCCTCTAGCACACACACACACACACACACACACACACACACACACACACACAAACACACACACACACACACACACACACACACACACACACTCTCTCTCTCTCTCTCACACACACACACACACACACACACACACACACACACACACACACACACACACACACACACACACACACACACACACACACATTCCATAATGTACAGAGCAAGGACCCCCATCCATTTAGGCCCTTTTCCCCTTCCTGCCTGCACCTGCCCAATTGCAAACCTTATGGGACTTTCCTGGTCAGTGGCTTCAAAGGGTCAGGGCTGGGCCCAGGATCTCCAAAGCAGGAGGTTTGAAAGGGGAAGTGGCATTTTAGACCCTTTAATGAGATGTAAACAAGAATAGGGCCAAGGCTCTCTGGTCAGGCCAGGCCAATTGTTCAGGGATTAACACCTAAGTAAACCAATAAAGACCAAACAGGAGCCAGGAACCAGCAGGCGGCTAGCCAGATAAACTCCCCTGCAGTCACCCTCAGCAAACACTCCCTCCTCCTCATCCAGAAACCCCAGAGAAGGCAACTCCCAGAGACAACGCCAAAGGTCTTCAGCCATTTCAGCCCTTAGCTGCCTCCTTGGGATTTTGTCCACCAAATGATGTGAACTTTTTGGATGGTATGTGGACTCTGGAAGAAGATAGAGGGGAAGGGGGGGGGGGATTCTGAAAGATTCCAATTTCTTCAGAAATGCCCAGCTTATCATGAGCAATATGGGGGGATATTATCATTGCTTCAAGCCCTTAAATATCTTATCTTCTCTTCTTGAGGGAAAGGAAACTTGGTATTTAAAATAGGAACTTCAAATTTTATAGTTGAGAGAGTCACAGAATGTCAGAACTAGAAGGACTGTAACAACATGGGATGTTAGAACTGCTTAGGAAGTTGGAATACGTAGTGAGTATTCTAAGTTTACACCATTAGAACCTAGAATTTGTCCGTAGATAGGACCTTAGAACATTTCTATGCTATTGGAAAATAGCATGTCAGAGCTGGAAGGAATCTTAAAATAGAGAATATCAGAGATTGAATGGCCCTTAGAACATAGAATGTCAGAACTGGAAGGGCCCTTAGAATGAACAGATAATGGCTGAGTTGGAAGGGACAGTGGACAACAAAATCTCAGCACTGGAAGGAACCTTAACATATAGAATGTGAGGTCAGGAAAAGACTTTAGACATCATCTCTTTCCCCTCTTGTAAAAGAGTTGAGGAATCTGAGATCCAGAGAAATGGAAGAATGGACCCTGGTCATAAAATTTGATATTGGTAGAGATGGGATCAGAATTCAGATTTCTCAGCCTCAAGGGCAGTTTGGTGACACAGGGAATAGAGCTCTAGGTTTAAGGTCAGGAAACCCTGAATTCAAATCTAGCTTCATATATTTGTCTCAGGTTCCTCATCTGTAAAATGAGCTAGAGAAGGAAATAGCAAACCACTCCAATATCCTCTGCCAAGAAAATCCCCAAAGGAGTCACAAAGTGACTACTTAAATGAATAAACAAGATCCTCAGTTCCTCTCAATCCAGTACATAAACACACAAAATATTAAATTATAACAAAGGATATGAGTAGTAGTGCCTGGAGACAATTAGGAGACACAATTTTTCAGTGTGGGTCCAAACACATGTGCTCTTCCCCTACTTATAGTCTCAGGCCCTTGGTCCTCACAGCAAGACTCATACCAAGCCCTCTAGGGTGTGAATCTTTCTTCTTCCAGATTGCAAATAAGCACAGATTAATATGAGCAGCCCTGGAGACTGATAACAATAGGAAGTCTGGAGAAGTGGAGAATTTGAAAAAAGAAAACTCTCCAGGTTCTCCCCAGTCAGGGAGGAGTTCACCAAGTCATCCAACTGGACTGAATGTGACCTTCCCCCATCAAACCTCCCTCCCGCCATTAGGAACCAGTGCTCAGGGAGAGGACACAGGAACAGTTAATAAAATTCTCAATAGAAAAAAAAACATTTCTTTTTTTTTTTTTTAGATTTTGCAAGGCAATGGGGTTAAGTAGCTTGCCCAAGGCCATGTGGCTAGGTAATTATTAAGTGTCAGGTCAGATTTGAACCCAGGTACTCTTGACACCAAGGCCAGTGCCCCATCCACTGCGCCACTTAGCCACCCCTGAAAAATTATTTCTTACAAGGCTCACTGTCCCCTTTCCTAGCCTTGCCCAGAGATTAAGGGTAAGACTGAGGAAGGGGAGGGTTCCATAAACATGTCGGGGGGGGGAGCAGAGTTGGGGGAATGACTTGAGAGATGGTACATGAGAGAAGAGCTGTCTCAAATTAGGGACCAATCTAGCCAAGGACAGCAATGCAGAGCCAACCCAGATCTAGCCAGACCATGAACAACCCCCCCCACCCCGGCCTCAGCCTCAGCCTCCCTCAGCCTCACTGATGTAAGGGAAGCAGTGGTTTAGGACATGTAGCCAGGGGATGGCAGAGCTGAGAGGGATCTGAAAATATGAAAGCTGGGAGGGCATTTAGAATGTTAAAAGTCAGAGCTAGGAGGGATATGAGTACACAAAATGTGAGCGGTGGGAGGGACCTTAGAACAGAGCATGTCAGAGCTGGGAGGGCCTTAGAACATGGAATGTCAGAGCTGAAAAAGGCCTTAGAACACAAAATGTCAAAGTTGAGAGGATGTCTAGAATACAAAATGTCCGAGCTGGGAGGACCCTTTGAACACAGAATGTCATAATGGAGAGGGTCTTTAAAACAGAGAATGGCTGAGCAAGAGGGACATGAGAACCCAGAATGTTGGAGCTGAAAGGGACCTTAAAATATGAAATGCAAGTACTTGGAAGGGCCTCTGGAATACAGAAGGCCTGAGTGAGGAAGGGTCTTAGAATATTAACTGACCAGGAACCAGTAGCTCAGAACAGTTTATAGCAATGCCATGTCATCTCCTTGACAAGGAGGATTGAGAACCCTATACTAAACACTCTACAAATATTATATCATTTGATTCTTAAACAACCCTGCAAAGTAAATTTGTTTATTGAAGTAAATTGAGATCTCCTAGTAGTGAAGCTGATACCCAAATATGAGAGATGAATCCCAAAGTCTATTTGTGGCAAGTCCCAATAGTGTAAAATGTAAGGGCCTTGCTGTTCAGTCATTTTTTTTACTCATATTTAACTCTTTGTGACCGCATTTGGCAGAAATCCTAGAGTGGTTTGCCATTCCATCTTCAGCTCATTTTACAGATGAGAAAACTTGAGGCAAGCAGGGTAAAGACTTGCCCAGAGTCACACAGCTAGTAAATGTCTGAGGCTAGATTTGAATTCCGTACTTCCTGAATCTTGGCCTAGTATTTTATCCACTATGCCATCTAGCTACCCTCAATTACCTTAGAATCCAGAAAATATGGGTCATTTATCCTATGTGATTTTGGGCAAATTCTGCTTTTCTTTGAGCCTTAGTTTCCTTATCCATAAAATAAACTCTTAATAACTCATAGGAGTTGTTGCAAGGTTTAGAAGAGATAGTGCAATTAGAGTAATTAATAAACCTCAAAATGATATGTAAAGGGAGCCAAATGGTTCAAGTTCTGACATAACACAGACGTGGCATAAGTTCTGGCATAACACAGAAGTCCTGGTAAGAGGTGACATTGTCCTGGGTCTGGAGTCAGGAAGACCTGAGTTCTGATCCTTCTCAGACCTTTACCAGCTGTTTGACCCTGGGTCCTATAATTGGACAATGAGAGGATGCATGCTAGAAAGGCAAAAAAACGGACTCCTGGACTCACCGAATAAACTAAGACTAAGAAAGACCTCCTTAGAACACAGAATATGAGAATTGGGAGGATCTCTAGAACACAGAATGCCACAACTGGAAGGGTCCTTAGAAAGCAAGATGACAGAACTGGGAGGGTGGGGCTCAGAGGTCATCAAACCCCATCATTTGACAGAGGAGGAAACTGAGGTGCAGAGTGGTGATGCCTTTTCTAACACTATCCACACAGTAACTAAAACCCAGATCTTTTAACTCTTGATTGAATCCAGGGCTCCTTTCACTGAACTAACCTGCCTCATCATCCCCAAGGTTGAATTTGTTCCTCTTCCCTCCCCAGTCCCACCCAGCATCCTTTTATAGACTTACTTTGGGATCTTCCCTAGCTACTTTACCACTTCCCACCCCAAGGTTGAATTTTAAGCACCATACCCAAGAAACCCTACATTAGTCCTAAATCTCAAAGGAAACCTCAACAGTCTCAATCCCTCTTCCCTTCTCCCTTCCCCCCTTTTCTTAGGACCTTCCTGATAAACTGAGACATCCACCAACTGAAAGGTCATCCAGTATCATTGATAAGGTAATTGATTGAGAATCAGGAAGACTAGAAAGAGCTGTCCCTTCCAAACCTCTTATTTCTGGATGTTTCTGTGGTACTGTAGACTTCCTGTTCCCTGTACTAGCTAGCCAGGTCCCTGAATGTCTTGCAGTCAATTTCCTCCCAGAGTTTTTGTGATAACTGTATGAGGCAGTAGAAAGTACTTTGAAAACCTTAAACCAGTATAAAAAATGTGATTCTTCATCATCATCATTATCATCATCATTTTCTTCCATACCAAAACATCAAAGCATTGGCTTCTCACCAGCTTGGACAGTTGTCAGCACCTTCCCCCAGCAGGGAGAGAGACTCTTTCTCCCAACCTGCCTCTGCCATAACATTCCAATTTCCCCCTTCTCTCAGTTCTTCCCAAGACTGGTTTCTCAGGGACCATATCTGTCTCACTCCTGACTATTTTCTCCTCTCTATCTAAAGTGTTTCCACACACACACACACACACACACACACACACACACACACACACACACACACAGACAGCCTTCTGTCCCAAGTGGCTCCAGTTCAACGTTTTACAGGCCTAATGAGTGTTGACAAGTTTAATGAGTTTGTTTTAAATCAGAAGGAGGGTTCCCGGTCAAGTTGAGATTTCCGAGTCAAATGCATTAGCACAGGCCAGCCAAACTTCAGCTGACAGCTCTGAAAACATTCACAGCTCATGGGGGCCCAGAGCCATCAGCCCCAGGATCACTGGGCCTCTGCTGGGCCCTGAGCCAGTGTCCAGGCCCTGGGCAGCCCCAGGGAGCCCCTTTCACTTCTTCAGAACCCAAGGGTGCATGTAAGACTGTCTCTAATCCTTCTCCTGGGTCTTTCCAGCTCCCATTCCAGCCATCCCTGCTCATTACCTTCCCCCTCCTCCCATGCCTGGAACCCAAATAGAAATTTGATTAAAAGCCAGTTTGGCACTTGTTTGCATATTGATAGCATGGTAATTAGGCACCTTCATCTGCAGAGGGTCTGAGCCACCTGCATTTGCAAGCGCCTCAACAACAGGGACAGGCAGACTCGGAGGCCGTGAAAACTGGGACCCCAGGGACTGGCTAGTGGCTGCTGAGGGCAGCCTGCATCTTCTGGCCTTAAATTATCACTCTCTGGCTTTCCTCCTCACTGAGATGAAGCTGATCAAAATTTACCTCTGATTCTATTGAGTCACAAAAATCTTACAGCTTGAAGGACCCTTACACATATGAATTTACTGGGTCATCTTGGGCAAGACAGCTCATCAGTCAATCAATCAACAAATTTTTATTTACCTCTTACTAAGCATCTTATTAATCATCTCTTAGCAGCTCAATCCCCCCCCCCCCACTTCAGTGTAACTAGAGGTGTTGCATCGGGTGAGAACCCTCCCCCATCTAAATCACTCCCAGCTTTGACATTCTATGTTCTAAGGGCTTTCCCAGCTCTGATATCCTGTTATAAGTCCGAAGTTTTGACATCGTGTGTTCTAAGGGCTTTCCCAGCTCTGACATTCTGTGTTCTTAAGTTCCCCCACTTCTGACATTCTAAGTTCTAAGTTTCCTCCCAGTTCTGACCTTCTGTGTTCTATATTCTCTCCCAGCTCTAACATTTTGTATTCTAAGGCCCTTCCCATTTCTGACATCCTGTATTCCAGGGACCCTTCCAGCTCTGACATTCTATGTTCTAAGTTCCCTCCCTGCTCTGTCAGTCTGTGTTCTAAGGGCCCTCCCAGCTCTGATATTTTGTGTTCTAAAGGCCCACCCAGTTCTGACATCCTGGGTTCCAAAGGCCCTCCGAGCTCCAATAATCTCTGTTCTGTAGTTCTTTCTAGCTCTCAAAGTCTGTATTCTAACATTCTGCATCCCAAAGTCCCTTGGTTTTTTTTTTAAGAAAGATTTTCTTTCTTTTGAATTTTACAACTTTTCCCCTAATCTTGCTTCCCTCCCCCCAACCCAAAGTCCCTTTCAAAGCTAATATTCAACATTCTGTGCTTGCTTTCACAATGCCTACACATTTAATGTTGTCTAACCCTAGGTCTAAGGTCTTTCTAATTTTATATTCTGTACTTTCAGCCCTGATAGTTCCTCTATAGGCATTCACTATTCTTACATTTGAAGGCCCTTTTCAGTTCTGACATAGAATGTTCTGGTCTCCCTTCTCAGCATACATATATTCAGTATCCTAACATTCTAGGTTGTAAGGCCCCTTCCATCACCCTGATATTCTCTTCCACACAATATTCCAAGGTCCCCTCCAGATCCAAGTCCTGTGATCCTTAAATCTTAATGGTTCAAGAGAAGCCAGGACTGACTTCCTAAGCCCTGCTCCTAAGAGACCAGAGCTAGGGCTCTCCCATCCAACCTCTTCTTTTCTCCCCAATCTCCCCAAAGCTTTTAAACCAGTTTTGGATAGACCTCTGAAAGCTGCCAACTGAACCCAACTGGTTGATTTCAGGGGCCCCTGATGAATGGGGGTTTTGTCTGGGATCCCTTTTAGGGGGTTTGTGTGTGTGTATGTTTTAAGTGGGGGTTATCTAGAGCCTCCTTGCTCTCTCCTCCTCTCTTTTTTTAAAAGGCCCCCTTTAAAAAGAAGAAGCCAGTCCTTCTGCTATTTTCCTGTCCTCTCTGAGAATGAGAACATCAGCCATTGAAGTGGATTGATGAACTCTTCCCAAAAGTTTATTAAGAGAATCGAAAACAAAGGCAGTCAAAGGCTGCAGGCAACTGAACAGTCAGTTTATATACTGGGGCCTATTGTCCCCCCCAGGCTGAGGCCTGAATACCTTTCAATGGCCCTCTTTAGAGTGACAAGATCAAGCCAGACAACGGCATGTTAAAAAGAAATCGGAGCCTTGCTCCTCTCTTTTCCAACCAAAGGGTCTGTCCCCCCTTCTCCTGCATTAATGTACATCTGCAGGGGGAGGAATAATCAGTGGGGATTCTGTAGGTTTTTTTTAATTCGCCCTTCCTCCCCCCCCATCCCACCCCCTCCCTGACCTGCCTCCTCCCTCCCCCCCATCCCAAGCTGGATCGCCCTCTCTTCTCCATCCTTCCCCTGGTCTATGGGCCTCACTGGCTCCATATGCTACAGATCAGAGGCCCGGCCGGCTCGGAGGCACCCCGTGTCTTTGAGGAAGGCCGGGATGGGCATTACTGGGGAAGAAGGGCGGGCCTGGGGGGGCTTAAGGGGGAGGGACAGATTGGGGGGTGGGAGCTGGAGGTGGGGGGAGGGATTGGCCATATGGTTCAGTGGGAGGGAGTTGACCACAGCTGTGCTAGGGGTACCCATAGTCAGGGTTGTGACTGTATTCTTGCCCCCCCCCCATACATACATTACCTTACCTAGTACACACATACACAAACACACACCCCATATAGCTAACAGTGAGTGATATTAACATCTATCCTTAGCTTCTCCATTCAGGGCAAGGATATTTGACTATATATATTTTTTCCCCTGAAGGTGAGAGTTAGGGAAGTTCAAAAAGTTCATTTTAAAACGTATGACCCTGAAATCATTTATTTGTGCAAGATACTTGAGAAACCCAAGTTCTGATCCTAGCTCAGCCACAAGTTCCATGGATGATCTTGAATCAAGTCATTAACACCTTTGGAGGATGAAATTTTCTCATTGGTACCATAACACTTGGGAAAGAGATATGGAAATGTTGAGCTTTGCACAAATAATAGGTAGTTTTAAAATGGTGAGGAGTTTTAGCTCCCCTCTTCCAGCCTATGGTAAGTGGGGGGGAAACTCTCAGGTCCTCATCTGAAAAATGAGTTGCAGTTAGACTAAGGTCCCTTCAGATTCTGGATTCTAAGGTCCCTTCCATCTCACACACTCTGCATTCTAGAGTCCCTTCCATCTCACATGCTCTGTATTCTAAGATCTCTTCCAGTCTCAATATTCAATATTCCCTCCTTTTCTGTTCTGATAGTCTCTGTTCTAAGGCCCTTCCCAGTTCTGGCATTCTGTATTCTAAGGCCTCTCAAGCTCTGACTTGCTAGGATTCTATCACTGAGACTCTGTTTGAGGCTGAATACTCAAAAGTCCTTTAGAGAGTCCCTTTCCAACCCTAGAAATTGGGATTGGGGCTGCACTAGGGAGGGGCTGTCTAGCTGATTTCTCTTTTTAGCAGTAATTTGAGTTTCCCTCTCTTGTTCTTTGGATTTCTCTTCCCTTCCTTGTGGGAGTTGGGAAGGGGGGACTCCTTGAGGGAGTGAGGCTTGGCTCCTTCCCCTTCACAGCCGTCTCCTAGGCCCTGGCCCCATCATTGGGCTCTAGAGGGGGAAAAGGGGCAAACACAGAGACTAGAAATCCAGATGGGGTCCTGTTTACCAAGGCTGAAGCCAAGACCACTTTAGGAGGGGGAGTGGGTTGGGAGGTCAATGGAGAATCATTATCATTTTAAAAATCCTATCCCCCTCCCCCTCTTCTGAACAGAACAGTTGCTATTTCATGGATGACTGGAGCCAAACTTCCCCCAAGGGGAGTTGCATGACTTTTGACCCCTGTAACCTGTACTTAGCACTTTCAAAAGCCCCCAGTACCCCTGGAGAGCTGCCCTAAGTTGGGAGGGCAGGGTTATAAACAAACCAGCCAGAGATGGTCCTGAGTGAAAAAGCAGAGGGTTGGGGCAGGCCCAGCAGCCCAACTTCCCAGCTGAAGTGTGTGTGCTCAGGGAAACACGTGGCTGAAGAAAAGGGGGGGGGGAGGATGGAGTTCTCCATTGGCCTGGTAGAAAGAGTTCTGGAACCAAAAGGTTCTGATTCTGATCTCCTTAGCTAGGTGGCTTTAGACATGTTACATCACCTCTTTGTGACTCAGTTTCTTTATCTGTAAAATGATAATGATCAATACGAGTTATTGAATCAAATGAGATAAAGTACGTAAAGATCCTCAGGGACACATTTTGACTAAGAAAGTCACATAGCTACAACATCTTTGTTCCACTACATTTTTTACTTATTTTGTTCAATATTTCCCAATTGCATTTTATTCCCCTGGACTCAGAAGGGTGATAGACATCAATGTCACTGACTGGCTAAGTGTTTGACACCTCTGACAGAAAGCATAAAAAGTTAACCTCAAAAACCTCTCAGTACCTAGGCACCTCTCTCAGATTATATTTTGTTGAGTTTAATTTTTTTATTCTGAACTAAAAAAAAACACACCCAGACATTCCCATCTTCTCAGCAAAACACAGCAAGAAGATTCTTTTGAAACTCCAAGTCTCTTTATTGTATTTTTAATCTAAGATCTTGGGTTGTAGAGGAAGTGCCTAAATCTCCCCATTTTCCTTATGAGAAAGGCTGAGGCCAAGAGATGAGAAATGGCTTATCTCAAACTCAGGATTAACAAGTTCTGTTATTGACTAGAATACCAGGCTCTAGCTAAGTAGAATTAATAAAAAACAGAATTTCAACCACAAAGTTTGGAGGAGAGCTTTGCCGCACCCTGAAAATTAGAGAAGGGAATCTTGCCCTTTGGACTCTGCTGTGGGTCAGAGGCAGAACAGGTAGTAACAAGAATGGAACATAAAATGTGAGGCAGGGATAGAAAGAACCTTGGAGTTGGTTTGGTTCAGCTCTCTTCATTGAAAGACGCACAAAAAGAGGAGAACAAAATTTTCATTAAAAGTGCCTAGCAGAGTTTCCTGGCAAATAGTAGGTGTTTAAATACACTGATGGACTGGAGTTATTTGTCCAAGACTGGCAGGCTTGGAACATGTAGCTACTAAGTGCTTGAGGAAGAATTTGAACTCTGGCTTTCCAGACTCAAGGGTCCAACACCCTAGCAAAACCTAGCAGCTCCTGTTTCCTTTCTTTTTTTTTTTTTTTTTTTTGCAAGGCTAACGGGGTTAAGTGGCTTGCCCAAGGCTACACAGCTAGATAATTATTAAGTGTCTGAGACTAGATTTGAACCCAGGTACTCCTGACTCCAGGGCCGGTGCTTTATCCACTACACCACCTAGCTGCCACCTAGCTGCCCCCTTCCTGTTTCCTTTCACTGGACTCCTTAGGAATTTGGAGAGAACAGTAGAAGGATGACAGCCTCCCTGGATTCAAGACCCTAAAGATGGGTTTCAGTACATGGAGGAAGTCATTTGCTTGTCCAGAAACAAGAGACTGAGAAATTCCCTTTGATGTCTTAGGATTCCAGATTTGACATTCTGTTTTCTAAGTGCCCTCCAAGTTCTGACACTCTGTGTTCCAAAAACCCACCCGGCTCTAACATTCTATGTTCTAAGGGTCCTCCCAGTGCTGACATCCTGTGTTCTAAGAACCCACCCAGCTCTGACATTCTCGTTCTAAAGGGCCTTTCAGCTTTGACATCTATGTTCTAAGGACCCTCCCAGCTCTAATATTCTGTGTTCTAAGGGCCCTCTCAGTTCTGACACCTTGTGTTCTAATGATCCTTCCAGTGCTGATATCTTGTGTTCTAAGGATCCTTGCAGCCCTGGCATCCTGTGTCTAAGATCCCTTCAAAACCTCTAAAACACCAGACTTCTTGTTTTCTGTATCTTTCTAGATAAAATTATCTATTCAAGGCAGAACTTGGAGGAGGTGTGGGAGGGGCAGGTGTTCCAGACTACTGAAGCCAACATCTCCCCCTGCTGTGGAAGGTTTGGACTTTAAAGCTGAGCTCAACTTTCCAAAGTCCAATGAATTAACTTCTAGACAATATGGTACAACTCTTATCTCAGCAATTTGCCCTAAGGTAGCCTGGGTCAAAGGAGACTCAAGAGGGGAAAAGGTTCAATGACTGTAATTAATTGCTGACCAGGCAGGGGAGATTTATTGTTTTTATATTCTACCCAGTAATGGAATGAAAGAATTTTTTCTTTGTTGGGGGGGGGGGGGAGGGAAGGGAGAGAATGAGAAGGCTTTCACTTGCAGGAGAAGGAGGTATCTAGTTTTTCCTCTTTCCTTTTCTATTCCTTTATTCACACAGTCTGGTCTCTCTGCTTACATTCCTACCTAAATTCAAGCTTATCAGAGTGAACTGGATCTGTAGAACACAGGATGTCAGAGCTGGGAGGACACTTAGAACATGGAATGTCAGAGCAAGGAGTGGCCTCAGATTAGAGAATTTCAGAATTTTGAGGCAATTTAGAATATACAATGTAAGATGTTAGAAGAATCCTTAGAATAGTGTTACAGCTTGAAAATTTGTTGTTGTTCAGTCATGTCCAACTTTTGATGATGCCATTTGGGGTTTTCTTGGCAGAGATTCTGTAGTGGTTTGCTTTTTCCTTTTCCACTCATTTTACAGATGAGGAAACTGAGGCAAGAGGATTAAGGGATTGCCCAGGGTCACACAGCTAATAAGTAAATGGGGCCAAATTTGAACTCAGGTCTTCCTGACTCCAGGCCCTGCACTCTATCCGCTGTACCACCTAGAGATCTAAAGCTTGGGGGATAAATATTGATTATTAGAAAAAGACCCTGGAATTTAGAATATTAGAGGATGAATGGGCTTTGAAGATGATCTCATCCAATCCTTCTGCATTGTGGGGAGGGAGTACCTAAGGAGGAACTGAGACCCAGAGACAGAACCTTTGGAGGAAAAACATATATGACTCAGAAGACCTAGATTTGAATCCTCTTTATGTTGTTTACATTTGTGTGACTAATTTTCCCTCCCTGGGCCTCAGTTTCCTCATTTATAATGTTTTAAATGAGGACTGAAAAAAACCCCAAATAACTCAACCCAAGGTCACATAATGAGTTTGTAAAGGAGTCAGACCTAGAGCCCACAGCAATCATTCAATTAACTCAGTCCCCTTGGTTCCTGGCTTGATGTTACAAGGATATAAAAATGTCTTGATAGTCATGCTCTCTCAATATCCTCAACCCCTCTGGATAGAGTGTGGCCAGCTCCTCCTAGAACTCCTTAAGGAGGGTGCCCAGGTCAGCTATCTTTTTAATTCCCATTGGTGGCATTCCTCTAACCTTCTCCATCATGCTCCAAAGCGTGTACCTTCCACACCTGGTTCTTTTTTCTTTTTTATCTTCCCTCTCCCTCTCCACGTATTAGATTGTGACTCCTCTGAGATCAGGAAATGGTTTTCATTGCTTTTTAAAAAATTTATAGCTCCAACAGTGCTTGGCACATGGTAAGCATTTATTAAATGTTTACTGACTGATAATGTGTCTCAGTCTCTCAAAGAGCTCATAGTCTTTTTGTTTGTTTGTTTTTTTAGGGTTTTGCAAGGCAAATGGGGTTAAGTGGCTTGCCCAAGGCCACACGGCTAGGTAATTATTAAGTGTCTGAGACCGGATTTGAACCCAGGTACTCCTGACTCCAAGGCCAGTGCTCTATCCACTGCGCCACCTAGCCGTCCCAAGCTTATAGTCTTGACAAATAACAATAACTAAGATAATTAATAGCATTATAATAATCTTTAACATAGAACTTTGCAATTTATAAATTTGGATTCCAAATCAATTGAATCTTTGTGATAGGTAGACAATCATTATTAGAAATTGGGAGTGCAATCATTATTATGTTCATTTTATGAATGGGAAAACTGAGTTCCAGAAAGGATAAATAACATGAACCAGTGTTTATAGAAAGGAGGATGAGACTCCAATTCAGCTTTCTTGAGCTCTAGTCTCATGTTCTTTCCCCCTATATTAAGCCATCCCTTAATATACTCATGTACACATAACTCAAGGTGGACTGTTTGAGAAGCTCAAAGCAATAAGGTGATTCAGAGAAGAAACAGATCACTTGCAGTTGGAACACTGGGTTGAGGGAGGGCTTTATGCAAGAGGTGGTATCTGAACTGGCCCTTAAAGGATCCAGAGAAATAGGACAGGATGGACCAGGAAAGTGAAAGAACTTTCAGAGACGTCATCTTATGGCTCACAAAGGAAGGTTTTAAAGAATCCTGGAGGGTCCCTTAGAGACCATCTATCAATCCCCTACCTTTATACAAAGTGAAACTAAGATCAAAAGAAAGGAAATGACTTGCCCAAGGTCACCCAGTTCATAAATGGCAAAATCGAATGCAGAAGTGTTTATTTCTAGCTCCCAAACTTTACCGTGTGTTTTTAGGAGATGATCAGAGATTCATGAAATCAAGAAAACAATGTCTTTTCCCTGACTGATCCCCATCCCCTCCAAGAATTCTTGTATTTTGACATTCTATGCATTTTTGAGTGAATCCTGATGTGTGATCTTAGGCTAAGTTCTTTAATTTCTGTGAACCTTAGTTTTTTCCCTATGTCAAATGAGTGGGTTGGACTAGATGTCATTGCCCAAAGGAAATTTCTCCCCCCACTGAGAAAATGGTGATAAATTGACTTGAATTCTGCAAAATGTTGTTGTACTTGTTATCCGTTAGGCTCTGAAAGGGTAACAGGAGCAATATAATAAGAGTAGTCTCTACCCTCAGGAAGCTTGAGATGGAATGGGACAGAGTTAGGGATTGGAGTAAGGATATATTCCAAAGCCTGGTTGGAACAATTGGAAGTCAGAACATCCCAACTTAAATCCCAAATCTGCTACCAATTAGCTGCTCAACTGTAGGCAAGTGATGGGTTTGGCCTATAGTCATTAAGGCTCCCCTCATCCTGTGATATGTAGGATAGCCAAGGTACAAGGGTGAGGAGGGTACAAAGAAAGGTGTCATGGAGTAGGTAGCCCCACAGTAGAGTTGTAGAGGAGAGGGGTAGCTAGTTGGTGCAGTTGATAGAACACTGGCCTTGAAGTTGAGAGGATAGGAATATCAATCTGAGATGAGATGCTTGAACCTTACTAGCCGTGTTACCTTGGGCAAGTCACTCAACCCTGATTGCCTCACCTCCAGGGTCATTTCTAGTTGTTTTGATTCATAGCTGGCCACTGGAGCCAGATGGCTCAGGAGTAGAAAGTGAGGCTTAGTGCAGCATCCTCTCTCGCTCAGTCCAATTCATGTGCTTGTCATAGCAACACCTCCCTGATGTGATCTTCTTTGAAAAGGAAGGACAAATATTATTATTGTAGAGGAGAGTGGTAGAGTTGAGTTTCAAATAAAAGTGACATCAAAAATGAACAAGGAGGTGGGGCTTCATTCATGGAATAGGGGATGGCTTGAACAAAACACTGAAGAATGGAATTTATGCCCCAATCCCAAATATAAATCTTGCACCTAAGGGATAGGTAATCTCAGTGGGTTCACCCTGAGTATTGAGGAAAAGGGAATGGAGTCTATAAGGTTTGCTTTTCCCTTGCTTGATAGCAGATACACAACCTTAGCATAGTCTGGAATATCAAACTATTCTTTTCCTTGTTCCTCCACCAAGAGTGTTCTTCAGAGGCTAGGATTTGGAGAGGAAAACTACTTTAGGAATCACATTGTTAAACCCTCATTTTAAAAAAGCAAAGTCTGGGACTCTAGATAAAAGGATAGTCTTTAGGAATAGGGAGAGGGGTTGGTCCTGATGTCCTGTGCATCCTCCTTTTTTCACCACTCTGAGGACTTGAGCTATGGAGGAGAAAAAAAAATCTGATATCTACTTGAAAAAGGAGCTATCTATATCCTAGAGTCTCAATTTCCTTTCCCTTCATCTCTTCCCAGTCCCTACTTTAACCTAATCTGTTTCAAGGTCTGAGGTATTACCAAATCCTGCAACAAGAATGACACCTATCCTGCTTAGCTTCCCTCATCTAGCAGTGATTCCTAGAATGGGCATCCTTGTAATTTGGAAGGGCAGTCGTACCCTTGCTCATCATTTTAGTTTCAAAAACTGGCAGGAAAGATTGGGTCTTCTCTGGTATTACACCAAAATGGGAATGAGGTAGGGGAGTGAAGCTGAGAATGGGGCTAAGGGAATCAGTCAACCAGCTAGTCATAGGGAAGGGGAAGGCCCCTAGTAGAGGGGTAAAGATGCTGGCCCCCTTTTCCTTGTGGTATGGCAGTCTTCCACATAGATCAAAGGCTTGGGGAAAAAAGGATTTTTGGGTAGTTGTTTTGTTTTGTTTTATAAATAAGGATCCCAAGGCATCTGAACCCTCAGTGTGTTCTTAGCAAATATGCTTTGGGCAAAGTGAGAGAAAATGAAAGCAGGATTGAGTTTCCCCACAGACTCACCTGGTTAAGAACTCAGGCAGGTGGTGATGGGGCCCAGAAGAGGGTAGGGGTAGAAAAAATGTGCAAGTGGTGAAAGTCCCGAATGGAGATCTAGAGGACCCTTGAAACCAGCTCAGGTGCTTCCTATTGACCAGACTTTAGGCAGCCAGAGACCTTCTCTGTACCTCTGATTTTTCAAAGAATGGAGATGAACTAGATAAGATCTTCACTTGGATCTGTGAATTTGTCTTTTCTTTTAAAGGATTTTGATAATAGTATTTTTTTAACCTTAGGAAAATTTATAGCTTTTTCAGTAACCCTAAATTTCTATTAAAACAAAAATCCAACTTTTTATGATAAGGTTACATGGCTATGAAACTACTCAAGTCTCTGATGTTTCAATTCTGTTTCACCCAAAAGACAACAAAGAGAGATACTGTGATTGATAACTGTATTTTTTTCTTTAGATTTTTGCAAGACAAATGAGGTTAAGTGGCTTGCCCAAGGCCACACAGCTAGGTAATTATTAAGTGTGTGAAACTGGATTTGAACCCAGGTACTCCTGACTCCAAAGCCGGTGCTTTATCCACTACGCCACCTAGCCGCCCTGATAACTGTATTTTAATATAATTTGTTTCCTTTGTAATACTCTGTATTTTATTTTCTGTATTTAAAAAAATTATTTAATTAAGGCAATGGGGTTAAAGGATTTGCCCAAGGTCACACAGCTAGCAATTATTAAGTATCTGAGGCTGGATTCAAACTCAAGTCCTCCTGACTCCAGGACTGCTGCTCTATCCTCTGTGTCACTTAACTGCCCTTATTTTCTATAATTAAAAATCATTGTTCTGAGAAGAGTCTGATTTCATCAAACTGCCAAATGGACCTATGATATAAAAAAATGTTAAGATCTCCTTGACTAGATGATCTCCAGGACTCCTTCCAGCTCTAATATTCTATGTTCTTAGACTCCTCCGAGCTCTGACATTTTGTGTTCTAAGGACCCTCCTAGCTTTGACATTCTGTGTTCAAAGGTCCTTCCCAGCTCTGGCATTCTGTGTTCTAAGGGCCCTCCTAAACTCTAACATTTGATGATCCAATACTTCTTGTATTTCAATATTTTACCTGAAATATAATTTTTAGTCCAAGTTCCTTCATTTCTTTAGATCTTAGTTTCCTCCTCTGAAACATGAGCAGGTGTCTAAGGTTTCTCCCACTCCTAAGTTTCTAAGATTCTAATATTCCTCCCATTCCTGAGTCTTCAATCTCTGAGTTATTGTACTAGCCTGGTTGTACATGACAAAATTTCCCAGCGAAGAGAGTGCTGTCATTGTTAGAGATCTGAGCTTGAGTCCCAGATCTGATATTGACTACCTGTGTGACCTTAGGCAGGTCACCTTCCCTTCCATGATCCCTAGTTTCCCTACCTGTAAAAAAAGATGACTTAATAATACTTGCTCTCCCGACCTCTCAAGATGATTGTGAGGAAAGCATTTTGTACATCTTAAAATGCTAGAAAAATAGAATTCATTATCCTATTAACATAGGAACTTCTGAAAATGATGTAGCACCCATAATGGGATTTGGATTTGGTTGAAGACTGAGTCTTTATATTCTAGTCAATAAAAAGGGGACATTGGTCACAGAAGGGAAGATCCTTCTCTTGGAAGTTGGGAAGGATGCGGTCAGAAGCATTAGAATAGTCATGGAGGAAATCCATTTATTCATAAAATTTGATAAATAAAACTCATCCTCCTCCCTACCCTCACTCCTTGGGATTGATTCAATAGCTTGTGAACATTTCTATGAAGAAAGACTTTGGCATAGACCTACCAAGATCTAGAAACATCAGCAGTATCTTGAAATCATAGGATTTTCAGCTCGAAAAACACTTGGAGATCAAGGGATCTAAACAACACCACCCTCTCCTTTTAGGGAAGAAGGAACAGATTGAGGTCCTACTCAATGTCAAACAAATCATAAATTGTAGAACTGAGGTTATTACTTCAAGGATTCCCTATTTTTTTAAAATTATTTTTGCAAGGCAATGGGGTTAAATGACTTGCCCAAAATCACACAGCTAAGTAATTATTAAGTGTCTGAGACGGGATTTGAATTCAGATTCTCCTGACTCCAGGGCCAGTGCTCTATCCTCTGTACCACTGGTTGCCCCTCTCTATTCATTTTTTTTAGGTTTTTTTCAAGGAAAATGGGTTTAAGTGGCTTTGCCCAAGGCCACACAGCTAGGTAATTATTAAGTGTCTGAGGCAGATTTGAACTCAGGTCCTCCTGACTCCAGGGCTAGTGCTTTATCCACTATGCCACCTAGCTGCCCCTATTCATTTTTTTAAAATTAAATTTTATTTTTTTAGGTAGTAAACTTTTTTCTCCCTCCTATCTCTCTTCTCCCACTTGAAAAAAAAAGTCAAATAAAACTTTCTCAACAAAGATACATAATCAAGCAAAAGAAGCTCCCATACTGGACACATCCAAAAATGTGTCTCATTCTGCATATTTAATCCATCCTCCTTCTGTCAAGAGGTGGCAGCTTTTTTTTTCAAATGAGTCTTCTGTAGTCTTCCTCATCCATTTCAAGGAGTTTCTCCTTCTAGACTCAATTTCATGGCTGGTAATACTTAGAGAGGGTTATCCTCCTCCAGCCAGCTGGGTTGGACCCAAGCAGGTCAGGCCAGAGGCAAAGACACTGGGAGCTCAGTACAGCCTGCCTCTTTCAAACAATTCTTCAGTACGAATTTATTAAGTACCTACTAAAGCTATTGCCCAGGATGGCTAAACCAGAGTTTGTCAGTGGGGTACATTTATTTCCCTGCTGCCAGGTCTTTGATTACCTTACCCTCTCTGGCCCTCTGTGGGAGATAGCTTTCTATCAGTCCTTGTAGCTTTCTTATCCCTGTTGGAAAAGTCTAGATAAGACATCCTAGAATCAAAGAATTCTAGAATGTCAGAAATGGAAAGATCTAAGAATAAAGAATAATGAAGCTGGGAGGACCCTTAGAACATAGAATGTCAGAACTGGGAGAGCCCTTAGAACACAGAATGTCAGAGTTAGAAGAGACCTTAGGATGCAAAATGTCAGGATAAGGAGGGCCCTTAAATACAGAATATGAGCACTGGTAGGACTTTAGAACATAATGTTAGATCTGGGAAGGGTCTTAGAACACAGAATGTCAGAACTAAGAGGTCCCTTAGAACAGAGAATGGCAGAGTTGGAAGGGGCCTTAGAACATACAATGTTGGAATACAAAAGGACTTTAGAACATAGACTATTAGAGCTAGAAGGAGGCTTAAAGTTCCCATTCTCAGGAGTTACAAGAAATATTTGATAAATAAATTTATGATTCTACTGAAACATTCCAAAATACTTTAATTATGTTTATAACAACATTTTTGTATGACTCAGGATTCTCAGTTCTGTTCTCGATCTCTTTTATATTTTTATGTTGGTGAATGGCAAGCTTTAAAATTGATTTCCTTTTGTTATGGGTGACCCAAGAAAAAAATTACTGAAAGCTATAGGTGTTCAGTACTGAAAAAAACTCCTAATAGTGCAACACTACCTTTCCATTATACAGACAAGCAGAGTCCTTGGAGAGGAGCAATGATTTCCTCAGTCTTAGTGAAGAACTAGAAAAAAGATGAGAATTCAGGTTTCTTGAAACCAAGGCCAGTGGGTTCCCAGAGCCATCACCCTCTTTGCCTCCAATGCTATTTCCCCTGGGTCCGGTGTGGGTAGGGTGTGTGTCTGTGAATGGTAGAAGGGTTGAGGCTGTTTCTTGTTGGAACACATCTTAGGTAACCTTCAGTAAACAGTGACTCAGTATGTTGGCTAGAGTCTGATGATTTGCTTGGCCTCTCCTAAGTCCTAAGTCTTTCCACATTTATCTGCTTTGGGTTTCCTCTCCCAACATGTCCAGACCCATGAAAGTCTGGTAAGAAGCTGTGCCATTTTCCCTTAAGAGCTCTGGGCAAAGAGAGAAAAGAGAAAAGGGGGGCAGCTAGGTGGTACAGTGGATAGAGCAAGGGCCCTGGAGTCAGGAGGATCTGAGTTCAAATGCAGCCTCAGACACTTAATAATTACCTAGCTGTGTGGCCTTGGGCAAGTCATTTAACCCCCACTGCCTTGCAAAAACTAAAAAAAAGAGAGAGAAGAAAGGAGAGAGAGAGAGAGAGAATGTAGGTGGGATGTGGGATGCCAAGGAGCAGGGTGGATAGAAGAGGATTGACAACAGGCATGCTAGAGGGGCAGGCAGGGCAGAGGAGGAGGATTCTTATGATGGTGCTTAGACACATAACTTCTGGGAAAAGGTCCCTTTTGGGACCAATGGGAGGGTCCTTTTTCAGGGAGACCTGCAGCTAAATTCCATCTCTGAGACTTGTTATCTGTGTGAGACCATAGACAAGTCACTTAAATTTATTGAGAACCAGTTTCACTATTTGTAAATAGAGATTATGATTCCTATAGAACCTAGTTTCTATCTCATAAAATTTTGGTCAAGCTTAACAGAGATTATTCAAAGGGATATACGAAGTGAAAAGAGGCTCTATAAATGTCAATTACTATTGTTCTTGTTTTAGTCCCTTGACCCTCCTCCTTCTATTCTTCACATGGTATTCAGCACCTTCATCCCATTTAGTTCTTTTGCTTGGTTGTTTTTGGGGGGGGGGGAGCAATAAGGACTAAGTGACTTGCCCAGGCTCACACAGCTGGTAAATATGAAGTGTGTCTAAGGTGAAAATGAACTCAGATCTTCCTGACTCCAGGGCTAATGCTCTATCACCTGAGTTACTTAGAATCCCTTAGCTCAAGGAGTTCTTAAAGGATGGTTTAGGAAAAAAATCTGGTCATGGATAAAAATGTCTGAGCTTATGGCAACCCTCCCCTGCTCTCCATACCCCTTCCAAACTTAGCTTTTTTTTTTTTAGGTTTTTGCAAGGCAAATGAGGTTAAGTGGCTTGCCCAAGGCCACACAGCTAGGTAATTATTAAGTGTCTGAAATCCAATTTGAACCCCGGTACTCCTAACTCCAAGACCGGTGCTTTATCCACTGCTCCACCTAGCCGCCCCCAAACTTAGCTTTTAGTTTTAACTGTACTGGGTATTCCCTCACCAAGGTTTGCAGGTCGTTAAGGATGATAGTAAGAGATCCTACTTCCATTTGCTCTAATTGTACAAAACAATTTTTTAAAAACAACACTGTGTAATAAGAAACATGAAGATTCTTACTCCCAATTTTTCAGATAAGGAAACTAAGGAAACAGGAGAAATGACTTGCCAGGGCACAATGAAGACTAGAACCAAAGTTTTTCTTTTTTAATGAATAACTTTTAAAAACAAAACTTTTCAGTTTCCCTTTATATCCTTCTTCCTCATTATCTTCCCAGAGAACCATCACATAGAACAAAATTTTTAGCAGAAAAAATTCATCAAAATTGATTAATAAAAAATTAATCCAGAGATATATACCACACCTGTAGACCCATACCAGTTTTGCAAAGGAATGGAGGGAGGTATCTTTTTATGTCTTCTTTGGAGTAGTTTGGTCTTTGTAACTTTGTAACATTTCCATTGTTTTGGACTGTTATTTCTCTATTTACATTGTTATGATCATTTCCTATGTTGTTTTCTTGGCTTTGCTCACTTCACTCTGCATCAGTTCACGAGTCCTCTGTATTTATCACAGTCATTTTTTCCTGCACACTGGTCAATTATATTCTATTACATTTATGTATACTAATTTGTTTAACTGTTTCCCTGTTAATGGGCACTTACTTTGTTTTCAGTTTTTTGTTGTTTCAAAATTACTTCTATAAATACTTTGGTGTCTATGGAGCCTTTCTTTTCCCATTGACCTACTTGGAATATAAACCTACCAATGGAATCTCAGAGATCCAGGTTTTCTTCATTTCAATTCCAGTAAACTTTTCACTATTTGAAGTTAACATAATCAGAAAATGAAGGATTTAGGGATTTTTTTAAAAAAGAACTCAGAAAACATTTTTTATTTTCCATTTCAATTTCTAATTTTAAAATTAAGGAAACTGTGACCCAGGGAGATCATATGATTTGTCCAAGATCACAAAGTATGCTAGTCCCAAAGCTGAAACTAGAATCCATGTCTTCTTTCAGTCCAGGAATTCAAGGTAATGTTGCTCTGGCTTTGAAGCATGCTTGTGGTCAGGGGTCCTAATGGAGATTTTCTTTAATACCTAAGAATGAACTGACTATGTGTTGGGAAACTGGAGATGTTAGTGTGATTGTTCAAAGCATTCCATTTCCCCTAGGGAATCTTAGTAGGGTAGGACCCAGCCTAAGAGAGGCTCTGTTGTCAGTGGAGTGGCCCAGAGTCCTAGTTGTGGGATGGGAATCCCAAATTTCAGTTGGGCAAGAAGAACACATGGCAAAGAGAAGGCTCTGGAGGCCTTGGGATGGAGCAGCATGGGAATTCAGTTAGTGGTTCGAGGTCAAAAGCTTGGTTGCAAGTAGTAGTGATAAGGAAAGAGGGTAAGACAGAAGTAGCCTGTGGTAGGAAAATACAAAATTGCCCTCCCGACCTGGTGACCCAGAGAATTCTAGATGGAGAGATCATAGAAATGGAGTGGCTCCACAAGATCCCAGCTACAGAATACTAGATTTGGAGTTGTAATGAAGCTTGGAGGCCATCTCAAAAGCCAAACCCTTCCTTTTAGAGTTGAGGAATCTGAGGCTTTTGTCTAAAGTCAAATCAGGAGTAAGTAACAGAGTCATAAATCTAAACCAAATTCTCTAACTCCAAACCCAATTCGCTTTCCACTAAAATCAAACTACTTTTGTCTAAAATACTCAGATTTCTAAGACTATGTAGACCAGGCCAGGTCATACTCAGGCTTATTCTTGGGCCTATTGTTTGGCATCCTACCCCACAATTCTTATTCAGTTGAAAGCCCAGAAATAATTCCAGGATTCTTCTTCCAACAACAAAGCCAATAGATTTTGTTGCAACAGCAATGAAGTTTGCACAGTTCTGAGATCTAGTCTCTTTCTTCAGCATCCCTCCACCCTCTTGCCTCCCCATTGGGCCAGGGCTACCACATCCTAATTCAGGAAACCTGTTGAGTCAAGGCCCAGATTGGCAGCCCTCGGGGGCTTCCACTGAAGCCAACCAACTCACACGGGAAACCTCTGGCTGGCCTTGCTCCAGGGACCCAGGGGGAGGGAGGATTCTGGGGTGGGGATTGGGAGGAGGGGGCTGAAGAGGTAAAAGGGGTGTCCTGTATTCTGATGGAACCACCTGGCTCCTCTTCCCATCAGGCACTACTTAAGATGATGTACCTTTAAGTGGGAAAAGGGAAGGGGGGCCTGGAACCAACTTCAGAAATGTAAATGTTGGCCATTTGTTTATGATTTATCCCCTGACATGTAACGGGAACCTGATGCGTCCAATAAAGGCTCCAAACTTATCCGGCTTCCTACCTCAAAAGTGCTGGAGACTGTCCAGTTCTCTTGGAGGCAAACGAATCTTAAAATTAAACAAAATGCTTCTCTCTCTCTCTCTCTCTCTCTCTCTCTCTCTCTCTCTCTCTCCTCTCTCTCTCTCTCTCATCCCTCTGTCTCACCTCTCTGTTTTTGTCTCTATCTCTATCTCTGTCTATCTCTGTAGCTCCTCACTGTGTGTCTCTCTGATGCTGCCTCTGTCACTTTCACCCTTCTCTCTCTCTTTCTTCCCCCCACTCCCTTCCAACTTCTATCCCTTCTTTTACTCTTTCTCAAGGTTAGAAAAAGCTCACACTTTTTCCAAGATCAATCAGGCCCTGCCAATCAGACTGGTCAGCAAGTCCAAGGTCCTTCTCATTCACTTAATCTAGATCAGTAGTTCTTATGTTGTGGGCCAAGGATGCCCGGAGGGTACACAGAGTTATTGCGAGAGGCCAGAGTGTCCATGTGCACATAAAACATTCTCATTTTGATCTTTATTTAGCTCTAGCAAAATCCCATCATGGACGGGGCATGGGGATGTTTCATGAAACTTGTCATTGTTCAAAGGAGCTTTCTACCTGAAAAGCTTAGGAATGTAGATGGACTTGGCAAGACACCTCTTTAGGCATTCATTTCCTTATCAATAAAATGAAAAAGTAGTCTAAATGAGTTGGCAGGCTTGAAAATTTTATGTTCCAAAGTTCCTTTGATCTCTTATGTTCCAACATTCTATGTTCTAAGCTCCCTCACATCACTGAAATGTTGTGCAGGAAGGTTCCTTTAAGCTGTAATGATAAAATGTGCCAGAGTTCTTCTCAGCATTGACATCCTGTGTCCATCATAACTCTAACAATTCTGGTTCTAAGCATTTTTCCAGCGCTAGCATTCTAAACCTGAAGGCCTTCAGCTCTGAGTTTTTGTGTTCTAAAGTCCCTTCAACTTCTGATATTTTGGGTTTTGACATTATTTTTCAAACTCTTACAGCTCTAACATTTTTTATGTTTTAACAACCCTCTTAAGTGAGATATTCTATATAGTCCTTTCCGTTTCTGATAGTCTATGTTCTCATGATCCCTACAATTTGGCAGGGCTCAAAGAATGTTTATAAAGCACTTTGAATATCTTTAAAAAAATTTTTTCCCTCTCTCCTTGGAACACTCCTTTCTTTCCTCTATTTTTTTTGACTCCCATGACTCTGCTATTTTTCCTTTCTCTCTCTTAACTGTACCTGTTTGCTCTTCATATGACCTCCCAATACTTTTCCTCTTCCTTCTATTCAGTAAGAATTTACCAAACCAATGATTATGTTCAACAGACTATATAAAGCTGAAATAGGAAAATATTCCCCCAAGAGATTATATTTCCCTTCACTCTTCCCTCTTCTTCCATTACTCTCTCCTCATCCTAGCATTTCCTCTTCTTCCTCTTCTCCCTCCTTCCTATTGCCACCAGTTTCCCTTCAAACCTAGTTTTCAAGGTATTCTGGCATTTCATTCAATTATAGTTAACATTTTTGTTGTTGAATCATTTCAACCATATTTGACCCTTCCATGTCTGTATTTAGGGTTTTCTTGATAATAGAAAAAATAATGCTGGAATGTGTCATTTCCTTTTCCAGCTCATTTTCCAGATGAGGAAACTGAGGCAACCAGGGTGAAGTGACTTGCCAAGGTCACTCAGCTAGTAAGTGTTCAAGACTAAATTGGCATTTCGGGAGAGGAGTCTTCCTAACTCCAAACCCAGTCCTCTATCCACTGAGTAACCCAACTGATTCTTGTATTCCAATCAGTTATGTTCAGCAGATATTAAACAAACACTTAATACAAGTAAGGTTCTGTAATTCACTGATAAAAAAAAAATTATGCTGTTCTTGCCTTCAGGGAGCTTCCAGCCTAGCATTTGTCCACAAATAAAGATGATACACAGTAGAATAGAATAAGGGCCAAGGAGAAATCTAGGTAGAGTGCTCCAAACAAATTGGAAGAAGTTTTAGTTGGGAGGCTGGGGAAGGACATTAGTCAAGGCTTCATGGAGGAGATATCACCTGGTATAGACTACAAGGGCTTCCACTCCAACAGCAATGGTATGAAAAGAGGAGGCTCCAGGGATGGGCAACCAGCTGGTGAGAACATACAAAAGTGGGAGATGGGAGAGCAAGATGAGAAAACAGCCAAAAGCACAGGGAGAGGGTACCAAGACCAAGTTAAAAATTCAAATACCAAATACCTAGAGATATAGAAGTGTCTGGTGGATGGATTTCTGTGGGAGTACCGGATTCTGAGTGCCTGTTGGATTAACACATTTCAAAAATGATACTACTTCTAAAAATTCTTGATAGTTATGTTGACTTGACAAAGCAAAACAACTAACATCCAAACATAGGATAACCTTGTTATACTATGACATAAATATGTTCCCAGAAATAGGATAGCTCCATGGAGTCAAGTCTAGGAATGGAATGGGAGACAGGTATCAATCCTATCTTTGAAATCAACTTTAAAAAGATGGTTTCAGGGTCCCACGATGTCTTACTACAGAAATCTCATGAAGTTCAGAAAGTTTATTAAGGATATAGATGCTGCTAAGCTTTTGTCAGAGAATTAACATGGCCCAAACTCTTCAATGGTCTTTGTGCACAAGACCTTGAATAGTCAACAGCACAGACTGGTGCATATCTTTCCCCAGGTTGGTTCATGGAAAGAAGGAACATGGGGTAAGCTACCCAGGAAGTTCAACACAGCAAACCGCCCTTACACAGCAAAATGTCACCTAGCTTAATTGCTTTCCCTTTTGTGAATGTAATCAGTTCTATAGTCTGGTTGGACTTTCTCTGATGTCATAATAATCATTAAAAATACCTAAAGTTTTATAATATAATTATAATAATATAACAATTATGAGTATTAAAAATAGTGTGTTAAAGTTCACAAAACACTTTCCATATATTGTCTCATTTGATTCTCACAACTCTGTAAGTGTCATTTTTTACCTCCATTTACAGGTGAAGAAACTGAGGCTGAGAGATGTTATGTGTCCAGAACCATAGATTCTGGGTTAGATTTGTGAACTTGAATCCTCTAACTACCAGTCCAGCCCTCTAGTCTTCATGCCAAGCTACTGCTTGCTCTATTTGTTTGCTTATAGTCAACTTCAGAGTGAGAGAAAGAGATTGATGTCATCATTAACTCTATTGGCAGTAGCAACTGCCTTCTTGCTCCCACAGATAGACTGCTCTGCCTACTGATTATGGTCAGTGGGAGGGCCTTGTTTTTCCTGTAAGCCTTCCCTCCCCTGTCCAGAGAAAACTCTCAAGATACTGCCAATTTGGGGTCAGCTAGGGATACAGTGGATAGAGCTCTAGTCCTGGAGTCAGGAAACCCTGAATTCTAGCTTCTGATACTTGTTACTTATTAATAGGGTGAGCCTGGACAAGGCCCTCATCTTCCCCCCCCCCCCCACAAAGATACTGCCAATTTTGAAATCTTCTAGGAAAAGGCACAAAACTGGATTTGGTTTTCCAAAAGACCAAACAGAAGAAGCCAAAAAAAGCCAATAGGAAGCATTGAGAAGAGGAGAGAGAGGCAGACCCTTAAGGGGTTTCTCACTGCTCTGGTTTGCTGGTACAGCAGGAAGGGCCCTAGGCTTGTCATCAGGAGAGACTTGGCTTCAAAGTCCCCTTCTAACACTTGCCAGCTGTGGGTTTGGGGCCACTCAACTTGTCTGATCTCCAATTTCCTCAACTATAAAATGATGATAGCATTACCTCACAGCTTTGTCATGAAGGTCAATGGAAGAAATGGATAGAAAACACTTTGTAAACCCAAAGGCCCCATGTGAATGTTGGTTACCATTGTTATTTTCATGGATGATGGAGCAGCTGTTTCATAGGTAACTATTTGGCCTAGGAACCTTGAAAGGATGAAGTTGAACAGAAAGGAAGACCATATCATTGTAGCCTTGGGCAGAAAGAAGGGTTGCTCCATAATGTGAAAAGGCTATTAGTCTGAAATGGTAAGGACTCAGGGATGCTGAGCACATTTGTACCTCTCTCTGGATCTGTTTCTTTTGTTAAATTTAAAATAATTATTTCTCAGCTCACAAGCATTTACTTTTTATTTTTTCTATCTCCTTCCCCCCCCATTAAAAAGAAAGAAAAACAAAATCTCTGCAACAAATATGCATAGTTAACCAAAACAAGCTCCCACATTGGACATGTTTAAAAACATATCCCATTCTACTCTTTTCTTAGGAGGTGATGACATGCATCTTCATTAGTCTTCTGGAATCATGGTTAGATGGCAAATTTCTCAAATCTGTCAAAGTTGTTTTCTTTATAATATTGTCACTGCACAAATTGTTCTTCTTGCTCTGCTCACATCACTCCTTGTCATTTTATCCAAGTCTTCCAAATTTTCCTGAAATTGTTGCTTCCATCATTTAAAATTTTTTTTTCCTATTCAAGGCAATGGGATTAAGTGACTTGCCCAAGGTCACACAGATAATTATTGTCTGAGTCTAGAGTTGAACTCAGGTCCTCCTGACTTCAGGGTCAGTGCTCTATCCACTGCCCAACTGCCCCCTTCTCATTTCTTATATTACAATAGTATTCTCTCAATGTGCCATAATTCATTGAGTCATTCCCATTTGAGTTTCCATCTCTTTGCCACCACAAAAAGAAATGTTAGAAATATTTTTGAATATATATATCCCTTTTCCTCTTTCTTTGATCTTTTTGGGGTGAAGATCTTATAGTGGTATCTATGAATCAAAGAGTATTTACAGTTGGGTAACATTTTGACCATAGTTCCAAATTACTTTCCAGAAGAATTCATCTAATTCATAAGTCCACCAATGGTGGGTGAAGGAATGGGACAGTTTCCCCACTGCCCTAGCCTTTATTTTTTCTAGTATTCAATTCAGTAATTTCAGGTCTCTTTTGACTCTAAGTTCTGAAGTGTCTTCTGCCTCAAAATTCTATGTTTTAAAGTTCTTTCCAAGTTTAATATTATGTATTCTAAGGTATCTCCTGTCTCAGAATTCTATTCTAACATTCTGTGATCTAAGAGCCCTTCCAACTCCGACATTCTGTTTTCTAAGGGCCTTCCCAATTCTATCACCTTGTGTTCTAAGGACCCTCCCAGTTCTGACATCCTGTGTTCTAAGGACCCTTCCAGTTTTGACATCCCATGATCTAAGGATCCTCCCAACCCTACCATTCTGTGTTCTAAGAGTTATTCCAGTTCTGACATTCTGTATTCTAAGGGCCCTCCCAGCTCTGACAATCTCTCTTCTAAAAGGTTTTGAATCTGAACTAAGAGCTGCCTCTCTCACCAGGGCTGTAACACCTTATTCAGCCTTAGGTGGTTTTGCTGTCTACAGTGGGTAGAAGGTTAGAAAGGAGAACATCCCTTCCCTTCTTGGGGAGCGGCCCTGGATGATGTGCCCTCCTCCCCAGGGCCTATTAGATGGCCCCACTCCCTTTCTCATCGCTTCTGTCCCAGAAACTGGCCTTCTGATTGACACCAAGCCTTGGCTCAGGTCTTGGGTGGCTCTGGGCTAACTTTTTCAGGCCCAGGGCAGGGTTTGCTGCATCAGTCTGACATAATGTGTAACAGTAATTAAGAAATAAGCTTTCTTGCCCAGCTTCACAGCAATCATTTAGCTAAGTAACTACCATGGTCCAGTGACTCAAAAATCACCATTAGCCTATGCTACTTAGGGCCATAAAATTTCTCGTTTTCTGCCTTTCATTGGCCTCTCCTCGCAGTCTTCGTGGGGCTTTATTTCTACATCGACTGGCAAACAATGGCAATAAACTCTTTCCCAGAGTGTTGCAAATCAGAAATTTGTCCACATTTTTTCCACCACCTTCCACTATGGGCTGGCCTTGCTGAGGAGCAGGCCTGACAGGGGCCAGCTGGAAGAGGGCCGGCCTAGACGCAGACTGACTGGAGGGAGCAATAGGGCCTGGACAGAAGGGGTGGCCAGGGAAGGAGGAGTGTGGGAAGGGAAAGAGGGAGCTGGGAAAACGTGAGGCACCCCTTGGGGACAGGAGGCAGAAAGCAGTGGTCAATTGGGTAGCAATATTAGGGGATACAGGACACAGCTCCAGAGAACGGCAGAGCTGGGAGGGCCCTTAGAACCCAGGATGGCCGAACTGGGAGGGTTCTTAGAACATAATATGTCAGAATTGGGAGGAATCTTAGAACACAGGATGTCAGAGCTGGGAGGGCCCTTAGAACACAGAATAATAGAGCTGGGAGGACCCTGAGAACATACCTGTTCCATTCTTTTGAGATGAATTAACTCATTAGAGCAAGTGACTGTGAGTTAGTGACAAAGCAAGGACTTTCAGATCCCAGGCCATCTTCCCAGCATCATCTTCTTTTCATTACAATTAAGGCATTTCTCTTTTATCCCCTTTAAGAGTGAAAAGGAGTATTTTGATTTGTAGGACTAGAAAGAGTGCCCCAGAGCTGAGTTTTGAAGTATGGGATGTTTGGCCTATGGTCTGCACTGAAACATGTCTTCCCTGGCAATATATTTCATACCCTGGCTCTCCTAAGCACTCCCATCAAAACTGGCCTAGACTTTGGACCCTCTCTTTGCATGAAGTGGCAGCTAGCAAATCTGACAAACGAAGCAGAGCTAATGTACTCAGTGTTCACTGGAACACCCACTACTAGGATTGTTGTTATAAGAGATACCCTGATCAATGATGCCGAATTTTCTGTCTCCCGTCTCTATCTCTCTGCCTCTACCTCTGTCTCTTGTCTTTTTGCCTGTCTCCCTCAGATCTCTTCCATCTCCAATATTTTATGATCTAAATTCCTTTCCAGTTGTGATATTCTATGTTATAAGGCCCCCACCCAGTTCTGACATTTGGTGATCCCATAAATTGAATTGAATTATAGCAGGAGATCAAGAAGACTCCATGAAACCCTTTCTCCAAGTTAGGGAACCACCCCCAACATAACTTTCCTCTTTTTTCTCCCTCCTCTGTGACTTTATTTCCCTCTCTCTGACTCCCAGGAATAATAATTTCTGAAGTTCTGGAAAATCTAGACAGGAAGCAGCAGGGCAAGGGGGATTTCTGTAGGCATGTTTCATTCAGAGAGGCTTCCTTGGGCTTGGACAGGACTGAATTGAAGGCAGTCTAGCAAATGATCATCCTCCTCCCACTTCTGACTTTTGTTGTATTCCTGATTTTCTGTTGTCCTACCCTCATCTGAGCCCAGTCCACCCTTCTCAGTGCTGGAGCCAGGGAAGCTTCTGGAAGGCAAGGGAAAGTATGCCCGTCACAAGACAGACTGGTTCCTTCATCCAGAAAATGAAGTGTTTGGATGGAATGGCCTCGAGTCCTTCTCACGTCTGAAAATTTATCTTCTGAGAACTACCACACTTCCCCAGTCTGACATTTTATGTTCTGACACTCTCTGTTCTAAGGGTCCTCCCAGTTCTGGCACCTGTGTTCTAAGGGCATTTCCACCTCTGACATTTTGTTCTTAGGACCTTCCCAACTCTGACATTCCATGTTCTAAAATCTCTCCCTGCTCTAGCATCCTCTGTCTTTAAGGACCTTCTGACCCCTAACTTCTGTGTTCTAAGGGTCCTCCCTCCTCTGATATTCTATATTCCAAAGTTCTTTTGTTTTTTTTCCCTAAAAATGTAACATTCTGTTTTAAGGTCTTTCTAGATTTAGTATTTTATTTTCTATGGACCCTCCCAGTTCTGACATTCTGTGTTCTAAGGACCCTTCCAGCTCTGACATTTTTTGTTTTAAGGCCTCCCACCTCTGACAATTTGACTTTTAAGGCCACTCCCAACTCTGACATCATGTGTTCTAAGGTTCCTCTGACATTCTCTGTTCTAAGGTTTTTTCCCCAACTCTAGCATTCTATGTTTTAAGGTTTTTCCTAGATCTGGCATGTTAGTTCTAAGAGCCCTTCCAGCTCTGACATTCTGGGTTCTAAGGGCTCCCTTCTCTAAATCTATGATACTTATGATCTTTCTCTTTACTCATAGTGCAGATATATTTTCATAAGTATATGTATAATACTGAAAATAATGATAACAAAAATACTAGATTTAAGATCAGGGAATCTGGAGGTTAAATCCCATCTCCGCCACTTTGGATAGTGTGACTAGGACCAAGTCCTTTCCTTTCTCTGGACCTTCACTTCCTCCTCTGTAAAGGAAAGAATGACCCTGTAACAAATAATCATGTGACAATAACATTTGTGTTTTTACGGGACTCTTAAAGGACTTTCAAGTCTTCTTCCAATTTGATCCTCACAACCACACTCCAAGGGAGGCAAAGAAGATAGTATTCTACACACTTTCCAGAGAAGGAAACAGATTTGTTGAGATGGAGACACAGTCTTTATCTGATAGCAACTTTAGTTAATGGAGCCCAGTGAACAGAGCTCTTAATCCTTGCTGTTTTGATTTAATAGGGACAGCCAGCCAGCCAAGAGGGATTGAGGGTAAAGAGAAGCACTAGGGTGGGTGGGCAGACCACAGGATCCTCCGGGTGAACTTTGGCCTTGAATAGGCTTGTTGCAGAACTAGGGACCCGAAGGGCTCTAAAGTGATGCACTGCTCTAAAACTTCAGAGAAATGAAGTTCACCCCACTTCCACCCCTCCTCCTCATGGAGGGTCCCTGATGGAATTCTTCCTCAATTTCCTGCAGTAATCAACCCTTTCTTCCCTCCTTCTAATACACTGTGACCCAAGCTCTGTTCCTCCCCATTCTCCACGACCACCATTTATGTATTCATCAATACATCCTAAGTCTCAAATGTTATGACCAGATTAATTTGGGAAATGATGCATTAGGCTATCAGCACAAACACCTTGTATAATTCCAAAATATATATTGATTTGCTTTCTGCTTTCCTCTGGATTTGCCTCCCCTCAATCTATGAAACCAGCGCCCTCTATTGCCCAGTGGAAATACTGCATCATTTCAAATCATCATGGCCCCATGTGTTGGGAGCCTTGTACCTTGTAGAAGGTATGATCCCAGCCACTGACTTAAATACAGCTGGAATGTCCACTCAGTGTTTGAACCTAGTGACTGAGGAGAGGAAGCTTCTTTGTGTGTCTGATCAGATGAGATCCCATCTTGGCCCCCAGGAAGTTGGAGTCATGGGATGGGGAAGGCACTTCAGGTGTTAACAGTTGGTATTAACTGTTTAAATGGTGGGGTAGGAGAGGTTAGCATGAATGGAAAGGATGTATTTAATGGCTGGCTTTCCAGAGATAATGTGAAATGGTAGAAAAAGTAGTTTCTTCTCTCTCTTACACATTGCTACCACAATCACTTTCCCAAAGCACAGTTCTGGCCTTGTCATTCCCCACCCAAGTATATTCAACAGCTCCCCATTGCCACAGTCTCCTGATTGGCACCTAAATTTATTTTTGTAGTCTGGTTTTGGTCTATTTTCTCCTATTCTATGACTCAGTCAAATTAGAAGGCTACTTGATTTGAATAATCTTTTCTCCTTTCCTGAAATGATATCTGCCTTTTAGAACACATAGCTTTCTTAAAAGGTTAGAGCAAGTATCAACTCCTACCAAAACCCCCCACCAAAACAAAATCCTTTTCAAAGACCTTAGTTTTTTTAATTACCCTATTTTTATTATTAAAGATGACCTTTTTATATCATATTCACTTTTTTATGCCTTCTTCCCTAACCATTGAGCAATCTCTAGTAAGAAATATTTTTAAAGGGGCAGTTAGGTGACACAGTGGATAGAGCACTAGTCCTGGAATCAGGAGAACCTGAGTTCAAATCCAACCTCAGACATTTACTAACTATGGGCAAGTCACTTAATCCTGATAGCCTTGAGAGAAAGATTTACAAGGTAGTGTGTGGAGGGAGGAATCAGCAAAACTTGCTGACTACCAAATCTACCAAATCTAACAGTATATACAAAATTCCACACATATTGTACCCTACTTCTGCAATAAAAGGAGAAATTTGCATCATCCCAACATAATTATAAAGCATCTAGTTTCATATTTTTTCTTTTGTTTACAACTGAACTCATTATATGTCATTTTCCTTGTTTCATGTTATATCAGGTTATATGTCTTCCCATCCATTTCTAAATTTTTCATATTCATGGTTTTTACAGTCATAATTTATTTAGTTTTTCTAATAATTGGTGGACTCCTCTTGTTTCTAGATTTTTGCTACCATGTGTTTCTTTAAATATTTTGAAAATTTATTTGTGCCTTTTATTTTTATTTGACCTCTATGCCCAACAGTGGAGTTTCTGAATCAAAAAATATAGACCTCTTTATCACTGTTATAGTATAATTTCAAATTGTTTTCCAGACTTATTAGCCCAATTCACAACTCCACCAAAAATACACTAGTGAACCTGTCAACCTACAGTCCCTCCAACAAGGATTATTTCTCTCTTTTCTCGCTTTTATTGAATATGAGGTGAAACAGAGTTGTTTTGATTTGTGTTTCGCTTATTACTGATAATTTAGAGCAATCTTTCATGTGGCTGTAAACAGTTTGTATCCTTTTGTTCATATTTGCATCCAGTAAGAGTCAGAGGAAGAAAAAAAGTTGGTTATTCCTTGCTTGGGGTATTCAGGTGACTATTTGTTGATCAGATAACAAGAATGAGTGGTTTTGTTGTCTTTCTGGTTTATTTATCCAAGACAGAGCTGAAAACATTCCAAGACTTATCAAAAAAGTATTTGTATCAGGACAAATAATTCTGATGTAGTTACTCTGTGTGACCCTGAGCAAACTACTTCATCCTGTCTACCTTAGTTTACTCATCTATAAAATGAACTGGAGAAGGAAATGACAAACCACTCCAGTATCTTCATCAAAAAAACTCCAAATGGGGTCCCAGAGAGTCAAACATGACTGAAAAAAACAGCCGTTTTGTTTTGACCTTTTTTTAAAATCAATGACTTAGAAAAATGCATAGCTAATATGCTCTTCAAACTTGCAGACATCATTAGTGTTGGAATGAAATGCTAACACACTCAATGATGGAATCAGGATTCAATAGGATTTTGATTGGATAGAGAATAACTAAGTTAAAACCAGTTGAAAATCTATAGGGATAAACATAAAACCTTACACTTGGGCAGGAGAAATTAATTTTATGAGAAAAAGATGGGGGCATGATTAGACAACAGGTGTCTTAAAATACCTGGGTGTTAGAGTGAATTTGAGTGAATGAGCACTGTAATGCAGCAGGGAAAAGAAAAGTCCAAGTGATTGCAGAATGCCTCAGTGGACATAGCTTTCAGGAATAGGAAGGATATTCCATCCTTTTCAGACCTCATTGTGTTCACTCGTGGGCACCATGATTTAAGAATGATGTTGACAAGTTGGAGAGTGTCTAGGAAAGGGTCATTAGGAAGTCAAAGAGCTTCTGAAGATGGGTTGGAAGAAATAGGGAATGTTCCATCTGAATAAGAAAAGACTTATGAGTATCTTTAAGTATTTGAGGGTTTGTCCCAGGGATGAGAGAATTTGAAGTCCTTTGTTTAGTCCCAGAGAGGAGAACCAGGAGAATAGGGGTGAAAATGATGAGTCTGATTTAAATGTCAGGAGAATTTTTTGCAACAACAAGGGATCCCAAAAGTGGAATGGACTGCTTCTGGGTAGTGGGTTCCTTCAACCCATCTATCCAATTCAATAAACATTGCTTTCTATTTAACAGACATTGTACTAAGCGGTAGAGGTACAATTAATAAACAGAAAAACAGTTATTGCCCTCAAGGAGCTTACAATCTAATGAAGAAGACAACACACAGGGTAGAGGACATGAGGAGATAGATACCTGACTTGGAAGCATCTTGTTCTGTGGTGTTGAAACCAGGCAGGATAGCATTTGCAAAATGGAGTGAATTGAGTCCAGTTTCTATAAAGAAAGGCATTGGGAGGAGTTTGGTAACCCTTCAGCCCTGCAGCCAGAGGGGAGAGAAAGCTTTGTCTCAGAGGTCTTCAAGCAGAAGCTACACAACAATTTGTCTAGTATCTTGTGGTGGAGGTTGCTTTGGGTTGAACTATAAGGGTTAGGGTTAGGGTTAGGGTTAGGTCCCTTCTAACTCTTAGATTCTCTTTGAAATTCTATGAAATTCTTTGGTTAGGTATCCAAGAGGACCTAATGGTCTTCTTTAGTTATTAATGTTATCTCCCTTCTCAAAGCAGGGTATATTTTTAACTGTTTATATCTTGTATCTCTCTAGTGGAATGAAAGCACCTTGAAGGCAGGACCTTTTTTTTCCCTTCCAACTTTTGTCTTTATTGCATCAAACACTGTACTTGATGATTGGTTCCAAAGAAGCTTCTGTTGAATTAACTTGAATTAAGAAAAGTTATATCCAGAGGCTTACATTTGAATCCTGACTTTGCATGCTTATAAACTGGGTGAACTTGTGAATATTACTTCACAATTCAGAGACTCAGTTTCTTTATTTGTATATTGGGATGCTACCAGAATAAATTACATGCTGATCCCTTAGGTAGAAAGTACTTCAATTGCTACATAAATGTGGGATGCTGTTAATATCTATCTGGGGTCTGAGAAAGAGGACTGAGAACTGGTAGTCCTTTTTCCATTCCCCAACCCCCTTCCCTCCTCCTGCTTTCTTAGAACAGACACTTGTACAAAGCTTGAGGGACGACATTTTTGTGAAAAAGTCACTGATTTGGAGTCGCAGAACCTGGGCTCCAGGCCTTTCTCTGATGCTTACTATCTCGTCTATCTTGACTAAAGTCACTCTGAATCTCAGTTTCCTCTTCTGTAAAATGAAAAAGTTTGACTAAGATGACCTTAAAGGTCCCTTTTACCTGTGATGTCGTCCTTCTGGGACTATTGTCAGTACATCCAGTTGCTTAATGACCCTGTCAGGATCTGATCTCCCTAAGCTAGAGGCCCCATAGGACCTTCTTCCTGCCTGGGCTGTGCCCCGCCCTCTAACCCTCTGGTCCTCCACCAGCCCTCCTCCCCCATCCCATGCCTATTCTCTAGGTCCTGGCCTGAGGTTTTAATATTCAAGGCGTCCCTTCCCCAGGAACGGGATTGAAGAGCTGACATTGGGGACTTTATTGAGATCACAGTTGCAGGCATAGGGGCTGTCAACTCAGCATTCAGTCCCATTTGGCCCCCTAGGGTGACTGCCAGCATCAGAGTGAGCAGGGCTCCGAAAGGCCCTGAGGTTTTGTGCGAGGTAGGACAGAGCCCCAGCCAGGCCCCAGGGCCCACTGATATCCTGCTTTCTTTAAATTCCCTCCATTCAAGCTGCCTTTTTTTTTTAAGTCTTTTGTCCTTTCTATTTGGGGTTTGTACTTTCCTTTTTCCCAACTCACCCTAGCTAGCTTTCCTTTCCTTGCCCAGGCTGGGTAAAGGGAAGGAAGCCAGAGGGTAAGCAAGCACAGGACCTGGCTGTGGCCTCGAACTCCAGTCTTGGGCCAGAAGGCCAGGGTTCAAGGCTTGGCTTACTACTTCTTGTCTGTGTAATCTTAGGAAGTCTTTTCAATTCTCTGGAATCCACAGAACAGATTAGAACTGGAAGGCAGTTTAGCCATCTAGTCCAACCATATCTGAAAAAGAATTTTTACAAAATTCTCTACAGCATATGTCATCTGCAGAGTGATCCCTGAACCCTGATATTTTTATATAGTACTTATATGTTTGCTTTACATTACATATTACAAATACTATCATATTTGTTTCTCAGAATTCTGTGAATTAGATGTCATCATTATTCCCATTTTCCTGAGGACACTGTGTCTGAGAGAACCAAATGTCTTGCCCAGGGTTACACTATAGCTAGGAAGTAATAAAGATAAGGGAGAAGTAACATTGGAATGGGTGATCAGGGGAAGTTTTCTTCTCCCAAGATGGACTTGAAAGATGAATAGACTTTGAATAAGGAGAGGGAAGGTAGAGGTCACTCCAGGTGGGGAAAAGATATAACATGCTTTTAATGAATTGGAGAGTGGGTTGGGGGGGAGGCTGGAGAAGGAATAGGTCCTGGACCTGGAATAGGTCCAGATTGTGGAAGGCATTGAATGCCAGGCAACAAAGAGAAGAGGGACTTTTAGATTGATGCTGCAAATATCCAGTTCATTCAGGATGGATCTCAACTCCTTTGGGTACATTAAAAGTCCAAATTGAATCCAGGAAAAATAAAGGTGGAGGGAGAGAACACACGGGAGGAGGAGAGAGACAAGAAAAGGCAGCAGGAATGTGGCCAGGGAGGCTGAGGGGCCAGGGGGTTGATGGATATTCCATCTGCTAAAGTTTAGGTCATAGGAAAGAGCCAAGAAAGCCCCATCTCCCAGACCCCCTCAGCCTTTCTGTGGTTCCCTCTTCCTTGGGGATGCTTCTGGAGAGAACAATCCAGTTTCCAGTTTCAAAAGACAACATCCCACCATTCCCAAAATCTAATATGATAAAGGAAGGGTCTGGCAAAGAGGGAAGGAATGACAATCCAGTCCTGACTAATCTCAGACAACACCAAAGATTAAATTCCAGAATAAAAACATGGGATAATTTTAAAAATATTGAATCTAGAGGAAGGAAGACCTGGGTTCAGATCCTACTTCCCAACATTCACTGGTTATAGGATTCCTGGTTGTCACTTAACCTTCTTAGTCTTAATGTCCTCATCTATAGAATGGGACTGATAACTGTCTCTTCCTGTCATGAGGTTCAAATGAGACAATGTATGTGAATCCCAATGAAAACCCACATGAAAATCAGTCACTGTTGTGTTCACAGCCTGGTGAAGGGCTAGGGAAATCAATGGTTCTGGTGAAATGGCCCTGAGACCTTAATCTTGAAGAAGGTGATTCTTGAGGAACAATGGACAAGGATGGATAGGAAAGAAGCTGGGCAGCAAGAGAGGAGAGAGGAAGTCATGGAGAAAGGACCAGGGTGTTGGCGGGGTTGGCTCATGTTAACTCACCTGCACTGCCTTTGAACCCCCAAAGAAATGGCCACTGGAAGCTGTACTTATGGAAAGGTTAAACTCATATAGACTTCCAATTTATCATTTGGAATTTAGATCCAGAGGTCCTTTAGAACACAAATCTGAGTGGGGAGGGCCTTTAGAACACAGAATATCAGAGTTGAGAGAACCCTTAGAACACAGGATGTCAGAGCTGGGAGGGTCCCTGGAATGCAGAATGTCAGGAGAGACCTTAGAACACATTTAGATTAGATGCCATTGCCCCACTCTTCAAGTTGTGGCCTTCTTTAAAGTCTATAACTAATGAATATTTTGCATGGTAGAGAGCAGAACCTGGTCCCTGCCTTTTGGGAACTTACAAATAAGGGAAATTCATGTGAATTTTAAAGAACTAACCGTCTCATAGCCAAATCAAAGCAGTAAGTGGAGTTAGGAGATATGAGAAGAGGGACCTAGTTTTGAAACTGAACCCTCACATTTACTAGCTTTGGGGCTTTGAGTAAGTTGGTTAACCTCAGGGAGCCTCAGTTTCTTAATCCATAAAGTGGGGAAAATAATGTTTTCCTTCTCCTTTCTCCAAGGATGGTCCTTTGTCTAGCTGCCAGTGTCATATAACGTGAGCTGTTACTGCCAGGATCAGTATCCTCTGTCCATCTTTCTATCCAAGCCCCCAAATGGTCTTTCTCCCACACTCAGGGAGCCACTAGGTTCCCCAGGACCCCCCCACCTCCGCCTCCTCCTCTACCACTGCTGCAGCCCCTCCTTTCTTCCCCCTTTTCAATCTTATTGTTCCTGTTGATTCCCAAGTTGTAAGGTCCATCAGGGGCATTACGGAGAGCCGAGCTTTGGTTACAGCTGACCAGTTTGGTGTCTGAAAAAAATCAGCCCTGCAAAGCGCATCTCCGAAGGCCCCGGCGAGAGGGCTATGCAGAGTCCTCGGTCCCCAGCTGAGCTCAAAATGATTTTTCTATTTTTCTAGCCCTGCTCCCTGGGCTGCTTGGTATTCAGGGACACCCTGCCCACACTCCCCATCACTCCGCTAGGCCCGAATTACTTGATTAAAACGCATATCAACTATTATGCGATTCGCTTCTCTGCCACAACAGCTCCACACCAAGGCCTGAGTTAACTGTAATAAGAGGGAGAAGGAGGCAGAGGGGGAGAAGGGGCTTTACAGATGTTGGGGAGAGGAAGGGGAGCACAGAAATGATACCCCAAGGCCAGAGGCTTCTATGGCAATCCTAGCTCAAATTTTCAACCTACTTTCTGTTGACCTAGGTAACTTTGGTCATTATTCCCTTTCTCTAGGCCTCAATTTTCTCTTCTGTAAAACATGGGCCTTGGATTAGGTTTCTAAAATGCCTCAAGAATGTTAAGCCCTATTTTAGCAATGCACTATGAGCTATTATCGCAAACCTCACTGTGGAGAAGGTACTATGGCTATGGCTACTCCCATTTTGCAGATGAAGGGACTGAGGTCTAGAAGGGAGGGGACTTCCTTATTATGGTCACAGTGCTCTTAAATGAAGAAAAAAGGACTCAAACACAGATCTATTGATTTCAAATATCACTTTCTTTTCCCCGTTGTAGGTTTTATTGTTGAGCCGCTTTTCAGTGTCCAATTCTTTGTGATTCCATTTGGAATATTCGTGGCAAAGATATTGAAGTGATTTATCATTTCCTTCTCCAACTCATTTTACAGAAAGGAAAACTGAGGCAAAGAAGCTTAAGTGACTTACCTAGGGCCACACAACAGCTAGTAAATATCTGAGCCCAGATTTGAACTCATGAAAATCCCAGACTCAGAGCTCTCTATCTATTGAGCCACTTAGAAATCTGAGCCAATTTCTTTCAATAATCCTAAAATCTACAGAAAGACCCTAGAGATAAGGGGGCAATGGACTCTTTGGCATTTGGGAGAAATTCGAGTGTTCCTGAAAAGTCAGTGAGTTTATTATGTTGGTGGGGGAGAGGATAGATATAGTATCTCATTGTTGCTGTTAATCATCCCTCTCAGGAACTTCCCAGTCAACCCAATTGCTTTAGAAGTCTAAGTCCCAGAAAATGGGCTGTTGTCACTTGGAGTTGGGTCTCACTTGATTTTGTTTCTTTTTTCTGAATTCAGTTTCCCTATGTGAAACAGAATCATTCCTGCTTCCCCTTTTCTTCTTCCTCCCAAAAGGAATTATGAAGATGATGTTGATATTGTCTTAAGCTGATGTGACAATAGTACTTCAGAGAGAGAAGTTTGTCATTATTCCCAAACTCACTTTCAGTATCACCTTGGTCAAGTCGCTGGACTTCAACTTCTTCATCTGTAAAATGAGAGGCTTGGAGCACCTAGTCTCTGAAGTCCTTCCAGCTCCAGAATTATGATTCCCAAAATATGCTCTCCTCCCTGGCTCTGATCCTCTCAGATTGGCCCCAAGCATCCCTTTGTAATTTTCAGTTCTGGAGACCAGAGTAGCCAAGGAGGGTTGGAGAAGGTGGCCTTGTTGGGGTTCATTTCTACCCTCCTCTGTCTTCACAAAACCTGGACACCCCTCCTTTAATCTCCCCACACAAAACAACACAAACACAAACACAAATGAGATTTATTGCCTTATCATTATAGCAGGTTTAATCTTCCCATCAGACTGAGCGCTCCCTGAAGACATCCTGTCCAATCCATTCTCCAAAGTTCATAGTCTCACCTTGTGAATTCATACCTTACCTCTGCCTCCCCTACAATGGTCCAGAATAATACCCCTCCTCTAACCTACCCACTGCAGGCTGCTCAGAGGGACTATGCTCTCTGGCTTTTATTTGGGAGATAATCAAGACATGAAGGAATTGGAGAGAGAAAGAGACAGAGAAACTGGCAAATACAGAGACAGACAGAAACAGGGAAAGAAGAGACAGACAAACAGAACTAGAGACAAAAAGACAGAGACAGATTCAGAGAGAGACAGAGACAAACAGAAAGAGCCAAAGAGAGATAGACTCAGAGAGACAAAAACAGAGTCAGAAACAAGGAGACAAAGACAGAGAGATAGAGAGACAGACAGATAGACTCAGAGAGACAGAGACAGTGAGACAGTCAGAAACAGAGAGACAAAGAGAGACAGAGACAGATAGAGATACAAAGAAAGAGAGGTAGAGGCAGAGAGACAGACAGTGAAACAGAGTCAGAGAGACACGAGTTAGAGAGACAGAGACAGGCAGAGATAGAGAAATAGAAACAGAGATAGAGACAGAGAGAGCTGGAGTCATGTAGACCAGAAGTGAGGCCTCAGGTGGGGGGGGGGGAAGCTGTCCCCCAGTCAGGCGCAGGCTCCATCCTCCTCCTCTCCCTCCCCCTTCCCCATCCCAAGTGGGCTTTAATGAATGCGCTCCCATGTTCGCTCCTGCCTGAACATCCCCAAGGCCAGCCTCTGGGTGCTTCACACGCAGAGGCAGCGGGTCCTCAAGGAGCCTCAAGGGCTCAGCTTCATCCTCAGGGCCTCACTGTGGCTGATTCCACCTAATCCTGTTGATTAATTTAACTCCGAGGCTAAGAGGCTACCAGGAGCCTTGGGAGGAGGGGGATGGGCCAGGGGCTGGAGGCAAGGGAGGTGTGAGCTCACCATCATCCCCTTTCCCCCCAAGTCGTTTTGCTCCAGGTCTCAGTTAAGCTTTAACTGTTCTTCTCTCTTGCTGCCCTCCCTCCCTCCACCTTCCACCAGCAGTAGCTCACACTCAAATTTATGTTGCACAATCCTGGTTTGGGGTTCAAATCTCACAGCAGCCTAGGGACACCGCTAGTAAAATAATGTTATTCCCATTCCATAGAAGAGAAAATTGAGATCTAGAGAAGGAAAGACCTTGAGGTATAGACTGTCATCACCTGGGGGTGCTTCATTAAAATTGGGTGATTAGTTCAGTCAGAGGATCTGGGTTCAAATCCTGAATCTCTTCTAATGACTAGTGAACTGGAGCAAATCACCTACCTCACTCACTAGGTCTTATTTTTCCCTTCTGTAAAATGAGGGAATGGACTTGATCATCTCTAAGGTCCCTTTCAGAGAGGTATGTGTGGAGAAGGGGAGTCTAAGGGCAGGGTACAAATCTCACGTCTATGTCATCATCTTTTCAACTTCTGTCCAATTATTTGACTTCCTAGGGCACATGTACCTTATCTCTTAAAATTAGATGGTTTCCAGAGAGTTGCTATAACTGTAAATCTATAATAGTTAATGATAATTAGCATTGATTTTTAAGAGCCTTACAATTTGCAGAGCTCTTTACCTATGTTATTTCAGTTCTCCCTAGAAACTACTCTTGTAGGTGGATTTCTATTATTCTTTGCATTTTATAGGAAGAAACTGAAGTACAAATTAAATAAATGTCTTGTCCAATGACATACATATCATTGAAATCTATGCTCTTATAATGCTATTAGACTATGCATGTCTCATCCAAAAGAAGACTTTGAAACCAGAGCTTGGATTTCTAAGTCAAATGCGGTTTCTACTATAAGTACCTAAGGATAGATTTGAACTCAGGTCCCCCTGATTCCTGGGGTGATGCTCTATTCACATACCTCAGAATGGAAGCTCCTGGAGCACAAGCTCTTCAGATTGGGAGCTCCCTGAGAGTAAGGATTATTTTTCCCTCCTTAATTTGATGACTCCCTGATAACAAGACCTCTCTCCTATCAGATCAAGACTTCCTCCAAATAAGTTTTAACTCTAACTGCCAATACACAGCCCCCAAGAAGTCTTTTTATTTTTAAAGCCATTTAAAAAATGTACATTTAAACTGCTTAAGAAAAATGTTCCATCATCACATTTGAGTCTTGCAAAAACCTTATGGGGTAGGTGTTCTAGTAATTACAATCCCCATTTGATAGATGAGGAAACTGAGGCATGCTAGATCTGCCCATGATCATGCAGCAGAAATGAGATTTAAACCCAGTTTTCTTCCTTTCTCAATCATTTATTATTATTGTTGTTGCTGCTGTTATTGCTCTCAGTTCATATTTGAATTCAGGTCCTCCTGACTCTAGGAACGATGCTCTATTTGCTTCTCCACCTAGTTCCCTTCCATGGAAAACTCTTGATTTCTTTTGGGGATGTCTCCATTCTCCTGTGATGGGAAGTTAGGTTTCTCTTGGGAAGTTAGGTTTCTCTTCTTATGTCCAGTCTCCATTCTCAGGACTAGAGCCACCTCTCCCACTCCCCATCCTAGGAAACTAAGTAAGCATTAAGTGGCTGCCCGGACCAACAGAAATATCACTAGTCAGGAGGAAAATCTTTGGACATTCCAATGAGGGAAAACACAAAACGGGGTGAGTAAGAAGCTGAGGAGGGTATGGAGTCAAAATCTATAGCACCAGTAGCACAACTGGGAAGGAAATGCTGCACAGGATGGACTGAACCCATCCCCAAAATGGAGGCCCTCAAGGCTACTTGCCAACAGGAGAAGGGAGTCAGTATGGTGGAGAGAGATTCCAAAGTGAGATGTCATCTTCTTTATTATAGTGAAGTCTAGAGAGACCAGGAGGGAAAGTGAACCACAGAAGATCTGGGTTCAAGTCCTAACTCTGTCACCAACTTCCCCTGTGATCCTGGTATAGTAATTTCCTTTCTCTGAGCCTCAGTTCCCACTTCTACAAAATATAGTTGATAATGTTAGTCATGCCTTTTGCTAATCCATTTCATGGTATTATTTAAACAGGAGGAGTTTTGTAAATCTCAAAATGAGCTCATATTATATATACACTATATGTGTTTTTTCCATGAAAGCAGAAGCTCAATGAAGCCAGGGACATTATCTTTATTATTCATTGCAATGATAAATTCTTAGAAGTATATCAGATTCACAGCTGTAAGGAGTCTTAGAATCCATTTGGTCCTCAAAGCAATAAGGAGTCTTTAAAGAATTGATATGTATAAAGAAAATTATTTTAGGACTGATATAAGATGAACTGGAGGATGGATAAATTTGAGGGGGGGGAGATCATAGGACATGATTGTTAGAGTCTGAGAAGGTAGTCTAACACCCCAGAAGGGATGAAGAGTAGAGCAGAATAGAGACGGAATCAGTTAGGTCTGGTACTTGAAGATGAGAAGAGAGGGAGGTAGCAATCTGAACAGGAGAGGCTCAATTAATATGGTGCCATGGACAGATGTAACGATTTCAGAAAAAAGATCAAATAAAAAGAAGAAAACTAATAACTCAAGGGAGCTTGTTCAGTTTGAGGTGCCAGTGGGATATAGAGGCTGAGAGGAGTCTTGAGAACAATTCTGGAGCTCCAAAGAGGAAAAAGCTATAGATGATAACTACATCTGCATACGGCCAGTAGTTGAAACCACGGGAATGAATGAGATTGCCAAGGGAGAAAGGGTAGAGAGAAAGAAAATCCCTGTCCTTTTCTCTCCTCTGAGGCCCCCCTCCTCCCTCCCTCCAGTGCCATCTCAGGGCCTCTTTCCCTTCCCTATCATCTTCAGTCTGTCAGGAATCCTGCATCAGGAAATGAAAGCTATGTTGTCAGTGTTACCAATACCCAGGAAACTAATCCTGGGGATTAGTTTTCTTTGGCTCCTAGCCTCCTGACGGGCCTTGGGGAGGTAGGGCACCAGGGGACGCCAGCTGTAGCCCCCTGACCGTGGCAGGAGGATCTGGCCCCAAGCCCAGGCCAAGAAGGCCTCCACATCCGGAATGGCCCAACATGATGGGAATGAGTGAGGGAGATCCCCAGTCTCGGATCTCCCCATCAGACAGTCTCTGGAAACACTGGGACAAGTAGGAAGGAGAAAATGCCTGTAGACATGGATGAGAGAATCTTTCCTGTCTCTGGTTCTTTGGAAGTGACATGAAAATTCCAGATTGATTTGGTATCTTCCTCCAACCATTTAGAAATCAGCAACTAATTTCTCCCCTTACCTTGTTTTACTACTTACTCACTGAAGAAGTACATGGGGTAGGAGGGATATGGGAGGGACGTACACCTCTATGATTTGGGGGACAATCTGCTCTTTTTTCAAGGATGAGGATGGAGGAGCTGGACCCTGAACTTGAGACATTGTCCTCTTCCCCATGAGCCAATAGGAAGTTTCCCCTAAACTCAGAGCAAGGAAAGAGAATAAAATAGAGTACACCATTTTCATTCCAAATTATAGATTCATAGATCCAGTGTGGGAAGGGAATTCAGAAACCAATTTGTCTGATCTCACCCCCCCCCCTTATTTTAAAGATGGGGAAAGTCATGACCTGGGAATGTCCAGTGACTTCTTTGTCCAGGCTCACATAGTTAGGAAACCTGGTTGAATTTGAACCAAGATACTGTGACTTGAGAACCTCATGTACAATGCCTTACCACTTTTATAATTATTCATCTAATTCCCTCATTTTAAAGAAGAGGAAACTGAAGTCCTTAAGATACCTTTAAGTGACTTGTCCAAGGTCACATAGCTAGGAAGTGAGGCAGAAGGCCTGTTCTGAATAATAACTCTATGTGACCTTGGGTAAGTCGTTAAATTTCTCTGGGACTTGGTTTTCTCATCTGTAAAATGAGAGAATTAGGACTAAATAACCTTAAACTATCTTTCCAACTCCCAGTGTGATGCCTCTGCTTCTCCATCCAGTACGGCCAGTCTTCTTAGGTCCAAAGGACTGGAGATCCTCATTTTAAAGATGCAGAAATTGAAGCTTACTCAGAACTCAGCTGTCCGCAATTCAGAAATGGTTTTTCTTTTGCCTCTCAGCTCAAGTGAGAATTAAACAGCTTGATATTCAAGGCTGCCCACTGCCAGCCGTGTTTTAAGTCACCTCTCACTCTTCTCCTAGGAGGACATTCTGTCCTCTAGATAGGCCCCTCATCTCTGGGCAGGGTTTAGGGGTGAGAATAGAGCTTCCCCCAAGTCTATTCCTGTTTCTGAGTGGGATCCCTGACTCCTCCCTCCTATCTGCCTTGAACATCCTTTCTCCTTTCTGTCTTTGAATTCAACAACACTTCATATAATACTCAGTCTTCCATGGTTCATTTCCTGAGTAAATAAAACCCTAATCCTAATACTCTGGAAGAAAAGGAAGTTAATGAAGGAGGGAAGGAAGGGAGGGAAGGAAGGAAGGAAGGAAGAAAGAAAGAAAGAGGGGAAGGAAGGGAGGGAGGGAGAATGGGAGGGAAGAAAGAAATAAGGGAAGGAAAGAGGAAGGGAGAGAGAAAGAGGGAGAGAGGAAAGGAGGAAAGGAGGAAGAGAAGAAGGGAGAAAGGGAGGAAAAGAGGAAGGAAGGAAGGAAGGAAGGAAGGAAGGAAGGAAGGAAGGAAGGAAGGAAGGAAAGAAGGAAGGAAGGAAGGAAGAGAGGTTAGGAGAAAAGAAAGGGAGGAAGGAAGGAAGGAAGGAGAAACTATGAGGGAAAGAAGGGAAATAAAAAACATAGAAAAAAGAAAAGAGAAAAGAAAACGGGAAGAAGAAAAGTCTTGACCTTCATTCTTCAGTTTTTTCCTTTCCCTTCTCTGTGGTAGAAGGTTCCTGAAGCATGGACTGACTATATCGCATCCCAAGGGTGGAGGTAGAGCCTGGGCTAGGGGAGAACCCAGTTGGTGTCTGGCATGGCTCCAGGTCAGTGCCAGGGGAGCTGGGTGAGATTGATGGCTGGGGAGTCAGCCAGAACAGTAGCTGGGGAAAAGGACGGAGCCAGAGTTGCCTCCTCGCCCTCCAGCAGCTGAGGAGTTTGGCCCAACCTTTTCTGGGAGCTCCCAGGGTCTGAGGTCTGGAGAAGGAGGCGGAGGGGAGGGGAGGAAGAGGAGATTCTTTAATCTGATACTTGATAGTCCTGTCCACAAGCAAGAGATGAGCTGGGCTGTCAGCCCTCTCAGGCCAATTTGGCTGGACCAAGAAAGCCCCTTTACTGCTATTTCATGCAAGTGAAACTCAGGAACTCTGTGGAAGGAGTCATGGTCAGTGTAATAAGGAGGGGATCTAGTCCCTCCCTGATTCAGCCTGCCCCACCCCAGACGAGTACTCCCACGATTCCTGGGGCTACCCAAAGCCCTCTTGCACAAATATACACACACGTCCACCAGACCCCAGAACACTTGATCCTCTGGCCAGGAGCCTATGAACACATATCCTTAAAAACCAACAGATTTAAAAGCAATTTTTATTGCTATATCCTTTTCTTAAATACCACTATCATATTCCAACATCTCACCCACCCTCTTCGACACACAAAAAATGACAGTTAAGCAAAACTGAATTAAAATATGACCAAGTTCTACAGAAGATGAAATGTTCTCTGGCAATCATCTTCCCCTGGCCCCACCCTGGCAAGTAGAGGGTGCCATCCCAGGTTTTCCAGGACCAATATTGGTCATTGCCACAAATCTTTGCCCTGTTACTTTGTAAGGTTGCCTTTGCTCACTGTGTGGGTGTGATGTATGTTATTTTCTGAATTATGCTTAATACAAGATTTTGCAGAATTGTGATTTTTTTTTTTAGAACTGAAAGGGATCAAGGAATGATAGAATATAAAGTGGTAAAGTTTAAAGGTAACCTGGAATGGGAAGGGGTCTTAGAATATAGAATGTCAGCAGATCATGGAACAGGAAGGGACATCAGAAGCCTTCAAATGCAAAGCTTTTTATTGGAGAAATTGAGACTCAGAGAGAGTCAATGACTTGCCCAGGGTCATAGAGCTAGTTTCTGAGAGAGAATTTGAACCCAGGTCTTCCTGACTCCAAAACCAGTGTTCTCTTTACTATGCCAGTTAGAACTGCAAAGAGGTTCTTAGGTTTCCTAGTTTCAAGAGTTTGAAGGAGCCCTAGAAAATAAAATGTTAGAGTTGGAAGAGACCATGGAACATGGTACATCAAGGTTGGGAAGAACTTTAAAGAACAGAAATGTTAGTACTGGAAGGAACCTTTGAGATCATATAATTCAATGTCCTCATTACATCAGTAACTTGAAGGTCAGAAGGATGAATGACTTACCCAAGATCATGTAGATAATCTGTCACAAAATCCGAATCTGACTCTCAATCCATTGAATTTTCTATCAACTCTACCTATTTTTTTAGGAGTCCAGTCTTTAAGAGCAACAGGATCTGTGTCCTTGGGAGTGTGGCTGCCCTCTGGGTGGTAGCCAATGTACCCCTCACCTATCCTGGTCTAGTTTTGATTTCTTAGTCCTAAACCCTATTGTTCTTTTCTCTCCCATCCAATAGGAAACCGACTGGATGAAGGTTCTGATGTGGAGTCTGAACCTGATCTCCCACTTAAGCGGAAGCAGCGCCGCAGCCGGACCACCTTCACGGCTGAACAACTGGAGGAACTAGAGAAGGCTTTTGAGAGAACCCACTACCCTGACATCTACACCCGAGAGGAGCTGGCCCAGAGGACCAAGCTGACAGAAGCCCGGGTCCAAGTAAGGGAGGGATAAGCCTTCCCCAGAGAGAAATTGGGGCTTGTGCTGGGGTGGGGGGTGCCCAAAGACCAGGTGCAGTAGTCTAAGCTGCCATCTTCTATGGAGGACCAGAGTGCCCTTTCTTTGGAATCTTCACTATCCCTACTAAGAAATTCTTTTTTAAAAAATTAATTTTTTGAGGACCAGGTGCAAATCTTATCATGGACATGGATAATAGAACCTGCAGAATGGATCCCTTGGCCTACCAGAGAAATGTGGGATCATTGGCTCCAAGAAAAGTTCACCAATTCATAGCCAGAGATAAGAGAGATTTCTGAGACTATCTAGTCCATTTTTCCAGATGAAGAAACTGAGGTTCAAAGTGGAGAAGAAATTTGCCCATAGATAAACATTTAGTCAACAACAGATGCAGGATACAAACCCATATCTTGATTCCAAGTCCAACATTCCATCCACTCTGTCATATTATTTCTCATCTATTTAGGTGTATATAGAGTGAAAGAATGGCACATAATGTTGTGCTTCATACCTAGGTGACAGTAGTTGAAGGTAGAGATTATAGACCTCTATATACATATGTAGGCATTATGATATAGGAGGAAAGTCACTGCAGAATACTAATCACAAAACCTAGATCCAAATCCTCATTTGCTCTACTTATGAGCAAGGTGATCTTGGTTAAAGTCCCTTCCTGTGAACTTCAGTTTCCTTATATGTAAAATGAGAGGGTCATCCTTGGACCTTTAAGACCCTTTTTTGGCTCCCATGTATATGATTCTATGGTCATGGGGGGATGAGAAACCCAAAGAACCTTCAAGAGGATGGAATAGTGAATAAAGGAGAGAAGAGACATAGGGTCTGCACCATATGGTCCAGAGTAGAATGGTGGGAGGAGGGGATGGAAGGGGATCACTTAATCTTCCTGGGCTAAGATATCACATTCTGCAAGGCCTGCAGATTCTCCATGTGAAAAGTGTGTGAGTTTGCTGCCCCCTGGGACCTTGCTAGAAAAGCCAAACAGAAGAAGGGGGATGGGGTGGGGAACGGCCTTAAGATGAAATCATGATAAATAGGCCTTTTGGGGAGCTCCAACCTACAGGCTCTACCTCCTCTATGGACATGTGCCTGTGTGTTTGGGGTGGGGGCGATGTCAGACCAGTAGTATGTGCTAATAGGTAGAGGGGATATGAGGCTGATGGGGAGTTATTCATGTATGTATATGGCCGAGAGAAATGAATAACAGCTTCGGGGGAATCCTATCTGAGAGTGAATGGACTTGTGATATATATTTCTTGGACATGGCCAATGAAGGAAGGTGTTTTGCTTGATTATGCATATTTGTTACAAGTGTTTTTCCACCAGTGTGTATAAGGGGGAGGTAGAGGTAGGAGGGAGAGAAAGCATATTTCTGTAATTGAAAAAAATAACTTTTTAAAAAAGAATTCCTTAGTGGGGATAGTGAAGATGCCAAAGAAAGGGCAAGTCCCTCAAGAGTCTCCAAAGAAGCATTCTCCAATGAGTTAAAGCAACAATCATAAATTAAGCATCATTCCATTCCAAACCCTATGCTAAGCACTTGAGATACAAAGAGAGAAAAAACATGGTCTCTGACCTCAAGAAGGTTACATTCTAATAGGAGAGGCAATATGTGCATGTCTGTTTACATACAAGATATATAGAGAACAGATGGAAGGAAATCTTAATAGGAACTCCCAGTCAGCAGAACTGAGGAAGGCCTTCTAAAGAAGGCTGGATTTGAGCTGAGTCTTGAAGGAAGTCAGGGAATCTTTGAGTGAGAGAATACCAATCATGGTAGTTGGCCAGAACAAAACTGGAGATAAAGTGGCTGTTGGAGTAGTATAGTAAGAAGACCAATGTTGCAATGAATATGAAATTGGACCAGGTACTCTTTATAATTCCTTCCCAATGCTGAGACTCCTAGAAGATGTGATTCTTTTAAAAAAATAAAAATTAGAAGATAGACTATTGGAGCTAGGAGGGACCCTACACATTGAATCGAACTCCAGTTTAGCAGTAGTTCAGTCAGTTTCAATTGTGTCCAACTCTTGGTGACCCCTTTCACAGTTTTCTTGACAAAGATACTGAGATGGTTTGCCATTTCCTTTCCATCTTATTTTATAGACAAGGAAACTGAGGCAGAGTTAAGAGACTTGTCCAGGGTCATGAAGCTAGTCAGTGTCCAAGGAAGAGAAGTCTTCTTGATTTCAAGTCTAGAACTCTATCTACTACACTTAAGAAGGGTGATGATTTAACAAAGGTCACACAGTCTGACAGAATCAGAATGTCAAAACAGTCAAAAAAGGACTTGGCTGCCCCTATGTCTACATCCTATACAAGGACTTACGGGAGATATCCAGAGAAGGATCAAACCTGTGCTAAGGCAGAGATCTTCATTTAAAGGGAAAATTAAAACTCACACCTAAGACTTGTGTTATATTGAACTAAAATCAAGAATGTTTAATGTGTGTGAGATGGACCCTTTGAAAGTCAGACAAAGCCTCCTGACCCCCTTCTCAGTATAACACTTTTAAATATATTAAGTGCAATGCCAAAGAAACTATATTGAAATGCAATTATAAGAGTAATTTTTAAAAGTTCATAGATTAAGAGTCTCTGGTCTAAATAAAAACTTGAGCTAAATATAGACCACCCTTAAAATGAAATCTCTTTGAAAGGAAAAAATAGAGGTTTTGAACCCCAAAATAACAAATTAAAGACTATACTCAAGTTTATATAAGCCAGATTGGGGAAGACTTGGTGTCTATATTGAGACTGATATGGTGAGATCTCTTGAAAGTTCATGCAAATTGTATTTCCAAGTGTAGAAAGAGCATGGAATGATGGAATTAACTGAGTTGGATGAGGGGAGTCAGGATAGGCTTCCTTGAGGGGGTGATGAGGTTGAGGTAGGTTGACTTAGGGTAGGAAAGATAGATATCTCATTTGTTCCTGGAAACAGCCTTGGGAGGCAGATAGGGTGGTGATTATTGTCCATTTGGCTCAGAGAAGTTACATGAGTTGATCAGTCACACAGCAAATCCATGGCCCAACTGGGATGGGACCCCAGTCCATCCGATTCCCCAACGTCCAGGACATTATATTACATTGTTTTCCTAGAGAGACTGATAACCATGTCAACTCAGGAGACCACAGTTGCCCCATTGTTTTCCATTTCCTTCTGGAGAATATTTTTCTACTTTTGGAGGGGAGCCCAATTGAGAAAGGAGAAAACATATCACAAGCCCCCTCCTCTCAGAGTGTGATATCTGAGTCGCTCATGGCCCCCTACCCCCTCCTCGCTCCACCCCTTAGCCCTTGGCGGGCCCCTGGGACTCAGCAGCCAGAAACCTCCAAGCAGCTGTTCTCCAGGGCACATTCCTCCAGGCTTTCTCATCTCAGCCTCCTGGCAGCCTCCAGTGCTTCCCACCACTTTTAAGCCTTGCCGCCCCTTGTAAAATTTTCTGGCTATCAGAGGGGATCTTTTATTGGCTTGTGGGAGCCGACAACATGTGTCAATCAAGTTCTGGTGCAAGGCGAGGGAGGGGTGGTGAACAGAAAGGACCAGAGGACAAACAAACTCCCCAAGATGCCAGTATTGGGCCTTACAGTTGAGGAATCTTGGGTGACCACCTGTCAAGGATGCTAAAGGAGAGATTTCCTGCACTGAGCAGGAAGCTGGGTTAGACACTTTTCCCCAATCCCTTCCCAACTCTGAGATTCTAGGATGACTTGATTTTTTTTCTAATAGATTTTCAGTGATATCTTTTATTTGTACACTTCCTAGATTTCTTTCTGAATATTACTCCTTCCCTTCTCAGGGAACCATTTCTTAACACAAAGAATTTTAAAAAGAAAAGGAGAAAGAAGAGGAGGAAAAATTCAACAAAAATTGACACATGATTATATAATTTGAAGCTTCTATTATGATGTTGTGAGGAAAGAGGACTGGATATAGAGGCAGAAACCTGGGGTTTGCTCCCTAGGGAACAAAGTGCCCCAAGGCAAGGTACTAAAAAAAAAACCGCCCTGACATGTAAATTGCAGGTGTCAGACAAGATGAAGAATTCCTCACCTGGAGTCTGAGGATTTGTTGTAGTTGGGGTTGGGTTTTTTGATAATATTTTTGATTGCTGTATTTTAATAGAATTGGTTCCCTTTGTCATTCTCTGGATTTTATTCTATGCATTTTAAAAGCATTATTCTGAGAAGAGATCCTTAGCTTCCCCAGCCTGTCAAAGGAGGCCAGGATTCACAAAAGGTGCCTCTATGCTCTCCAAGATCCCTCCCAGTTTGAAATTCTATTCATTTGTTCAATAAGGATTTATTAAGCAAATGTCATGTATCAGATTCAGTGATTGGCACTAGGGATACAAAACCAGATTGGCTCTTGTCTTCAAGGAGCCAATATTCTTGCAGGTTGTTCAGCCCTGTCCAACTCTTCTGGACCCACTTTGAGGATTTTTTGGCAAGAGATACTGGAGTGATTTGCCCTTTCCTTCTTCAGTTCATTTTACAGATGGGGAAACTGAGTCAAACAGGGTAAAGTGACTTGCTCAGATTCATACAGCTAGAAAGTATCTTAGGCTGGATTTGAACTTAATTAGTTCTTCCTCACTCTAAGCCCAGAACTCACTATACTACACCACTTGGCTCAACATTATATCTCTAATAATATCCTCATTCATATCTGAGCACTAGACCCAAATGACTTTAAAGGAGAAAGTGAGGCTGGCAACTCTGCACAGCCTCCTCACTTAAATTCAGTTCCCTGCCTGTAAGGGCATCACTTTCCCAATGTCATGGTCCTCTTCAAGAATGAAGGACAAGGTTGGGTGGTGCAGTGGATAGAGCATTGACCCTGGAGTCAAGAGGACCTGTGTTCAAATCTGACCTCAGATGCTTAATAATTGCCTGGCTGTGTGACCTTGGGCAAGTCACTTAACCCCATTGCCTTAAATAAATGAAAAATTTTTTTAAAATGAAGGACAAACAGCAACAATGATTAAATATTCATAAGAATATATAATATAATGCTATATAACATTAATATATTACAATGAGTATTTATATAGAATTTTAACATTTACAAAGAGTTTTGCAAATATTATCCAATTTTATCCTCATCACAACCTAAGAGGCAGGTTCTATTATTATCCCATTTTACAGAAAAAGAAACTGAGGCAGACAAGAGTTAAGTGACTTGACCTGTGGTCACACAGCTACTTAGTGTCTGAGGCTGGCTTTGCACTCAGGTTTAGAGGAAAGTAATACTTACAAAGGGCAAATTTAATAAAAGTAATTTCTGGAATGTGAGGAATCAGGAGAAAGTTCCTGGAGGAGGTGGCCCTTGGGTTAAGCTTTGAAAGAAGGTAAGGAACCCTTCAAGGTGAAGGAAAAGAGGGAGAGTGTTCCAAGAATAGGGGCAGGAGAGGGGATATCATATGAAGAAAAGAGCAAGAAAGCCAATTTGGCTGGAAAGACTAGCTCTTAAAGAGGACTGACTCTAAGCCTGGGAAGCAGGGCTAGAGGATTGTAAAGCCCAAAATCATATTTTATCCTCTTGGCAAGAGAGAGATATGGGAGCAGAAAAGGGTCCTGGTTAGATCTGACTCTATTTTATGATTCAAAAATCCTATGAGAGTCTGATTCTGATGATTCAGTAGTTTTCTGTGATTTTAAGATTCTCTGTTTCTACAAGTTTTATGATTCTAAGTTTCCAAGGGTTCTAATGTTCCAGGGGGATACTTGGCCCTGGTCTAAGAAATTCCAACTGTGGCTAGTCTCACCTACACTGGGAGATATGTCATTTCTCTTCCCCCCTCCTCCTGCCCGCCCTTTCCCTGAGCCCCCATTCCCTCCAGGTCAGTGGGAACCCCACCCCAAGGGTAATGAGATCCTTTCAAAAAAGGCTCCTTGAGGGTTGGCCAGACCTGACCCAGGCCCCAGCAGGAGCGGCCTCCCTTTGAAGCCGGCCCCACATTACATGGTCCTTCCCCTCGATTTGGCTGATGTGCCAATAAAAGGATGCCTACCCTCAGCAGGAAGTCTGACCCACCTGTGGGAAGGGGGGGGAGGGAGGAGGAGAGGAAAATAGGCAGGGGCCTAGGAGGGGAAAGTTCATGATGTTAGCTTGTAATGAGAGCTTTCTTCTCTAGGGGGTTTTTAATTTTTATTTTCTTAGGGGGGTGCCCAGCATGTATCTTCCCTGAAAGACAAAAAAGCTAGCTATGTCCTGGGTGGCTGGTTGGATATCTCTATGTGTTGAAACAGAGGTTCTTGGGACTGATCTGGTCCCAAGCCATGAACTGCCCTCATGTGCTCAGCTGAGCATGAAGAAATACCATTCTTATTCTGGTCACAGAGTAGGTGCTTAATGAGCACTTGCTGATTGATTAATTGATTGATCAACAATAGCAGAAAACAACGTGTAGCGGTAATTTGATTTGCTTAATAGCCACTCAAGGTCCCAAACAACTTTTATGAACCAAATCTCATTTTCATTTACATCCTTGGGAGTATCTCTTAACCTAGCTGAGCCTCGGTTTCCTCATATGTAAAAGCCAGGGGCCGGCTAGATGATCTCTCGGATGCCTTTCAGATGTAGATCTGTGATCCTGTGTTACTGAGTATAATTGTGGAACTCTATATTCAGGGAAACCTAGAGTGAATCATTCTCCTTCATTCATTGGTTTGACTCGGAACTCACTCATATTTTTAGTGTCCAGTAGATCCCCATTTGGTGGGTCTCCATTCTCCATTCTCCCCTATCTCGATAAATGCATCCCTCACTGGAATTCATTGAATTGAAGTTCTCAGTGGCTCCCAGAAATTCTAACAGTTTGGGTTTCTATAAAGATGAGTGGGGTGATAAGCCCTGAGTGGAAGGAAGGGTAGAGAAAGGTGCCAATTTAAATATCATTGTTCTGGTGTAAATACCAGCTAGGCTGAGACGTCATAGAGATTTAGGTGAAAAGAATCAGAATCAGAAAATGTCAGAGACAGGATATCCCTTAAGAACAAAGGATATCGAGATTAGGGGGAAAATTCAAAATAAATAAATTTTTAAAAAAGATTTGCATAAAGGCAAAAAGAAAGAAAGAAAGAATAGAACAAAGAATATTAGAGTCAGAGAAAACTTTGGACATAACAGTCAGTCAATGGTCTACAACCTCTCCCATAGTGCAATAAACCTTGGCAACATCCTCCAATCTGTGTCTGAGCATATAACAATAACAGTAGCAATTTGCAAAGCACTTTACAAATATCTCATTTTATTCTCAGAATAACTCCAAGAAGTGGATCCTATTATTACCCCCATTTTACAAATGAGGAAACTGAGTCAGGCAGATATCAATTGACTTGCTCAGGCTCACATAGCTAATAAGCAACAGGGACAAGATTTAAATTTATTGCATCTATTGTACCAGCTAGTTAGCTGCCTGGGGATCGTGATGTGTGTCCTTTGTTCTCTAGGACCATGACACAGGGAGGTGATGTCATGACAGGCAAGAGAATTGGATTTGAGTGAAGGGTTGCTGTGCTAAGTCACACTTCTCCTCTGGATCCATCTGGATTCAGTGGCCAGATATGAATCAAGATGAGTGGAGATGGCCTTGGATGCGAAGCAATTAGGGTTAAGTGACTTGCCAAAGGTCATATAACTGATAAGAATCAAGTGTCTGAGGTCAAATTTGAACTCAGGTCCTCCTTACTCCAGGACTGATGCTCTAACCACTGCTCCATCTAGCTACTTACCACTTAACACATCATCTCAATTCTGTTGTTGGGTGGCTTTGATTATTAGGAAGCTCTTCTTTATACTGAACCCAAACTGATGATGATGATGTTTATTCTTTGTTCTCAAAGAAGACCATGACATCAGGGAGGTGATGCCATGACAAGTATATGAATTGGATTTGAGTGGGGGGGCTGAGTTTAGTCACCAGCCTCACTTTCTCCTCCAGAGCCATCTGGGTCCAGTGGCCAGATAGGAATCAGGACGAGTGGAGATGGCCCTGGATACCAGGCAATCAGGGTTAAGTGACTTGCCTAAGGTCACATAGCTAGTGAGTATCAAGTGTTTGAGACTGACTCCAAGGCCCGTCTAGCTGCCCCTTTGAACCAAAACTAATTCACCTGTAACTACCCTGCTCCCCCCTCCTCCAGCTCCCTCACGGCCCTGAATTTTGCCCTCTGGACTGGACTAAGCAAGACAGACATGACGAAAATAGTGATCAGTTCTCCCTAGTATGGCAGGGAAACAGATCCAATGTAGAATGTAGAAAGAAGAGGGAGGGAAAAGCAGCAGGGGTGAGATTAGCTGACATGGGTCAGGGCTAAATTATCCAAAAGGTTTTGTTTGACTTAGTGGCTAGAGCACTGGACTTGGAGTAAGGAAGATCTGAGTTCAAATCCTGCCTCAGATATTTACTAGTTGTGTGGACACTGAGTAAACACTTAACTTTGATCTGCCTCTATTTCCTCAACTGTAAAATGGGACTAATAATAGCATCTACCTTCCAAAGTGCTTGTGAAGTTCAAATGAAGTTATATTTATAAATCTATTCTGTTAATGCTTTTATATTATTAAAAATTGTATTCTATATTGTCCTATATTACCATACATCTAATATATTATATCATATATAATTATCATTAATTATTATTGATAAGCAGCCTGGTTGGAAAAACGAGTGCTGACTCTGCATCTGACCTCTGACACTTACTCCCTAACCATAGACAGGTGTTTCAACTTTTCTCCAAGCCTCCATCTCCTCATTTGTAAAATAGGAATACTATCACTAGCACTACCAAAAGCATCCAACTCACTCCCCACTACACAGGACTTTGAAAATTTTAAAACACCACAGAAACATGGCCTATTATTAACTGAGATATCTCATTATTCACACAGAATGTCTAAGAGGCAGACCTGCATCTATGGTGAGGCAATCAGACTTTATCCCCAAGGCATCAGTATCTTGAAGGTGCTGATAACCTTTACACTTTACTTTCCACCCCACCCCCAAATATTCTGCAATCCAGTGTCACTGGTCTCATTATCATTCTGCTCACACAATTCTCCATCTCTTGACTACAGGAATTTTTACTGACTGTTTTCCATACCGGGAACTCTCTCCTCATCTTTGTTCCTGGCTTCCTTTCAGATCTCAGTTAAAGTCTAAATTTCTGCAAGTTTTCCTCAGTCCTCCTTACTTTCAGTGCCCTCTCAGGGAGATTACCTCCAATCTGTCCTATGTGTATCTTGTTTGCTCAGTTTCTGGGGTGTTGTCTCCACTGGACTGTGAGTTCCTTGAGAATAGGGATTGTCTGCCATTCTTTGTACCCCTAAGACTTTGCACAGTAGTATATCACTGGTGTATAATAAATGCTTGTTGGAGGTGTCTAGGTGGTACAGTGGATAGAGTACCGGCCCTGGAGTCATGAGTAGCTGAGTTCAAATCCGGTCTCAGACACTTAAGAATTACCTAGCTGCGTGGCCTTGGGCAAGTCACTTAACCCCACTGCCTTGCCAAAGAAAAGAAAAGAAAAGAAAAGAAAAGAAAAGAAAAGAAAAGAAAAGAAAAGAAAAGAAAAGAAAAAGAAAATAATTGTTTAAAATAAGATGTTGCTGGTATCCTCCCTGATCTTGATCCTATCCTTCAATAGGTGTTTCAACCTCACTCTGAGTCTTGGTTTCTTCATTTGTAAAACAGGAATACTATCACTTGCACTTGTTCTCCATTCTGCAACCCCCATCCAACATCTCTTCAGTGTCTTAGGGCATCTTCCCCTCTTAACTAAAAAAGTCATAGAATTATAGATTTAGAGCTAGATGGAATCAAAAAGTCCTAGTTTAGCCCCATTATTTTACAGATGAGTAAACAGCCTCAAAAAGAGGAAATGATTTATCTAAGGTCATATAAATAGTAAGTGGAAGAACTGGGATTTAAACCCAGGTCTCCTGACTCCCGATTCAGAATTGTTTCCATTGCAAAATTGATGCCTCCTTGACTTTGACCTCAGAAGGTTAGGGCCAGGCACTCAGACCTCAGATTTCCTGACTTCCCTAATAATCTTATATTCCCCATAATTTATTTATCTAAATGAAGCAAAAGAGATTACAATAATAACAATGATCATTTGGGAAAGATCATTTTATAGGGAATGGGATTTCACTGTGTGGGGAACATCTGGTAGGAAATTACCCTTCACCAATGCAGATAGACCACTTGTTTGTAGTCTTAAAGAGAAGTCTTGTTGCTGAAGGATTAAGTCATTTATCCAGGGTCACACAACCAGCATGTATCATGGGCAGTATTTGAACTCAAGTCTAGCACAATATATTATGCTGCCCTTAGTGAACTGAAGAACCAGGAGAATTAGGACCTAGGTCAACTTCATTTCTTCCTGAGGGCCAAATATAAAATCTGAATACAGTAAGTGCTTAATAAATGAGGTGTGAATTGTAAATTATCAAGGATAAAGGAAAGGAGATAAAAGGGAAAGAAAAAAGAATGGAGAAAAGGAGAGAGGTAGAAGAGGAAAAAAAGAAATATGGAAGAAAAAAGGAAGAGAGTCCCATGATCTCGAGCAACTCATTCCCCCCTTGGGCCTCAGTTTTGTCATATGTAAAATGAGAGAACAGAATTAGGTTTTTTCTACCATCTGTTCAAGCTTCTCTATAAAATAACAAAGCTGTAGTAAAAAGAAGTCTTCACTCTTTGTAGCTCTCTCCTTAATTTATTGTTCATTCATTCATTTATCAACATAGAAACCATAGTGTGAAAGAAGACACAGACCCAAAGGGGGGGGGGGGAAGGAAAGTGAAAAATTGTGTACTTTAGTCTGCATTCAGACTTTAGAAAGTCTTTCTCTGAGATGGATAGCATACTTCATCAAGAGCCTTGGAATTGTCTTGGATCATTGCATTGCAGAGAATAGCTAAGTCATTCACATTTGACCATCCTCCATACAACATTACTGCTGGTGTATACAGTGTTCTTGTCCTCAATTCACTTTGCATCAGTTCATGTAAGTCTTTCCAAGTTTTTCTGAAAATCGTCTTGCTTATCATTTCTTATAGCACAGTTACATTTCATTATGATCATATACTTGTTCAGTCATTCCCCAGTTGATGAGCATCCCCTAGATTTCCAATTCTTTGCCATCACAAAAGATGATGCGAGAATATAAGCTAATATGGTAGTATTGCTGAATCAAAGGATATATCTAAGTAGCTACTCTTTATAGAGGAACTTTATAGAGGAACCAAGGACTATGGTTGTCAGCTAAAGCCAAACCAGTCTGTTCAACTCTCATGCTAGACGCTGTCATGTTAGCTTAGAAGCAGGGGCTCCACCCAGAGTTTCGGTTAGTGGTTAAATTAGAATTCCAAGCTGGGCAGTGACACTAGGTGCAGGTGGTGCCCTGGTCTTGCCCAGGCCCTGCCTACCCAGCCTAATTCTCTCTTGCCCCTGCCCCTTCCCCCAGCATTGTTCTGAGGGACCTCTAAGGCCGTGGGAAGATGGGGGAGGGGAGGGGATTGCCTCTGTCTGCCTCTGGCTTGCACTCAGGAGCTGGCTCCCACCACCCTCTGCCTTGGTTGTGAAACCTAATCAGATCTTACTGCCCTGGACAAACCCAGCAGCTGCTCTCTCATCTGGCTTGAAAGCTTATCCTGTCTGTCCCCCTTCATGAGAGAGAGAAAAACAAATAGTGGGGATCAATGAGGAACCCTAAGCCTAGGGCCCTGGAGGTTGGTGGGGGCATACATAGGCCAGTAGGGGCTTCGCCACCCAGTGGAGGAAAGAAAGTAGAGAACCAGCCCATGGTGGTTCCAACACAGACTTGAGCATGGAGGGGCAGCAGGATTTTGGGGGGATCCTGAATTAGCTGCATGACATTGAGCAAGTCACCTAACTGAGCCTCAGTTGTCTCATCTGTAAAGGGGGTTAGACTAGCCATCTGCTCTAAAGCTATGTCACCAGTCATAAGCTACAATCCTTTGTCTCCAGGCAGGATTGTGTGTGTAGTTGGTCCCAAATAAATGACCAACCCTCAGAGGGCAGAGAGGCTGCAGAGGTCAAAATCACCAGTGTGACAAAAGGCCCCCAGAGGGAGGGAATTGAGGTGATTCCAAAATCCCCTTCCAGTTCTGACACACTGTTCTAAGATTCCTTCCGGGTTTGGCAAAGAGTCATAGGTTTATAGAATTTAGAAGAAGATCCTAATTGTTAAATAAACCCATCCTGGGTTCTAAGGGTCCTCCTAGCTCTGACAACCTCGGTTCTAAGACCCCTCCTGCCATGACATTCTATGTTCCAAGGACCCTCCCAGCTCTGACATCCTGTGTTCTAAGGACCCTCCCAGCTCTGACATTCTGGGTTCTAAGGACCCTCCCAGCTCTGACATTCTGTATTCTAAGGGCCCTCCCAGCTCTAAAATTCTGTGCTCAAAGGGTCCTCCCAGCTCTGATCTTCTAAGGCTATACTTGGACCTTGCTTCTTGGCTTTTTCCTGATCATTATACGACACTTCCTCTGTTTCTCTGCTATACTTCTCCCTGGCCCATCTATTGGACAAGAAATCTGGGTAATTTTTTTCATTAGTATAAATGAATCACCTTGAACCAACCAGTCCTCCTCATGAGATGCCACAGTTAGGGGGAATGCATATCTCCACATGTAATTTTCCTTTTCTGATGGGGACTTGGGGTAGAGAGGAGGGCAGCTACCCAGCCTGGGGTCTTGGAAGGAGCTATGAATTTGAAGTCTAAAGCACTGGATTCAAGGATTGGCTCTGTTTCTGGTAATGAAACTCTCTGGGCTTCAGACTCCTCCTCTTTAAAATGGGGATAATGGTATTCTCACCACCTAACTCAATAATTTACTAAGATAGGATTTGGAATCAGGGTACCTGGGTGCAAATCTTGCTTCTGGTATTTTAATAAATGTCGGATGACCGGCAGATTACTTCTCTTCCTGAAGGCTTGGTTTTCTTATCTAGAAAACAAGAAAGGAGTGAAATGATCTCGAAGGACTCTTCCATATCCAGATTCTATGGTCCTAGAAATAAAATAAGAGATGTGAAGTGCTTTAGAACTAGCTTTTCAGAACCTGACCCCGGCCTTCCCTTTCAGGCTTAGCAAGGGTCACTTGACTTCAGGCACACTTTGAGCCAATCAAATTGTTCATCTTAGTCCTCAATCAATCAACATGTATTTCAGAAGCACTAATGAGTTTCCAAGCCTTGAATGATTGATTGATTGACCTTGCTGTTCCTCACACATGATTTTCTATCTCCCAGCACCACTGGCTATCCCTCATGCCTCTCTCTCTGTCTGTCTCTATCTTTGTCTCCCTCCCTTCATCCCTGTTTTTCCCCTCCCTTTCTCTCTCCCTTTCTCTTCTATTATTCTCTCTCCTCTGTCCTTTCTCTCTCTTTATACCTTTTCTCCCTTTCTCTTTCCTCTGTCTTTTCTCTCTTCCTTCTTTTTCTGTTTTCCTTCTTCCTTTCTCTCTTTTCCTTTCTCTCACTCCCTTCATCTTTCTCTTTTCTCTCTCCCTCTTTCCCTCTCCCCTTTTTCCTCTCTTCCTTTCTGATTCTTTTCTCTCTTCTTTTTCTTGCTTTCTCCTTTTCTCTTCGCATCTCTGTCTTTCTCTGTCTCTCTCAATCTCTTCTCTTCCCTTCCCTTCCTATATTTCATCTTCAAAGTTCATTTCAAATGCTACTTCCTTTCTGAGTCCCTTCTTGCTTGCTCCAGATTTGAGGACCTTCTGACCAAAACTACCTTGCCTTAAGGTAGCTTTGATATACTTATATGTGTGAATATCATCTCAATTAAATAGAATAAAAGTTCCATGAAGGCAAGGACTGGTTCTTGCCTGTTGCCAGTTTAAAAATGCTCTCTGAATGATTGGTTTGATTGATCAGAAAGACTGTGTCCATGTGAGTGAGGATCACCATGCAGCTCCTAGATGGCCAGCAAGGAAGGCCAGATGCTTTGCTTTGGTTACCATCTGTTGTTGACCTGGTGTCCAAGATATGAGAAAACTCCTCTGGGTTGGGTTGGTGAAAGTGGAATGGGGTTCCTTAATGCCCATCTCACTCTCCATCCCACTCATTCCTCTGTCCTTTCTCTCCTTCTCAGGTGTGGTTCAGTAACCGCAGGGCACGGTGGCGTAAGCAGGCAGGAGCCAATCAGCTTGCGGCATTCAACCACCTTCTCCCGGGAGGCTTCCCACCTACAGGCATGCCCACGATCCCGCCATATCAACTGCCGGACTCTACCTACCCCAGTACCACCATTTCCCAAGGTGAGTCAGGGCCTTCCCCTTCCCCACTTCAGCCTCTGTTCTTCCTCTTGAGTCCTACCACCCCTGCTACCCCAACCTCCCTCAGATCCCCCAGGAAACAGCACCTGCTGTGGCAGATCTTGTCCAGGAACCATGACGTCAGACAGCAGCTGTGGCCACCCAGGGCCAAATCACCCTGAGGAAGAAGGGCTAATGGCCTGGCCCAGCCTCCAGATGTTTCCAGGGCATCTCGTTCTTTGGCAGAGACCAACTCAACCCTCTAGGGAACGGATGGAAACATTTCTCATCTGGGAATTTGGCATTGTGGACAGACACAGCTTGGGCCTGTCCTGGAGGAGGGGGGCAGGAATGGGAAGACTGGGAGAATTGTCTGCACCATTTTTGTCTCCCAAATCTATAGCAGGTGCAAGAAAAATAGTTTCTGGATTATTAAATTCAGTTGGGTTGGGATATTTATGAGGATCTCATTCTCCCAGTGGCTTTGGGATTTTGAGAATTGTTTGGCCTGCTGGGGGAAGGGGGGGTCCCTTTCCATAGCCAGGGCTCTACTGGCTTAGGGTTAGAAGGCCGGGGTTTGAATCTCAGCTCTACTGTATACTCTATTACCTTGGATAATTTATTGACCCTCGATGGACTTCAATTTTCTTCATTATAGAGTAGTTGAATTAGGTTACCTTTAAGTAACCTTCCTTCTTTAAAACCTCATGTTCTTTGATCCCTTCCTTGCTCTGATATTCTGTGTGTTCTAAGGACTCTCCCAGCTCTGACATTCTGTGTTCTAAGAGTCCTTCCAACTCTCACATTGTGTTCTGAAGGCCCTTCCAGCTCTGCCGTTCTGTATTCTAAGGGTCCTCCCAGCTCTAAAACCCTTCAAATTTCAGAATTCTTTGATCTAACATACTTTGCTCTAATATTCTATTTTCTGACATCCTTTTTCGGGGGCAAGGCTATGGAGTTAAGTGACTTGCCCAAGGTCACACAGCTAAGTGAGTATTAAGTGTCTGAGACCGAATTTGAACTCGGGTCCTCCTGACTTCAGGCCAGTGCTCTCTCTACTATACCACCTAGCTGCCCTATTTTCTGAAATTCTATACTCTAAGATCCTTTCAACTAACGTTGTACATTCTGAGGCTTCTTTCACCCCAACATTCTCTGATCCTATAATTCAAAGGCATCCTCCTGGTCTCTTGGCAGATGGGGGAAGCACTGTACACCGGCCCCAGCCCCTCCCTCCATCCACCATGCATCAGGGTGGTCTGGCTGCAGCCGCGGCAGCCGCTGACACCAGCTCTGCCTATGGGGCCCGCCACAGCTTCTCCAGCTACTCTGACAGCTTCATGAACCCAGCAGCCCCCACCAACCACATGAATGCCGTCAGCAGTGGGCTATCTCCCCAGGTAGGTACTGTACACCATCACTCCCACATTGTTTCCCATTTTCCCAGGACCTTGTTCCATTCAGAAAGGGAAACATCACACTTGAACTATACAGTGGGTGAGAAACCCTTCCTAATGGGACAGGGATACTGTTGACTGGTAAAAACAATTAACTGGGTGACCCTGAACAAGTCACTTAAAAAAATTTTTTTCTTTGCCTCAGTTTCCCCATTTGTAAAATGGGGATAATAGCACCAACCTCCCACAATTGTGTAGATCAAATGAGATAATATTTGAAGAAAGTGCTTAACACAGTGCCAGCCTATAGAGAAGCTAATTCTCTCACCTTCCTCCTTGTTCAAACATCTTATGGGGATGTTTGATGGACAGGATCTCCCCAGAAGCCTAAGGTCTTTGTGCAGTTTCAATCTGAGCTTCAGGAAATGAAGACCATGTGTCCCTTAAATGCTACCTTGACCTTCACAACAGGTTATAGTTAATTGTGTTGTTGACAACTGTCTCCTGGTCTCCCTTTAGTTTCTCTTGGTCACATGGAAAGTTTCTATAATAGAGGGTTCTTCCTGCTGTGTGCCAAGAAGCAAATATTTATTGAATGAATTGAATGTAGGCCTTATTGGGAGCCAAAGGGCAGAGCCCACCCCTTCAATGCATTCCTTTTGCCCAACCTGTTCACACAATCCTTATTAACGGGTCAATTTTGTCCAGCTCTATGTGATCTCCTCAATTGACCTAATGAAGGCATTTTTTGGCTGATAGAGTGGTCCCTAAGTTGCCTATAGAATAGTACTTGTGGTTGAGGGTCTAGGACTAGAACCTTCTATACTTACCTCCCTTCCCCGACCCCATAGTAGTGGTCTATCACTAACAAATAGGACTGGGGCAGGATATTTCATTGTCCAAGGGGCACTAAAACAAGAGTCCATTAAATTAGCTTTGTTTTAACCTTGCCCTTTGGAGCTGAATCCCATTGAGACTAGTGATTGGTTGCCTGAATGAACGGGATGGGGGGTGGGAGTACTAAAAGGGACCTTGGAATGTTCTCCTGAAGGATGATCTTTACTAGCCATAGGTTAGGGCTGCTTTAGATGGTGGAAGCAAGATAACTTTGAAGGAACTTCCAAGAGCCTTAATGGATTACCATACGCATTTCTTGAGTATCTAAAGCAACTTTTTATCCTAAATTTTCTCTTACTTATTTTGAACTTTACAAATACGAATAAACACAAACATTTTTGTGCATAGAACAACAACAGCAAAAAGGATTTTCTATGAAATCAAGAATATGCTTTTGTGTGATTTGGGTTTAAATATTTATTACATTTAGCCCAGTGGTACCAGCAATGCTGCTCTCCTAGTCTATACCCCTTCCTGAACTCCTTCCTTTTCTCTTTTCTGTGTATTTTGGATAGTTTTATTGATGCTTTTATTTTTTTTTGTTCTTTTTGGGGGGGGGCTTCTATCACGACTGCTCCATCCTCTTTACACCCATGACTCTTTCCTCAACAAATAAAAGGGGTACCATGTAGCAATTAAGTATAAATAAATTCATATATTATTCGTGTTTGAAAATGTATGTCTTATTCTACCCCTTTTCCATTACCTCTCTGCCAGGAGGTGGGTGACATTCTCTAGAAATGTGATTGACCTTTGAAATGATCACAGTTCCTAAGTCTTTCAAAGCTGTGTGTCTTTACATTGTTATTGCATTGTGTTCCTGTTCTTCCTCACATCCCTCTGCATCAATTCATCTAAGTCTTACCAGGTTTCTCTGAAGCCATTCCATTTATCATTTCTTATAGCACAATAGCATTTCATCATAGCCATATACTGTTATTTGTTCAGTTATTCTCTAAATGATGGGTACCTCCTTAGATTTCCAATTCTAGGTTATAGCAGAAAGTACTACTCTGAATATTTTGTACATATTACAACAGATTTTTACATTCTGGCCTAATTTTCCCTATCATCCATCTACTCCCAAGTCTCCTCTCCTTAATATCAGGTGATCATTTCCATCTGAGCAAAAGAAAAATGTAGAAAGCAAAGTAAGCAAGTTCCCTAAAAAGAGACTTCCAAAGTCATATTGAATTTTTAAATTATCCACAATTTTGGACAAATTCAGGTGCCTCTTTATTTAGTGCCAAATAGTGCCAATGATTCTAATTTAGTAGACCAGATTTCCTGATTGTGATCTTTGAAACATTCTCAGGAATGTAATTTCCTGGTCTTCATCTAGAACAATTGAGTACTTATTCCTTTGCCATCCTTTATAGCTAAAAATAATACTTTTGGCATGGCAAACACAGGGCTTGTACTTTGATTTTACATCTGGCCAGTGGGGATGCCCAGGTTGCCCCAAGCCAGTCACACCCTCTCACCCCAAGACTCAAAGTTTACATTAGGAGCTATAGCCTGTGGAGTTAAGTTTTTTCTGATGGAAGCTAATTGGCCCCAGTGGGGATTGAACCCATGACCCTGGACTCATTAGGCCCGAGGGCTAACCAGCTGAGTTAACCTTTAGATAGACACAACAGAAACTCCAATAAAGATGGGTGAGAACAGGCTGTAGATATTCAGGAGTTTGAAGGGATTGGGGGAGATTGGTTCTGCTCCCTATAGGAGACATTTTGTGGTCTATATAATGTTTGTTGAAGAAAGTGAATATGTAGAAAGAATCAATAAAGTACATTTCATCTGAGAAGAAGGAGGAAACCTTTAGAACATAGATTTTCAGAGCTAGAAGGACCTTGGAACAGAGAATGTCTGAGTTGGAAGGGATCTTAGAACAGAGAAGATCAAAACTTTTAGACCTTAGAGATCATCCAATTTAATCTCCGGACCTTGGTAAAAGAAGGGAATGAATAGTGAACGAGGTGACTGAAATTTTGAGGCAGCTTCTAGTATGATGGAGAGAGCTCTGGGCTAAGAGTCAGGAAGACCCGAGTTCAAAGGTAGCCTGGGACACTTAGCAGTTGTCTGATCCTGAACAAGACATTTAATCTTTCTCTACTTCAGTTTCTTCAACTATAAAATGGAAATAATAATAGCAATTACTTCAAAAAGCTCTTGTGTGTCAGATGAGATTGTACTTGTCAGCACCATACCTGACTAGCAATCGTTATTCTTAGATGATCTCTCACTCCTGGGCTTAGCAGAGATTTCACAGGCTCCTAGACCTAGCTGGAGGGGATCTTAGGTGCCATCTGAGCCAGACCTCTCATTGTGCAGATGAGGAAACTGAGGGGCTGGGAGGTTAAGGCAATTGCCAGAGGCTATTTAGGCAGACATGGGATTTGAATACAGGTTCTCTGACTCCAGAACCAACTGCTTCATTTCTTCTGTTCCCATCAATTTATGATTTACTATTTCACTAAAGTTAAATACACACATACACAAAACAGAAACACTTTCCATCAGATACCCTGTAGGTCAGATTCCCAGACTTCTCTGGTGACAACAGATGCCAGGCAATCAAATTTTAAATGGATGTAGTGGCTGTCTTGGGTTCAGATTGGTTGTATGACCCTGGTCAAGTCTCTAAGACTTTAAGTTACAGAGCAGATATCATCTGCTTTCATAAAGGGGGTCCTTTAGACCAATGAAATCATAGATTCAATTTTAAAAAAATCAAAGAAAAAAGAAAAGTCTACCCTAAGTTCCTTGAAGGAACTTTATTATTTTTTAAAATATGTATATTCTTATTGTAAGTTTAGAACTTTGTATACAGTTGGCACATGAGCTCCAAAGTCAAATAGAAAGGGAAAAACTTGATTTTCCATTGTTTTGTATTATTCATGTTCTCCTCCACTGGTGTCCATTACAGAGAACTAGTTGTATTCAGATTTCTTAACAATGATATTCTCCAAGCTGTCAGGGCTATAGCTGAATGGTCTTCAGTCAGGGGAATGTATGATACCCATTCATATCTCACCCTGTATTTCCTTTCTCTATCACATCCTCCCTTCATTCTTCTCTTTCCTCCCAACATCTCTGCTTTCCTTTTCATTCCTTTCCTTTATTTTTCCTTTCCTTTCTTCCTATCTTTTTTCCTTCTTTCCTTCCTTCCAAACTTTCCTCCTCCTCCTCCTCCTCCTCCTCCTCCTCCTCCTCCTCCTCCTCCTCCTCCTCCTCCTCCTCCTCCTCCTCCTCCTCCTTCTTCTTCTTCTTCTTCTCTCTCTCTCTCTCTCTCTCTCTCTCTCTCTCTCTCTCTCTCTCTCTCTCTTCCTTCTTCATCAATGGGGCTGGGCCACATTTTATAAATGACATTGACAGGTTGAAGTGCATCCAGAGGGAGGTGACCAGGATAGTGGAATCACTGGAGATCATCATTATAATCATTGACCAAAAAAAAACCTTGGGGTGTTGGGTCTAGAGAAAGAAGACTTTAAGGTGCACGTTTGGGGGAAAGGGACATTAACATAGTCTTCTAGCCTTGTTTGAAGGTCTCGTGATTAGACTTGGTCTGCTTGGCCCTAGGGTTGAACTAAGAAGAAAGGGGAATAGGAGAGGGCAAATGACTGAAAGGGACATTTTTATCAGATGACATTTCTCAGCAATAAGAACTGTCCAACGTGGAGATCATCAAGGGAGTCCTCCTTCAGCTGTGAGTTGAATGATCCTGAAGTCCTTCCAATGCAGGGATTCTCTGATTATACCCTGAACAGAGGGCATTTCTTTGCTCCTTAGCTGAAGGGAAAGGCAGGTGGGCACAGGCTATGTGTCCTTGTTGCTGCTCTATTGCCCTCTCTGGTTACCCCAGGATTGCTTGTATTGGTCAGAAACCTGATGGCCTCTGTCCTGGTAGCTGAAATTCTATAGGGAGGGTATTTCTCAGTCTCACAAAAGGAAAAAGGGATTAGGTGGGGAACCAGCAGATATGAGTGACCTTTTCTCTGCTAGAGCCCTGTAGACAGCTTTGCTTGTTGCCTGAGGGTAAAAAGGCCTTCCTCCTTGCTCAGGAGATGCTGGGGCATAGGATGGGCTGGGGGGTATTTGTTGCTCATGGCCCACCACTGGAGGCCCCTTTTCCCATCAAAATCCAAATCTATTCCTCCTAATTAAATAGGCATGGCCTTTATCTTAAAAAAGACTTAAAGCTCTTAGGGGCCAGTCAGGTGGTACAGTGAATAGAGCATGGACCCTGGAGTCAGGAGGACCTGAGTTCAAATTTAACCTCAGATACTTAAAAATCACCTTTGTTGTGTGACTTTGGACAAGTCACTAACCCCACCTTGCCTTGCAAAATCTAAGGGAGAAGAAGATTTAGAAAATCTTTACTCCAACCTATTACTTTAAAAAAATATCTCCAGGAGGGGCGGGTAGGTGGCATAGTGGATGGAGCACCAGCCCTGGAGTCAAAAGTACCTGAGTTCAAATCCTGTCTCAGACACTTAATAATTACCTAGCTGTGTGGCCTTGGGCAAGCCACTTAACCCCGTTTGCCTTGCAAAAAATCCTAAAAAAAATCTCCAGGGATAACTAGGTGGTTCAGTGGATAGATCCCTGACTCTCGAGTCAGAAGGACCTGAATTCAAATCCAACTTGACAGTTACTAGCTGTGTGACCCTGGGCAAGACATTTAATCCCAACTGCCTCACAAAATCAAAAGAAAAAAAAAAGAAAAATGCATCAAAAAGTATCTTCCTTTTTAAATATATCCTCCTCCATTTGGCAAGCCATCCCTACTAAAATAAAATATGGAAAAAACAGAGAACAAAAGCCATTCTCCCAAACCAGAGAATCTATCCTCGGAGCTTCATGTTGTCTTTGTAATGCACAAGTTACAAAAAAAAATCAACCTGTTTATTTTATAAAGGCCACTGAGGCCCAGAAACGTTGTCCCAAGTCATTTAATAGGGAGCCCTGATTCACACACAGCTCCCCGATGCCTGTTTCAGAATTCCTTCTCTTGAACCAACTTCCTCCAACTTCCAATGTGTTTTAAGGTTTGTGAGATACTCGAGCCTGAGAACATAAATATTATTCTCCCCATTTTATTAATGAGAGAACTGAGCCTCAGAGAGGTTGTCAGGCCATGATGGTGGTGTTTGTCCTTGATTTTCAAAGTGGACCATGACATCAGAGAGGTGATGCCATGACAAGCACATGGATTGGATTTGAGTGAGGGAATGCTGGGCTAAGTCACCAGCCTTGCTTTCTCCTCCGGAGCCATCTGACTCACAGTGGCCAGATATGGATCAGAATGACTGGAGATGACCCTGGATGTGAGATAATCAGGGTGAAGTGATTTGCCCAAAGTCACACAGCTAGTAAGTATCTGAGACTGGATTTGAACTCAGGTCTTTCTGCCTCCAGGACTGATGCTCTAACCATTGCACCACCTAGCTGCCTTTTGGTCAGTCCATAAAACATTTCTTTAACACCTAGTATGGACTAGGCACAATTCTAAACACAGGGCATTCTAGGAAAGATGAAAAAAGTTCTGCACTCAAGGAGCTTACAGTTTAATGGGGGTAGAAAACATGCAATGAAAAACAATCACAGAGAGGAAGGCTCTAGCAGTTGGGGGGGGGGAATATATAAAAACCCCTCCTGAAGAAGGAGTGGACTAAGTCTTGAGGGAATCCTAAGCAGCAGAAGTGAGAAGGGATAGCATTACACACCAAGGGCCTAACCTGGGTAAAGGCATGGAGATGGAAAATGAAGTATTGTGTGAAAGGAAAGCAAATACGCTAGGGTACCTGGATTACTGAGATTGTGGAAGGGAGAACAAAGTGAGAAGCCTGGAGAGATAAGAAGCACTCAGCCTTAAATGTGGAGCAGACTATTTTATCAGTGTCTTTGACCAGGGGATCATAGTATGAGATTTAGAAATGGAAGGCTCCAGAAACTGTCCAGTTCACTCATTAGACCTTTCATTTTACAGATGAGGAAACTGAAGGTCATAGAGGTGAATTGGTGCTGTGTGACCTTGGGCAGGTCACTTAATCCTATTGTTTTGCAAAAAACAAAAAAGAAAAAAGAATCCAGGAATTCTGACTCATCTTCAGTGTTCTTTCAACCTTCCCCCTGCCCCAGTGATGACTGCCAACTACCTCATGTGGTGGCTGTGAGGACTGGGGAATAAAGGAATGTGGGAACATTTTTCAGAGTTAATAGAAGTTGGTATCACTGAGCACTCAGAGACCTGTGCAGAGACCTATCATTCCTCCTTGTTTATTCTTTAGTATTTAGAAGGGAGACACTAAGACATCTATCTGGGCAGGGGAAGGAGCAGGAGACTGAGAACCAATAGACCAGGGTTCCAGCTCTACCTCTGCCAAATAATAGCTGTGAATCTGGATGGAAATCCTTTAGTTTCCTTTCTCTTGCAGGCAGATAAGTTCTACCTTGGGCCAGGCATTACTGGGCTATGCACTTTTTACAAATATTATCTTACTTGACCCTCACAACAACCCAGCATTAGTCCCATGTGATAGATGAGGAAACTGAGGTTGAGAGAGATTAAGTAACTTGCCTAGGGTTTGAACTTGATTCTTTCTGTGTCATCACTACCGGTTCTACCTTTGCTCGGCCAAGAAGAATATCGAATCTGAATTCTACAAAATGCCTCTTCATATGATCAAAACTCTTTTTTGCAATCCTAGTCCTTCCCTTCCCACACCACCCCCTACCCAAGTCTATTTTTCTCTAGGGCTTTGGATTTGATCCAGGGGATACTATTATATCAGGGGAAAGGAGAAGCCCTCAGCAGGAGGCTTCAGACAAACAGCAGGTGACTAGATCTGTAGGTATTCATCTCATCATTGGCATATTGCTCCTGGCCTCTGCCTCACTCTATAGCCCCTTGATAGACAAGACATGTGATGTTTCCATGACTGCACACCAGGGAGGAATAGACTGAGCATCTTCTCCCTTAGAGAGATGCCACAGCAAGGGCAGAGATTTACACAGAAGAAAGGGAAACCAGTATCCCCGAAAGATGACTAGCTGTTACATTCTCTGTTCCATGGTCCCTCCTCATTCTATCAGTCTATGTTCTAAGGTCCAGCATTCTATATTCTGAGATCCCTTGCAAATTTGATGATTTACTCTTGAAGACCTCTCCAGCTCTGACATCCTGTGTTCTAAACTCCTTCCTAGTTCTAACATCCTGTATTCTAAGGGGCTTCCCAGCTCTGATAGTCTGTGTTCTACGAGTGATTCTCTATTTCCCAGACAAGGTCCAGTGTATTAAAGTGAATATGCCCAAGGTCATTCAAGGAATTAATGGTCTAAGCAAGTCGTAATTACATATCTCCAGATTCTCCGCCTAGATCTCTGTCCATTGAATTAGTAAACAGAATTAAATCATCTAACTAATAAAATTATCTAAAGTCTATCTGCCCCATCTCTTTCCATCCCTTTTACAATTTCTTTGTTTTCCTTTCATGTCACTCTTCTTTTTTTCCTCCTCTCCTACCTTCTTTCCTTTCTATCCTTCCTCCCTCCCTTCCTTCTTTTTTCCTTCCTTCCTCCCTTCCTTCCTCCTTTCCTCCCTTCTTCCCTCTCTTCTTTCTTTCCTCCCTCCCTCCTTCCTTCCTATCCACTTCCCTCCTTCTCTTCCTTCATCCCTCCCTTCCTCTCCTCCTTCATTCCTTCCATCCTCTCTCCCTCCTCTCTTCCTTACTCCTTTCCTCCTTTACTTCTCTTCTTTCTCTCCTCCCTCCCTCTCCTCCTTCCTTCCTTCCTTCCTTCCTTCCTTCCTTCCTCTTTTACTTCCTTCAGATAAAGAAACTTCTTCATGCAGCTGAAAGATCTCTAAACTAGTTGACCTTGCACAGAGTCTTTCATATAGTCGGTGCTTAATACACTTCTGCTGAATTATATTTAGTGGAGTTAGAATAGATCTGAATTAAATCCTGGCTCTGAGGTTTACCACTAATCAAGGCAAGTCACCTCCCATTTGAGACTCAGTTTTCTCATCTGTAAAATGGTAATAGCTGCACTACCTACTTCATAAAGGTTCTTTTGTAAGAAAAGGGCTTTGCTTTTCATAAAGCTGTACAAATGTGATCTATTAGTCTTTCGTTCAAAGAATATTTATTCCACAGATGCTCTGTATACTGTATGAGCTATGTAAGGCATGAAGGGAAATACAAAGTGAAATAAGGCATGGTCCCTGATTCCTAGGAACTTATAACTTAGAAGGAAGAAAAGATGTGCCTACAGAAACATCTAACACAAATCAAACATGACTGGTGCACAAAGGGTAATGAATGAGGGTAGATGGGATCATGGAAGTCTTCTGAAGATGTTCAAGCTGGAGGAATACCTTCAAGATAATCTCATTCAAGGTCCTCATTTTTCTAAGGAAGAAATGGGGACTCAGAGAGGGAAAGTAACACACCTAAGGTCACCCAGCTAGTAAGTAGCAGAATTAGGACCTGACAGATCTTCGGAGTCTCCCACTGGTGTTCTCTTCCCAATGTACAGTAGCAACCTCCTACCTGCCTGCTCTAGGGAAGAAGAATGTGTCTCTTGGCCAGGCCTTGGGGGACTCCCTCCAGCTCTTCTCCTCTGCCTTTTAGTTTTTTTATTTGTTTATTTCTATTGATAACACCACATTTATAATGAGCATTTGAAACCAGTAGTATTGGACCAGAGAAATGTAAGAAGGAGGAGAGAGAGATTTGTCATAAGGAAGCTTGGGAGGGGAGGAGGGAAGAGGAGGTGTTAAAGAGCCCAGAATTTAAAAAAAACAGATGCAAATCACTAGTAGGAGAGAAAATTATGTGCAATTACTTCCTGATATTGGAAGGCTTTGCCCAGCCCAAGCAACAAGATCTCATTAACAAGCAGAAAATAAGATTGAAATGGTGTGTAAAAGAGCTGAAAAATGAATTTGAATGCTGCATTTGTCCACAATTACCCCCTCCTTCACACATATTTTATTGCAATTTTTTTTATTATTCTTAATCTCTCCATCCCTCAAAGCAGATTGGGGACATCCTGGCATTACCGGGGCGGCTGGAGGAAGCGCTGAGGATTTCCCATTTGCCTGAAAAGGAGACCCTTCTCTCACAAATTTTCCAGGGTTGGGTTTTGGAGGGATCAGAATTCATTTCCCCGGCTTATCAGGCTGTAGGAACACAGGCCTTTTACACAGGTTCCAGCCTCAGCTGATCTCTGGGTTCTCACCAAAGCCTTCCTTCTCCCATCCAGAAAGCCTGGCTTTTGGCCTGTGGCTAAAGTCATCTCATCAAATCATAGGATTTAGAGCAGGAAGAGACCTTAGAACTCATCTCAGTCAAGCCTTCTGATTGACTCAGGAGAAGACCGAGTCCAAAGAGAAGTGACTTCTCCAAGGTTACATAGCCAGTAGGAAACAGATTTCAGATCAGCACCCAGGGCCTCTGATTCCAAAATCTTGATTCCACCCTCTCTCCTTGTTTGAGCCTTCTCCCTTTGGCTTTCCTTTTGGGAAGCCAGAACCTCTTTCTAGTTGATAGTTGCACCATCTTGTCCATTCAAGTCTCTCTTTTCTTCCTCCTCTTCCTCCTTCTTTCTCTAGCTCTCTCTGTCTCTCTATCTCTGTTTCTGTCTCCCTTTCTCTCTCTCTCTCTCTCTCTCTCTCTCTCTCTCTCTCTCTCTCTCTCATCTGTCTCACTGTCTTTCTCCTTCTGTCTCCCTTTGTCTCTCTGTCTTTGACTTTCTGTGTCTGTCATTCTTTCCCTTCCTTTACTCCTTTATGATTTGATGCTCAGTGTTGTTTAACTCATTGGTTAATGGGGGCTTCCCTAGGCAGTACCTAACTAAAACCAAGTAGGAATCAGCCCAGCCAGGGGAAGCAACATAAAGAATCATTTCTACCTGAGTGTTCTCTCTATGATCAGAGCTATTGGTATGATAGAATTCCATCAAGAGACTCTGTTATTACCTGCGTGACCTTAGGCAAGTCATTTCCTCTGCATGGGCCTTCTCAGTTTCCATCTCCAATAAAGGGTAAAGACTAGATGATCTTTAACATTCCTTGTAGCCTTGTCATTAAATGCTCTAGATTCTGTACCAGCTCTGACAGCCTTAAGGATCACTTTGGTGATAACAGTTTACCCATTTACATGTAATATTCCAAGGATCCTTCTACTGTTAATAATTTATGTTCAAACATTCTATGTTTCATGGAGGAGTCAACCACAACCTTTCCATGGCTGTTGTCTCTGAGGCAATAGATTTCTTGGAGAGGGTTATGTGTATGGTATGGATAGGTAGGTTTTCTCTCTGTCTCTGTCTGTCTGTCTCTCTCTCTCTCTCTGTCTCTCTGTCCCCTCCCCACTTTCTCTCCTACCCCACCTTCTTCCATTTCTCAGACATCCAAGTCAGATCTGAGAGGGCAAAACCTCACTAAACTTTGGTCTCTGTGCATTCTCAAGGTTTTTCACACTGATTTTCAGACTTAGATCTTCCTGGTCTCTTTAAAACATCAAATATCAAAAATCAATCAGCCACCTGGCCAACAGAAACCAGAGGGCAAGGGTTCTATTCCTACCCTAAAATGGGTAGGAGAGGTGCTACTACCCTTTCAAAGGTGGGGTGGATATTCTTGTGTCCATACATGGTTTAGAACTGACCTGTCACTTCTGATCACAACTCCTATAACTATGGGTTCATCCAACCCTTGCAATCTAACTTCAAAGTTCCCTTCAGTTCTTTATGCTTTTTAAGCCCCCTTCCAACTATGATAATCTCTTAAGGTTCCTCCTCGCCTCCCAATATTCTGTGTTCTAAGGTCCCTGCCAGTTCTAATATCCTATGTTCTAAGTGTTGTGCCAGCTCTGACATTCTAAAGGGTCTCCCAGTTTTGATATCCAATGTTCTGATATTCAGTGAATCTAAGGTTCCTATCTTTGTTCGGGATAGAACAGCTTTCGCTACTGAAGTCTTTTAACTTCATTATCTCCTGTCCCTTCCTCACTCCCTTGCCCAACTCCATACATGATAAGGACACTGTTCTTCAACATCCAGTCAACATTTATTTAAAATTTATTATATGCTAAGCACTACACTAGCTGTAGAGGATATGAATGCAAACTAAAACAGTCCTTGCCCTCAAAGAGTTTAGATTCTGTTTGGGGGAAACCAACACAAACAGAAGAAAAGGTCATCCTTGTTGTGCATCTTTGCTGTTCATGATCAGTTTGGGGATTTTCTTGATAAAGATACTAGCGTAGTTTGCCATTTCCTTCTCCAGCTCATTTTCCAAATGAAGAACTGGGGCAAATAGGTTTAAGTGACTTGAATCACACGGTAAGTGTCCGAGGCTAGATTGGAACTCACAAAGATGAGTCTTTTGAATCTAGACTGGGTGACTCTGCCCACAGAGCCACCTAAGTGCTATGTCTTTGGGGGGAAACGTACTTGCTTTTAAGGAATGGCCCCCGATTAGGGGGAAGACTATAAAAAGGAGCTGAAAAGTGAGGTTCTTGCTTGGGATGTGGTGGGGAAAGTTAGGAAAGTCAGTAGCAGACTGTAGAGGGGAATGAAGATATGGCTAGTGGGCACCTGAGAAGAGTTGCCCAGTCAGAGGAATGAACCACACATGGTGGGATTAAACTTTCCAGGCAAGGAACAGTAAGATAACAGAATTCACTAAGCATAAAGGGCCTGTCCAACGTTGGCTCTAATCACACTTGGGCAGTTTGTGAACACCTTGGGCAAAACATTATAGTCTTCAGCTCCTTACTTCTTTCTTCTATAAAATGTGGAGATTGGAGAAGACCTTGGAAATTCTTCCTAGCTCTAGCATACTGCATTCTAATACCCTTCCCCAGCTCTGACACTCTCTGTTCTAAGGGACCTCCCAACTCTAACTTTTCCTGTGCTAAGGGCCTTTCCAGCTCTGGCATTCTGAATACTCAGATCTTTTAAATTCAATCATTCTATGAATTTATGACATTAACTCCATTAAGCAGTCATTTGTTGAGTATCAACTCTACCTCTTCCAGGTGCTGGGTCCTCAAAGACAAAAATGAAATAATTCCTGCCTTCAAAGAGCTTACATTCTCCTGAAGAGATGAAATAGGTTCAGATTAAATGCAATAAAATAACTTTAAATAACTTATACTTTCATAGCAAAAGGAATTTTGAACGAGTGGTGACCTCCATTTTGATTCCTTAAATCACTAAGATTCAGTGGGTAAGGTAGGAAGTATTAACAATTGGGAGAGGGGGAGTGAAGATCATGAAGGCTTCTTGGCCCTTAAACTGTGCTTTAGAAACTGCTCAAAGTTGCAGGAAGTGAAGAAGGACTGCATTTCAAACATGAAAGACAACCACTTTAAAGCCATGGAAATGGGAGATGAAGTGCCGTGTGTAGGGAAATCCAGAAGGCCCTTGTCTCTGGATTTTGGTGGGTGTAGAGGGGAGAAGAGTCTAAGAAGTGGTCTTTGACCTTCTATCCCATACTGAAATTTCTTTCTGTACCCCTGAAATGTCCTGGACCCCTTGCGGGATACTGTGGCATCCATTGTCAGGCCTGAAGGTATTAGGTGGCAGTGAGGCCATTAAAAGATGGAAGGTTTTAGTCCTGGCACCCTTGGGCCTTTCCCAACCCAGGCCAGACAACCCCTGCCAAGATGCCTTTGGTATTTTCCCTCACTCTCCCACCCTCAAATTCAGCTCCCGCTTTTGTGAACTTTTAATCTACATTATCCTGAAAAGCTGAGTTTTTTCCCCCTCCTGCTCAAGTTTTTCACCAAACAATACCATCTGCTCATGTCAATTAGGCACTGAGGCTGTGGGCAGCAAGGGGAGGGGGAGGGGAATGGTATTCTCATGTGAAAACAGACCCACATTTATTTCTCTGTCTCTCTCACTTTTTCCTGGGTGGAGGCAAAGGAGAGAGGGAAAAATCTACCCTGAGGAGAGGAGAGGGACTGGCTAGGATCCAAAAATCTTCCACTGGAGCAGCATCCTTTGGGGCCAAAATTTTTGAGAAAGTGTGTGTGTGTGTGTGTGTGTGTGTGTGTGTGTGTGTGTGTGTGTGTATGTGTGTGTGTATGTGTGTGTGGTCTCCACTAGGAGCTAGGAGGCCTGTGTTCTTGCAGAGACTCTTAAGTTAGTTCAAATGCCCCAGGTGAAGGAGTGATGGAATCATCATTATAAAATCTTTGTATATTAGAAGCATTCTAGAAATTTGGATTAATAAACACCTGATTTCTTAGAACTAAAAATAATAGAATCTTAGGAACCTGGAATAACCAAATCCATTCTCACCCTCTTGGAATCTTAGATTCTTAGCATTTAAAGGCAGTTTTGGGGAACTAACCCCTGATCCCTCCCTATTTCCCAATGGTGCCTGGGTAAAGTGCAAAGAAGATATGACCTTGTAAGCTCCTACTGCAGAAAAATCTCATTTATTGGGATCCCACAAATTCAGAATTGCAGACTGGAGACTAATCTTTGCCATTCTTGATGACAAAAGAGGTTTACTAAACCAGTGAGTCAGTGTAGACAGAATTAGGAGGAGAAAGGAGGATGTTTAACTTAAGAGACTCCATTATTTCCAGGACTGGATGCACAAATTTCCACAGTATTGAAGCAGCTCTCACAGCAAAGTAACAAGTCTATACTTGAAGACAATACTGCAACGTTTCTTTAAAATTCAGCCAATTGGTGATTTACTGTAGGGGTTACAAAGATGACGAAGATCAAAGATCTGAAGCTGGAAAGAACCTTAGCCCAAGACCCTCATTTTAAGGAAACTGAGGCTCAAGAGTGAAATATAGGCAGCAAATGAAATATTGGGCCTTTGACCTCCAGCCCCAGGCTCCAAGTTCAGAGATATATCCACAGTCATACCACTGATCCATATTCAAGGGAGCCACAGTCTAGTTGGGGAATCATGCCTCAATAACAAGAAATAATTAGCAATGAAAGCAATGGAGAAAGAACCTTGGATTTGGGGGTTAGGAGAACAAGTATTTTACCACTTAATAGTTATGAGCTGGGTGGTAATGAGGTCTGAAATCAGGAGCATCTGAGTTCAAATGCAGCCTCTGACACTAACTGTGTGATCCTGGGCAAGTCACTTTGTCCTTCTTGCATCAGTTTCCTCATCTGTAAAATCAGCTGGAGAAGGAAATGGCAAATCATTCCAGTATCTTGGTTAAGAGAAGCCCAAATGGGGTCATGAAGGACTGGACATAACTGAAACAATTGAACAATAGCAAAAATTACTTCTGTGTCCTTGGACAAGTCACCTCTCAGCTAAAATTTGCTCATCTGTAATGAGGGTTGTTGGGAGTGGTGGATTTACACTGACTCTCTAAGGTCCCTTTAAACTCTGTGATAGCATCGTCTCCCCATTCCATTTATTGTGGTGGGGAGGATTGGTGACCAAGGAAACCTTCATGGAGGAGGGGGCCTGGACTTGAGTCTTGAAGAATGTGACCTTGGAGAGGTTCAGGGGAAGAGGAGGCATTTCCAGACTCAGAGGGCAACAACATGAAGCAAAAAAAAAAAAAAGAGAGAAAACATCCTCTAATCCAGACTTGCCACTAATAGCAGGTTAGCCCACCCCACCCACTGAGGCTAAACTGGTTCAGGCTGACTGTATTTATGGGTTAGATTGCTGATCCTATCAGGGATATAAATAACTTTCGTAGTGAGACACTCCCACTCTTCCCGGTACCACAAACTCAACCCAACATTTCCCAGAGAGGAAAGGATACTGGTCCAGGAGCCCCAATTTTGAGTCCCATCATTCTCATTTGCTACCGGTGTATCCATGACTGAAATATTTTCCTCTTTAGGATTATAGCGATGATGATAGTTTCTTGCATCCCAAATCTACACATGTGCAAGTTTTCCAAATCAAATACACATGGGACTCCGTTTCTTAGATCTGTAATATCCTTCTATAATGGACATGTTTTTAGACTCGTGGAATTGGAGAGTGGACTCAATGATCTATTCCAGCTCTAAAATAGGGTAGTGGATTGAGTTCTGAGTCTTGAGTTCAAATACCATTTCAGACACATACCAGCTTTGTGATTCAGGCCAAGTCCCTTCACTTCCATTTGTCTCCGTTTCTTCAACTGTAAAATGGAAGTAATACTGGGATTCACCTTCCAGAGTTGTATGAGATAATATTCATAAAGTGCTTATCACAGTTGCTGATAGCATATAAGTGCTAGCCAAGAGGGTGGTGATGATGATAGTTTCTTGCATCCAGAATCTTCACATGTACAAGTTTTCCAAATCAAACACACATGTGACTCAGTTTCTCAGATCGGTAACACCCTTCTATATTGGACAGTTTCCTAGACTCAGGACCCTTTACATTTTTGACACAGATTCCTATATTAGTGACCTATTTGCACATGGGACACAGTTTCCTGGATCAAGGGAGAGGGAGGCTTACCTCTCCCCTGCTTCCCCTTTCCCTGCTTCTCATTCCCTGAGGAATTTTGCTTGGCAATGGATTCCTGTCTGGGGGTGGTTTATCATGACTGATATGGGGAGCCTGGCGGGTTAAGCATGCAAATGTTGGATTTGTCCTTCTTTCTGATTAATACGAAAGCTCAGGACAAGGCAAGGCAAAGCAGATAGAGGGGGAGAAAATGAGAGAGATTAGCAATTAATACGGCAGGCAGACTGGGTGAGAACCAAGGGGGGGCTTCCCTCAGGGGATTCCTTGTAGGAGGGAAGCAGCCAGGGGGATCAGGGCCCTGCCACTGAGAGCTCAGCTCTGAGGTCTGGGAGCTGGGGAGAGGAAATGCGAGCCAGGAGGACCAGAAGGAACACTAGTCAACCAAGCCAGGGAGATCAGGGGGTGATGCGGGAGCAAGGTCCAGAAAGGCCAAGCCTGGAGGAGGGGAGAATAGAGCAGAGCTTCTCTGTTGTCCTTAAGAGGGGAAACACAGTCTGTATCTGCCAATCTGTCTGCCTAGGAATACCTTAGAGCTCCAAAGGACTTTGACCTGGAGAATGTGAAAACATAGAATTTCAGAGTTGAGAGGGACCTTTGAACAGAGGATGTCAGAACTGGGGAGAGTTCTTAGGAACCATTTCATATAATCCCCTCATTTTACACGGGAGAAGAATAAAAGCAAGGAAAATATAATGACTTGTCCCAGGTCTCACAGGTAATACTAAGCAGAGTCAGGATTCAAATTCAGGTCTTCTGACTTCAAATCTAGCACCTGTTTCACTGCATTGTGTTTCTCTGTAGCATTATACTCTGCTTCCCACAACCCCCCTTTCTTTCTTTCATTTTGTCTCTGACTCTTGGACCTCTTCCTTGTCTATCTGTCATTTAGATTTTCCACCTCTCTCTCGGCTCTGTCTCTTTCCCTCTCTCCTCTCTCCTCTCTCCTCTCTCCTCTCTCCTCTCTCCTCTCTCCTCTCTCCTCTCTCCTCTCTCCTCTCTCTCCTCTCTCCTCTCTCCTCTCTCTCCTCTCTCTCTCCTCTCTCTCTCCTCTCTCTCTCCTCTCTCTGTCTCTCTGTCTCTGTCTCTGTCTCTGTCTCTGTCTCTCTGTCTCTCTCTCTCTCTCTCTCTCTCTCTCTCTCTCTCTCTCTCTCTCCCCCCCCCCCACTCATTCTTTCCCTTCTCCTCTCTCTCCCTTCTGTGTTTGTTTCTTTCTCTACCTCTGTCTCTGACTCTCTGGAAGGGAAAATACTGAATTTGGCAGTAGGAGATAGTCTGAACCCCAACTGTCTTACTCATGATTTATGTAGATCTTGGGTCTTTCCTCATTCATAAAAAGATGTTTAGATGAGTTGATCCCTGATTCTTAGAACCATTCCATTCTAGAAATTCTGAACAATAAAATCTTTATTTCTTAGAATAATAGAACTATAGGAACCTGGGCTCACCAAACCCTGTTTTTTTCTGCCCCTCTTGGAATCTCAGAATCCTAGCAGGTTAGAACTGTAAAGGGGGTATTAGGAGACCAACTACCCCCTGAGACTTAACTGTACCTGGGTTAAGTGTTTTGAGTTCAGCAAAGAAGGAATAATACTGGAACCTATCTGATCCAGCTCTAATATTTTGCATTCTCTGGTCGTTACCAGTTCAGACACTCTGGGTTCTCTACTCCCTCCCAGTTCTGTTAGCCTGATTCCATGATTAACAAAATGGTAAACTGAAGACTAAAGGGTTACAATCCTGAGGCACCTTAAATCAGGGGATTTGAACTATTTTGCCATTGGAATGGTGCTAAGCCAACTAATACTTTTTTTGACCAATAGCTCATAGACTTATATGTTTGTGTTATTTGATCCTTATCATAACCTCAGGAGGGAGAGCCCTTATTATCCCATTTTCCAGATGAGGACACTAATGCTCAGAGGATCAAAATAATTTGCCTAGGGTCTCACAGCTTTTGAAATCAAGTCTTTCCCACTCCATGTCTATTGCTATATTGTGGGGACCAGATCAAACACTGAAAGATCACCAGATCTAAAATGCTTTATAGTTTTTTTTAGTTTTTTTTTTTTTTTGCAAGGCAATGGGGTTAAGTGGCTTGCCCAAGGCCATGTGGCTGAGTAATTATTAAGTGTCTGAGGCCAGATTTGAACTCAGGTACTCCTGACCAGTACTCTATCCACTGCACCACCTAACCGCCCACTAAAATGCTTTATAATGAGGAAACTGCATAACCTGTTAACCCCCTGATTCCCAAGGCGCTTCTGCATATTGTGAAGTGATGCTGTTTGGTTTTGGGGTTTTTTTTGATACCAAGAGAATGTTTCACCAAAATAGTAAAAGAAAGCAGCTTTGTGAAAGAGAGAGGAGAAAGGACAGCTGGTAGGCACATGTTGGGTTTTGTTTTTTTTTTGGAGTAGGGGTAGAAGTCATCAGAGTTAAAGTGACTTGTCCAGGGTCACACAGTTAGTATCTCAGGTCACATTTGAACTCCAGTCCTCTTGATTCTTTACCCAGTGCTCTATCTATCCAGTTTGACACCTAACTGTCCCTCCTTTGAAAATTGGATCTATTATTTCATTATTTTAAGGAGCTCCCCTATTGTCACCTGCCCTGTAACATTACGAAAGTCTAGAGCTGTTTGGGGCTCCTAAGAGATTATATGACTTGGTCAGTACTGGTCAGAGGCAAGACCTGAATCCAGCTTTCCCTGATTCCAGTAGCCTCGCTATCTCTTAGACAACCTTCCAGTAATCTTGCTATTATCATTTGAAATTTCATAGAATCCTCTGCAAATGGATGGGAAAACTCTGCCCATGAAGCTTAGTTCAGAACTGCAAAGACTTCTCCAAGTCCTTTCTCTATTACTGACTCACCTTGCCAAGGAGGGAGATGGTAGATAGCAAGATGTCCTCTAAGGTCCTTTCTAGAGCTAAAATTAAGAATTTTGAATTCTTTTGGGTCAAGGACCTAGTCTCAAGAAGCTTCCAGTCTCGTAGAAAAGACAGAGCTGGGAGGGTCCTTAGAACACAGAATGTCAGAGCTGGGAGGGCCCTTAGAACAATCATTTTGAGTTTCTTCATTTAGAAAATGAAACAGTTGAATTAGATGATTCCAAAAGACTTTTCCAGCTCTAAAATCTATTTTCCTATGATGGGATAAAGGTGGGGGCCAGAGATGGAGAAGAAAGTGAAGAGATGGAAAGTGGAGAGAAACACAAATCCTGCCTCAGTTAGTTGCCAGTTTGATCCTGGTGATGGGATCCCAGCTAGCAGGAAGCTACTATTCTAATGGAGAGATATTGTCCTGACTTCAGTATTCTTCCAAATCATGGGGTGGGAGGGGTGCAATCCCTGTCATCAGAGAGCCTTCAGTCTTCTGTAAGAGACAAAATTCATGATCCATGTTCAGGAGTGTTGCTTAAAGTTGGCAGAAGGCATGGGAGGCAGGCTTTTTAGATAATAGCAAGTGAGTTTTTCCTGGGGATGAGGATAACCCCTAGAGTGCAGGATGGGAACTTCCGACAGCCTCCTTTTACCTTGGGAGACATTGCTCTCATCTACCTCCCCTTCCTGGTCTTCCCTAAGAACATGAAGGGTTTGTGGGGCCAGATTGCATGTGTGCCTATTTTTCCAACACAGATATCCAAGACTAGACCAGGGAGAGGCTGGGGGTAGGAGACTCTGGTTCAAACTTTGAGGCTTCAGGAATCTCCCTTCCTGCTTTGGCCCAAGCTCACCAGTTCACTACAATTCAGTCCCATGTTCCATCTTCCCTTCCAACCTCATTATCTTTCTCCACCTGCCCAGTTTCAGTCTTCTTGTCCCCATGAGAGGACCTGGCTTCCGTCTTTGCAGACTTGATGCTTCTGATTCTCTTTCTCTCAATCTCTGGTCTCTGGTCTCTCCCCCTTTGGTCTCCCTTTGACACTTCCATTCTTTCCTTCTTTCCTTCTGTTTCTTCATCATTATCTATCTGGATCTGACTCTGACTCTTGTGATCGCTGCTTCCTGGTCTTCTCTCTGTCTCTTTGTCTGAATGTTTTTGTCTCATGGTGGTGGTGGGGGGTGTCTGTCTCTCTGTATCTCTCTGTGTTTTGGGTTCTCTGTATCACTGTGTCTCTCTGTCCCTGACTCTGCCAGTGGGACAGGGCCAGGCCAGGGCTAGGACTGGGCTAGGCAGGCAGACGGGCAGGCAGGGCCAAGCCGGGGCTGGGCTCCCTCCCTGGTTGGGTGGATGGGGGGGATCAGCAGTAGCTGGGCCGCTCAGCGCCTCTCCTTTGATCCATGTCCTGAGGCCTGCTTGACAGTGAAAAAGGCGTGGAGACAAAAACCACTCCGTCAAAGTGATTCCCGACAACTGTCTCCCTGAGATAAGGATGCGCTCTGTGTCTTGGCCGGCTTTTTTTTTTAATACCTCCTCTCTCTCCCTTTCCATAAGAAACGGAGTCACTTGAAACCAGAGGAATGAAGCTGGCAGCCAGGCTGCCCACCGCCTGCAGAACAAGGGGTCTGCCAGCCCACCGGAGGCCCAGGTTCTGGAGGGAGGGGCCGCCCTTTAGAAACCTGCCCACTCATCTGCTTCTGCTCTTTTATGTTGTCAGAATGTTACTGCTGCTTGCAGGCACTCTTGGGGGCAGTGGGAGCAGGTCATGCCCACTCCACTGTGACATCCTGGCTCGGGCATCAAGGCCAATGGCTTCTCTCTCGGTGGACACCACTGTCTTCTCTCTTGTCCTTTCAGTGGTTCTCTTGGGAATAAGGGTGGGTAGAGCTGATGGGGAAGGAAGAAGGAGGAACCCAGCCATGCTCTCTGGTCACCCCATTCTTATCTCCCACCTCCCCCCATCCACCCACACACCCACCCACCCACTCTAACGAGCTCCTGATTTTGGATAAAAGGACAGACAGGAACAGACCTGGGTTCTATAAGTGATATATTTAGCAAGGTATGTCTGTTCTCTGAGACTCGGTATCCCCATCTGAAAAATGAAAAATCTGGACTAATCATTAGATGATCTCTAAGGTCTAATTCAGCCCTAAACTGTATATTCCAACAGTTTATGCTCTACAGATCTTTTCAGGTTAAACAATCTAGATTCTAAGGTCCCTTCTAGCTCTTATGTTCTCTCTTTTGAAGCTCTTCTGGCTCCCATCCTCTGCACTCTGCCATTCTGTGTTCTGAGGTTCCTCTCAACTCTTAACATTCTGTGTCCTAAGGACCCTCCCAGCTCTGACCCCCTATGTTCTAAGGACCCTCCCAGCTCTGACATCCTATGTTCTAAGGACCCTCCCACCTCTGACATCCTGCATTCTAAGGTTCTTCACAGCTCTGACATTCTGGGCACTCTAAGGCCTGTTCTCATGCTAAATCCATTATTCAAGAACATCGTAAGCCCTATCTTCAGAAGTATCAGGAAAAAGTCCTTCCCCAAGTCAGCAAAGCTGGTACCACCAGGGTCTACTGGGAAAAAACCCTCTGAAGTAAAATCATAAGCATTTATTAGGGGTTTGCTTTGTGCTTGGGGATAAAAAAAGGAAAGAAAAGAAAAAGCAAAACCAGTCCCTGCCCTCAAGGAGCTCACAGTCTAATGGAACCAATTACAAACAATGATGTACATACAAGATAGAAAGAGGGTCAATGAACTATTCTAAGAACTGTCCTGTGGAAGAGAGAGGAGTTTCATCTTCTGTGACTTCAAAAGGGAAAAATTGAGATCAACAGTATGTAGATGATTGGACTGGAAACTAGGAGACTTCTGGTTCTAGTTTATTTTTCACTACATGACTTCAAGCATCTTACTTCTCCCTGGGTCATAGTTTCCTCACTAGTAATCAAGATGGCAAGAAAATGGTGCAGTGAATAGAATACCCAAGCTGGAGTCAGGAAGACCAGAGTTCAAATCTAGACTCAGACATTTACTAGCTGTATGACCCTGGGCAAGTCACTTAACTCTGCCTCCGTTTCCTCATCTGTAAAATGAGTTGGAGAGGAAAATGGTAAACTTGTTAGTCTTGTGACTTTAGAAAAGACACTTAACCCCATTTGCTTCAGTTCTTCCTGTAAAATGATTTGGAGAGGAAAATGGCAAGCCGCTCCAGTATCTTTGCCAAGTCACAACCCCTAAAAGGAGTCATGACTGAGAATAATTAAACAACAAAACCACAAGGCTTATGAGCCTGTGAGTTGAACAAAATGATGGGAAGGGGTTTCAGGCAGAGGGTCCATTAGTGCTTGGCCACCAAAGCTCTCTCTGCACTTCCTTCCAGTGGGAGTCAGAGAGGGAGGTGTTGCTGGAGGGGCTAGGGCAGGGGAGAGGCTCAGGAATACAGTTCCCCCAGCAGCCCTAGGATCAGTTCAAAATGAAAAGTCCTGAGGCCAAACCAATCCATTCAGTTCTTTAGAACTTCCCAGAACAGGGCCCCCTGACCTGAGGCGATGGATTAAGATCATGAGAGGGAGCTCTGTAGCCTCCTTAGCAAGGCTTGACAAACCCCTTATCATACAGGGGACATGTCCAGATTGAAATAGAGTCGTCTAGCCAGAGGTGGAAGTTAAGAATCCCCAGCCCCTGAGGATAACTTGGGGATGACTCCCCTCCCTTTGCGTTCTCATTTCTATAATACATTGTAAGGCAGTTTCTTCCTTTCATCAACACTGTGAAGAGAACAGTGGAGTTGATGCTAGTGCATGGTATTGAGGGAAACAAGTCCACAAGTCCACGAGCTTGCTAGGATTGGGGATTTTTTTAAGGCAAGAACCATCGCTCCCCTGAAGGAGGCCGTACAAGAGGCATTCAAGATATATACAGAGTAAATGAGAGGCAATCTAAGAATGAAAGGGGGGAGAAGGGGAAAGGAAAGTAGGTCTTGGAATAAGACTAGGAGAGACCTCCTATAAAAGGGGGCCTTTAAGATGAGTCATGGTGGATATTCAGGGAAATTAAGGGAAAGGTACAGTCTCCAGTTATGGAGTATCATGACTATCCATCAAAAGATGCCTAGCCAGTCATTGTTGAATGTTGAGAAAGAAGGGCTCTTGCCTCCAGACCATGACCCCTACCCTGGAAGTGGGGGAGAGGGAAAAGGCCATGGATCTAGACTGCAGGTCCATCCCTTATAACTCATATCTCCGTTCACCTTGTTGGGGTCTCTTGAACAAAGAACTTGACTTGCTTAATGAATTATAAGCATTTAATAAATGCTTTCTTCACTCATTCACCCATTTTCACAAGGACATTTTAGACTTACCCATCCCTAGAGGGTTCCAACTTTATTCTGCAAATAGTACCATAGGCTTCATCAGATTTACCAAAAGGATCTATGACATAAAAAAATTAAGAACTCCTAGACTGCATAGTCTAAAATGTTCCTCCCAGATCTGTTGTTCTTGGTATAAAGTCCATTATAGCTCTACCATTCTGTGTTCTAAGGGCCCTTCCTGGTCTGACATTCTATGTTTTAAGACCCTCCCTCAGCTATAACTTTCTGTGTTCTAAGGGCCTTCCAGCTCTGACATTCTGTATTCTAAGGACCTTCCCAGCTCTGACATTCTCTGTTCTAAGGGCCCTCTTCACTCTGACATGTGTTCTAAGATCTCTTCTAGATCTGACTTTCTATAGTCTAAGGTCTCTTCTATATTTCTTACTCTATATCCTAAGATTCTTTTCAGGACTTATAATAAAAATAACAATAATAAATTATAAACTAACAGGGAATAGCTTATTTAGCATTCACTATGGACCAGACACTCTCTCAAGTGTTTTATAAATATGCTCTCATTGATCCTCATAGCAGCCCTGATAGATGGATGCTATTATCATCTTCATTTTACTGTTGGAAACCTGAGTTAAACAGAGGTTAAGTGACCTGTTCAAAGTCACACAGCTAGCAAGTATCTAGGCTGGATCTGAATTCAAGTCTTCCTAACTCCAGGACTGGCTTCTAACCCCTTTACCATCTAGCATACCATGTTCTAATATCTCTTTCAGAAGGAACCTCAAGTGTTTTCAGCTCTCACGGTCTGCACTGAATTGCAGTCTAACTTCTGTGTGAATTCTAACTTCTGAGGTCCAAGTTAGAACAAATGGAGTCACACACACCACTAGCAGGATTTCAGGCCAGATTTAAGAAAGAGGGGTGGTTAATCACCAGACCAGCAGCAAAGAGTCTGGGTTATTATCCTGACTAGGAAAGGAGCCAATTCTCTATGATAGTTTTGGAAGCAGGGGGATGGCCCGAATGACATCCTGAGGTTCCTCTCAGCTCTCAAATTCTTTGATTGAGCCCCCTTGTGGAAACTTTTGTTTATATAAAATGGGGGCGTGCTGGGGAGTTGGGGGGCAGGGCAGGAAGAGGAATTGTCAGAGTGGGGAGAGGGGAGATTAGGTGAGGGAGTCATGCTCCCCCAAGAAGCAAGGAGGAAGAGGCAGAGGAGCAGGAGGGCTATGCTAACCCATAGCCTCTCCCACCCCGAACCGTCCTGTGCCGAGCTGATAAACCGCCGAGGATCAGGGAGCAGGATTGCCACATTATCTAACCGCTGCAGCAAATCAACATTGGAGTCTAAATCCGAAGAGATGGAGCTTCTAAGCTCCTCTGGCTGATGCAAAGAGTGAGCCCTGCTGGGGACGCTCCGGAGCTGAACGCCACCAGGCAAGGAGAGGCGACAGCCGCCCCGGCAGAGCCCGACACCAAAGGAGGGGGACAGAGACACATCGATGCACCAAGGAGGGACACTAAGAGAAGGAGACATATAGGCAGGGAGAGACAAAGAGAGGGAAGAGAGACAGAGACAGAGAGAAACAGAGAGACAGAGACAGAGAGAGGGGGAGGGAAAAGAGGGAGAGAAACAGTCAAACAGACAGAGAAGGGAAAGGAAGGAAAGGAGAAAAAGAGAGAGAGAGAGGGAGGTAAAGAGACAGAGACAGACACATAGAGAGGAGAAAGAAGGAAGGGAGAGAGGGGAGAGAGAAGGAGGAGAGAGACAATCAGACAGAGATAAGAGAGGGGAAGGGAGAGAAAGGGGAAACAGAAAAAGAGAGCAGGGGAGAAGAGAAAGAGAGGAAGGAGAGAGGAGAAAGGGAGAGGGAGGGAAGGAGGAGAGAAAGAGCCAAGACAGCAAGACAGAGAGAAAGACAGAAGGAAGAGAGGGAGAGAGAGGAGATAGGGAGGAGAGAGAGAAGGACAGAGACAGAGGGGAAAGGAGGAAGAAGAGAGACAGAGAAACAGAGACAGAGAGAATTAAATCAGAGGCAGAAAGAGAAAAGGAAGGAGCAAGGAGGGACAGAGGAGAAAGGGAGGGAGGGAGAAGAGAAAGAGACAGAGACAGATAAAGACAGAATTAAGTCAGTGACAGAAAGAGGGAGGGAGCATAAAAAGAGAGAGAGAAAGAGACACAGTGAGAGACATAAAAAAGAGAGTTAATTAAGTGAGAGAGAGAGAGAGAGAGCTGGAGTTAGGATGGGAACAAGGTAGAAACAAAGTCCCTTAGTTCCATCCCCTCCCCTTCCTAAGGAAGTGTGAAGAAAAGACAGTGTGGTACAGTGGAAAGAGAGCTGACTTTCCAGAGGGATACTGGAACTGGAATCCCCACTGAGCCAACACACTGACTTTGATCTCTACACTCTCCAGAGGTATCATCAACTCCAGTGGGTTCACCTGTCATCTCTAGGCAGTCAAATCTGTTCTCCCTATTGGATCTCTCCATGGAGATCTCAGGCAGAATCATCCAAAAACAAAACTCATCTTCCCCTGTTTAACTCACTCTTCCGCCCAATTTCACTATTTAATGTGGATAATAATAATACCTAGCATTTATAGAGAGTTTGAAGCTTTTCAAAAAGCATATGTTGCTCCCTGTAACTTTCCTATGAAGCCAGAGCTAGTATTATCATCCCCATTTTGTAGTTAGGGAAATTGAGACTTAGAGAGCTTAAGTAACTTGCCCAGTATCACACGACTAAGAAGTGTACAAGGCAATATTTGAGCTCTGATCTCCCTAATTCCCAAATTCACTTCCCTTCCCACTGAGCTACATAGTTGAGAACACCATCATTCTTCTAGTCACTCAGGTTTGCAACCCTTTTTTTCAGTGTAGGCACTTAATAAATGCTTATTTGCTTCCTTCTTTTTCCATAATAGGTAGATAGATGGATAGATAGATGATGGATGGATAGATATAGATAGATGATAGATAAATATAGATGGATGGATAGAGATGGCTAGATAGATGGAGAGATGATTTTTCTATTTATCCATCTACTCATGTTGCTCAGCGCCAGTCAGTTGCCAAGACATAATAGGTTTTCCCTTCATAGAATCTCTCATATTCTTATCCTTTTCTCCACTCGTGTGGTCACTTCTCTGGCTCATTATCTCTCACCTAGACTATTGGAAGAGTTTCCCAATTGCTCCTCCTGCCTCCAGTCTATTCCTTTCTCTGGTCCTTCACTAAGATGCCAAAATACTCTCCCTAAAGTATAGGTGTGACCAGGTCACTCTCCTTTTCAAAAATCTTCAGTTGGCAGTCTGACATTTTAAATCCTTCAAAATCCTTTTCCTGAGAATATTTCTAGATCCATTTCATATTATTTTCCTTCAATATTTTTCAATATATTTCAGTCAAATTGGCCCACTTAATGTTCTCTCGAGTCATCTCTCACTTCCAAGCTTTTGCTAAAGCTGTCTTCCTCTTGCCTGAAATGCTCTGCTTCTTCACCTCTATCTCTTAGTATCACTAATTTCCTTGGAGGCTCAACTAAGGTGCCATTTTTCATAGAAAGACTTTCCTGAATTCCCCAATTATTAGTGTTCTCTCCTTCCTCCAATGATATTTCATTTACTGCTGCTGAAGTTGATATCATTCTAAGGAGAATGTAAACGTCTTGAAAGGTGGAACTCTTTTCTTTCAATCCTCTTTCCTTCCTTGCTTCCTTGCTTCCTTCCTTCTTTCCTTCCTTCCTTCCCCCTTTGTATTCTCAGACCTTAATATACTGCTTTAGACTTTTTGCTGTCGTTGTTCAGTCGTATCCAATTCTTCATGACCCCATTTAAGATTTTCTTGGCACACACACACTGGAATGGTTTGCCATTTCCTTTTTTCACTCATTTTACAGTTGAGGAAACTCTCCTAGAGCAACACACCCAATGCTCTAGCCACTGAACCACTTACCTGATTTAGCATAGTGGCTCTTAATTTAAATATGCTAAATTAAATATGTTTAATTTAAATATGCTAAAAATGCTAAATGTGTTTGGATTCCATAAAATTGTTGTCAGAATCAAAAAAGACATTGGTAAAGCAAGGGTTTTAAACTTTATTCTATAAATGTGAGCTTGGGTTTTTTTTAAAATCAATCACTCAATCTATATGAATTTATTTAGAGAAAAAAGACTGAGAGATAGTTATCATCCAGAGAGTTACATATGAACAGAGGAGAACATAAAGACATATGTGTGAGACATATCCATCCATGCATCCAAATGTATATACATACATATATATATATATATATATATCTGTGTGTATACATAATATATATTATAATTATATATTTTATATATAGTATCATACAAGAAGGAAGAAAACATAGCTTTATTATGCTTTTAATATCAGGACTTTCTAAACACCTTAAAAATATCTCATTTGATCCTCACAACACCCCTAGGAACTAGGTACAATTATTATTCACATTTTACAGATGAAGAAATTGAGGTGACTGGCCCAAGTGGTGATAAGTAGCAAAAATGGGAATTTGAACTCCAGTCTTCTTGACTCTGAATCCAGCATTGCCTCCCATCTGCCACTACCCTGCCAGTCTTAAATATTATTATCAATGAGGGCTAGGAGCCAATGTACTTCTTTTTTTTTTTTTGGTTTCTTTTTTTTGCAAGGCAAATGGGGTTAAGTGACTTGCCCAAGGCCACACAGCTAGGTAATTATTAAGTGTCTGAGATCGGATTTGAACTCAGGTACTCCTGACTCCAGAGCCAGTGTTTTATCCACTATACCACCTAGCCGCCCCCACCCCCACCCCAGTGTACTTCTGCCTGGAGACCTGGGGGCCCACTTTCTGAGATGTTAGGATAAAGACCCTAAGGCTCATTGCCTGTTAAGCTCCAGTCACACTGTCCTCTCCTGCCTTTGGATTCGGCCTGCCCTCCTTCTTACCTCAATCTACTCTCTTTCCCTGTCTTCTTGGATTTGTTCCTCCCTGCTAAAGTCACATGAAGTAGGGTGAAAGAGAGGGGACTTTAGCTCTAAGGGCTGAGGGGGACCATAAGGTCTTTGTCTTTGGAAGATCTTCCTAGGCTGGAAGTCCTCCTAAGGAGGAGACCTGTGGCCCCCAAGAACCCCAGTCTGGGAGCTCTCACTCCTGGGGGGAGGGACAGGGGACCCAGAGACACAAGACCCCAGAGACTTGGAGGTGAAAGGTCCCCTCTTTCAGCAAATGTTTTTATTTAGTTCCAGATGCCAACCTGACAGGTGCTTCCTGGTGATTAATTCCTTGCCTAGACCCAAGTACTTCTCCCTACCCCAGCCTTGACTGGGAAAGATTCTGGGGGGTAAGAGGGAGGATGGGATTCAGGACACTTGGGGTCTATTCTTAAAGCCTTCAGTCCCTGCCCCCCTTAGGTATTCCATCTGACCTTGGCCAAATTTTGGGGCCTGACTTCTATTTTCTTATCTGTCAAATGGAATTTACAAACTTGTTGACCTTCCTGTCACTGGGTGAAGGTCATAGCAACAAAGGACACTGGAGGTGTTGGGAGTGAGCTTGACAGCAGATGAAACAACAATAACCACCTCATCATTACACATGCACAAGGGACACTGGAGAAATACAGTCATTCTGTCCTAGAACTGTTCCCACAAAATCTCTAGGATGAGACCAACTGTCCCTGATCCCATTGTAAGACTCTCCATACAATTCCAGGAATATTTTCATCTCTGTGGCTTGGAGTGTTTTTATAGATATTGGTTGGACATTAATAGGAAATAGAGTTCTATCATATGTCTATAATCGATTCAGAATTGAAGAATGTTAGTTTTGGAAGGGACTTGGAATATAGAAATGATTGGCTGGTAGAGTGGGTAGAACACTGGGATTGAAATCAGGAAAACCTGAGTTCAAATCCAGCTTAGCCATGTGACCCTAGACAAGTCATTTAACCTTTATTTGCCTCAGTTGCCTCAACTGTAAAATATGAATAGTAATAGGAACTCAATTTGAGAATCAAATGAGATAATAATTGTAAATTTTGTGCTACAGTTCCTCAAACATAGTAAGCCCTATATAAATGGTAGCTATTATCATCATCATCATCAAAAGTTAAAACTCTCTGAGAGGGGCAGCTAGGTGGTGCAGTGGATAGAGCACTGGCCCTGGAGTCAGGAGTACCTGAGTTCAAATGGAGCCTCAGGCACTTAATAATGACCTAGCAGTGTGGCCTTGGACAAGCCACTTAACTCCACTGCCTTGTAAAAAAACTAAAAAAAAACCCTATTCTATTCTATTCTAAGAAAGGATCCATTGGTTTCACCAGAAACCGCAAGGGGGGGCATGTCAGAAAACAATTGAAGAGCCCTGCTCTACATCACGGAATTCTAAAACTAACAGGGCAACTAGATACCAAAAATATCAAAGCTAGAAGGAATCTTAGAACAGGGAATGTCAAAATTGAAAGGGACCATAGCTCAGCATGTCAGAACTGGAAGAGATCTTAGAACCCAGAATGTCAGAGCTGGGAGGGTCCTTAGAACATGGAAGATCAGAACAGGGAGGGACTTTAGAACATGGAAGGTCAGAACAAAGAGGGGTCTTAGAACCCAGAATGTTAGAGCTAAGAGAGTCCTTAGAACATAGAATGTCAGAACCGGGAAGGACTTTAGAACATGGAATGTCAGAGTCAGGAGAGCCCTCAGAATATAGGAGGTCAGAGATGGGAATGTCCTTAGAACACAGAATTCCAAAACTGGGATTGCCCTAGGAACACAGAATTTAGAAATGTCAGAAATTTAGAAAATGGAGTACCAGAGTGGAAAGGGTCCATAGAGACCATCTTATTCCAGCCCCTTCATATTACAAGGATTTCCATCCAGAAAGGAATTATGTGCCCAAAGCTATGCAACTTTTGATTTTGAAGGGAACCCCCCCCAAATTTCACACTTATTAAGCACCTACAACATAGCAGACATTAACAAAGACAGCAGTCCCTGCCTTCTAGGACCACCAAGTCCAATCCCTTTATTTTATAGCTTAGGAAATAGAGGCCCAGAGAAGTGATGGAGCTAGTGGTGCACTGAAAAGAACCCAGATTTACAACAGTAAGATAAAGGTTCAGTTCCCATCTCCAGTTAGCTGAGTGACCCTGGACAAGTCACTTAAACCATCTGGGGCTTCAGTTGCCTCTTCTGTTAAATGAAGGGATTGGGTTTCCAACTCTCTTGTCCTGTGGTTCTAAAACCTGCTGCCTCCTTAAGTGAGAATGTCATCCCATTACCTCTCTCTGTTTCTTTATGGATGATTTAATGAGATCCACATTCAGGTTGGGCTAAGGGACTGGATGGGGAGAGAGGAAAGAGACCCCTTTTCTACCCACCCCCAGTGGGGCTCTAATCCATCCAGAAATCACATCCCCCAAAGCTAGCAAGTTAAAGAGACAGCAGCTATCTTCCTTACATCTTTCCTGAGGACCTGGGACAGAAAAAAGAGAAATCCTTCTCCCCCCCTTTCTAGCTCATCCTCTTGTTTGTTCCTTATGTTGGAGCCCTGGGCAAATTTTTGCTAATTTTGTGGCTGCCTTTATCAAACGGGGGATTCACTGGCGGCTTTATCCGAGATAAGTGGATTAGTCGTTGAGCTAAACAAGAAGGTGTCTGACGAGGGGGCCCTGCTAAAGAAGATGTTTGTTTCCCAAAGAATGGAACCACATTTGCTGCCCTGTTCTGGGTGAACCAGGGCTCTGCTAGTAGCCAGGAGGTCCCTGTCCTGCCCCTTCTCAAGGGGTTTTAGCAACTAGAGTGAGGAATGGGCTGGGGGAACCTGTTGACCTAGAAGAAGGAAGAATCCAGTTGAGGTTCAGAAACAAAACTACCATGGGGAAGGGGGCACTTCCTCTCTCTGGGTCTCAGTTTCCCCATCTGTAAAATGAAGGGATTGAATCAAATAACTTCTTAGTCATCCAGCTCTGAAGTTCACTGTTTTAATTTCCCTTCTATTTAAAATATTCTATATTCTAAGATGCCTCCCAGTTCTAGCATTCTGTGTTCTAAGGACCCTTCCAGGTCAAACATTCTGTGTTCTAAGGGCCTTTCCCATCCTGACATTCTGAGTTCTAGGGACCCTCCCAGAGCTGTCATTCTCGGTTCTAAGGGCTTCCTAACTCTGATGTTTTGAATTCTCAGTTCCATTCCAGCCCTAACATTCTATATTCTGAAGCTTTTCCCAACCCCAACTCAAATAAAAACCTGGACCACCAATCCCTAGGAAGGCAGCCTGCAAGTCACATATTGGCTTAGTCTTAAAAATATAAGACTATCTATGTTTTGTTGTGTTTTTAAATATATTTTCTTAAGTACTTTCCAATTACATTTCAATCTGGTTCTCTAACAATTCCTAAATCTAGGATGACTGTAAATTGAAATGAGGTTTGAACACTAGAACTGTGGTTTAGAGCTTATCCAGATTTGTGGCATTCTGGGGTTTCTATCTTCTAAATGACTCTGTTATTCCATCCATTTTTAAAAAAAAAAGTCAGGAGTAGGGGTCAGCCCTTGAGAGGAGAACTACTTGGATTCCTCCATGCATGGTTGCAGAATGATTGGAGGGAGAGAGCTGGAGACATAGAAACCAGTCAGAGATTCTGAGGACTCTGCATGTGCCCTTTTCCTTTTCTACTGTGGGGTGTTGGACAAATCACTGTCCCTTTTTGGGCTCCTATTTCTTCTGTCTCAAACAAAGACCACCAGGAAGAAGGGCTGGGAGATCTCCACCTTCAGGAGGCCAGAAGACTTCTTTGCTCTCAGGGATGGGGTGGGGTACCAGTCCCTCCCAGTTATGTTGTTAAGAGTAACACCGTTTACACTATCCATTCACATTCTCCACATTAACTGGAAATAAGGCCCAGGCAGGAGGCAATCCCCCCCTACCCAAAATCCCTCATGAGATAAGGGAGAGAAGGGAATCAACTGCCATTCTTCTTGGAGGCTACACATCTGGATGGGACCTGGAAGGGGAGAGAACTGTGGAATTAGCCAGGCTCTTTCCCAACATCACAATGCACAGCAACAAGGGACTCAAATATCCACCTTTGGGCCTATATCCCCACCCACCCTTTCCTTTGCTCCATTTTTCCATTTGACCTTCAAGTGGTCAAAGAAATTCTGTTCACCTTGGCCACTGCAAGAAGGAGGGATTTGGAGAGCAGAGACTGGGTGGGGGGAGAATCCAAAAAGGAAGGAGAAAGAGAAGAAGAACCCCTCCCCAGCAACCCTGGGCTTGAGGTCCCCAGCTGGTGGTTAGTAGCATCTGTCCTCACCGAGGAGCCTCCAGCTGAGTGAGACTCACTGTTTATTTACATGTCATTATGGCGATGAGGTGCAGATATTAACTCTGTCAAGAGTAATTTGCTGTGACATTTTTCACTCGCTTTGTGCCCCCCGCCCCCCTCGTGGCAGAGCTGAGGCTCCCCTCCCCCCTCCTCCCGACAACCTCCAGCTCCGTGGCCCAGTCAGGAGCTGCTCAGCCGGTGAGGCCAAGGCCAAGGCCGAGGCTGGCGGTGGCTCAGCGGCCCACTGAACTTTGAAATTGAATTTGGGCTGGGCCTGAGTGCCCCCTGCAGCCACCTGTCTCCCCACAATGCCCAACTTGCTGGTGCCTGCCTTTGACCATGGCAACAGGGGAGGGGAGGTAAATAGCTGGTGTCTTAACTCCCTCCCATTCTTAGAATACAGGATGTTGGAGTTGGATAAGACCAAGAAATGTAGAATGAGACAATAAGCACCTTGGGATACACAAAGTCAGAGACAGGAGGGAGCTTAGAGCAGGGGATGTCAGAGCTGGATGGGTCCTCAGAACAGAATGTCAGAGCTGGGAAGGTCCTTGGAGCAGAAAATGTCAGAGCTGGGAGGCTCCTTAGAACAAAGGATGTCAGAACTGTGAGGACCCTTAGAACAGAGAATGTCAGAGCTGGGAACATCCTTAGAACACAGGATGTCAGAGCTAGGAGGGCTCTTAGAACATAGAATGTCAAAGCTGGGAGGGTCCTTAGAACATAGAATGTCCGAACTGGGAACATCCTTAGAACACAGGATGTCAGACCTGGGAGGATCCTTAAAACAGAATGTCAGAGTTGGGTGGACCCTTAGAACACAGGATGTCAGAGCTGGGAGGGTCATTAGAACAGTGATCTGGTAGGGTCTTAGGACAGGAGTATTATTTAGGCTCAGGTGGTACCTATTCCATGATACCTCTCTGCCTTCTCTACCTCAACCCCAGTCAGACATGAATTTGAACCTCTCAAATCATTCTGACCACATTTTCTCCATAGAATAGAAGAAAATAATATGTATTCATGAGTATGCACCTCCCTTTTTTTTTTACAGAGATGAGGGCCTATGGGTGTGAACCATTGGGTGTGCTATCAGATTTTGTCAATATGTTGGTTAGTTTTGCTGATGACCTTTTCGTTTTCTTTATTATAAGTTTAACTCTCAGGGGAAAGGAGTTAGGAGATAAATATTGAGAAATAAAGGTGTTATAAAATTTAAAATAGCAATAAGTTTTCAATGTCATTTTTTGAGGGTAGAGATGCTTCAAGGCACTTACATTCATTGGATAAAAGTGAACCAAGTAACTGGTAAACAGTAGCATTAGTAAATGTTTATTGACTTGGCCCTCCAATGCATTCACCATTTTCTCCATTGTATCACACATAGTTGGAAGCATATTGCATCCACCCAAGTAAGTGTAAGGGACTATTTCAACTTCTATCTTTGTATTTCGAGTACGAGGTAAAATAAGGAATGAATAGCTTGCATTTTGATGCTTTAAAGCTTACAAAACAAATTATAAATTTATAAATAATATTATCTCACTTGAACCTTGCAACAATCCTGGGGGAGAGGGACTGTTATTATCCCCATTTTACAGTTGAGAATACTGAGGCTGACAGAAGTGCAGTGACTTGTCCAGCTACTAAGTTTCTGAGGAGATTTGAACTCAGATCTTTCTGAACCTAGGTTCATCCACTGTCCCTCCTAGCTACTTAAGATAAGTTCAAGAAAGATTACAAGACAATGTCATCTCTGATCTCTGACAGAAACAAACATGAGCCAGAAGAGATCAGACAGAATTTCAGAGGGAGAACTTGAACTTGAATAAAAATCCTGCCCCTACATCCAGTCTTGTCTAGAACCTTGTCTAGGACCCTACACTATGAACATCTGTGCTCTTCCTTGTGGGGGTGAGGAGAGGGATTCATCATAAAGTCCAAGTCTTGTCCCCCTCCCCAAGATCCTCTAGGGGCTCCCAATTGCCTTTAGGAATAAAAGAAAATCCTCAGTATGGCATTGGAAGTCAATCAATCCAGAGGCATTTTATCCATCTACTACATGACAGGCCCATATGCAAAGTCAGAAGCAAAATAATCCTTGTCATCCAGCAGCCTATGCTCTCAGGTGGCATTTTCTTCTTATACAACCTCCAATTATAGATAAATGTAAATAAAACACTTACCAGAAAAGAGTTACAAAATAATTGTGCCAGAAATCAGTAGGACTCTAGAGGACCAGGAAAGGTTTCATGCAGAATGTGGTGCTTGAATGAAATTCTGAAGGGGAACTGGGATTCCAAGAGAGGATGAGGAAGAAGTATTTTCTAGGCATGGGGCATAGCTAATACAAAGGACCTGAGATAGGAGATGGAGCATCATGTGTGTAGACAGGGAGTTGGTCAGTAAGGCTGGAGAATGACGTGCAAAGAGAGGGATGAAGTGTAGAAAAACTGGAAAGGTAGGAAGGTACCATCTTGTAAAGAGCTTTCAAGAACAATTCCATCCTGGGCAACAGGTAGCCACAGGAGGTTGTTGAGTTATGGTATGATCAGGCCTTCAATTTAGGAAATCTCTTTGTAAAATGAGTGGAGGATGGCAGTAGTCTTTGCCATATAAATGCTTCAGAAATTTTCATTGGATTGGAGTGGACTGGTTTGGATCAGATCACAGATTTGGAGATAAAATTATGGCACTCCATTTTATACAGAAGAAAGGGAAGACCTTGGAGAGGTTCTGACTTGCCCTAGATTGCACATGTAGGAAGAAAAAGATTGCTGACCGGAAGCCCTGTGTCTAAAATCAGGGCCCATTCTGGTGAGGAGACAATCAAGGCAACCCTTGTATATGGGTGGGAAGAGTCAAAGAGACCACCTAATACTGTTTTGGACCAGTGGGGAGGGAGAAAAATGGAGAAAATAAGTCACAATCAACCATATACTGAACAATTTCCTTCAATGGCATGATCCTAGAGTTAATGAGCTCACAGTCATAGTTGCAATCTCTGGACAAAGACCAGTTGGGTTCACACAAAGAAAAATAATGTCTGTGGGCCCCAAACTGAGCCCTGGCCACAGAATTAAAGCTCTGGCCCTGGTGCTAAGTGTTTGTTGAATGAACACATTCAACTGAATCCCATGAAAATGAGTGCTAGGGGCACAAAGAACCCTCACCACCAAAAAAGAAAAATATTCAACATATAAACAGGTAAATAAATAATAGCTAATCCGATGAAGGCAGAGAATAATAGCAAGTGAAAGGGGCTGATGGGGAGGGGATCCTGAAAGGCTTCCTGTAAGAGGCAACATTTGAGCTAAGCTATGAAGGACATTAAGGAGAGAGGGCATTCTGGGCAGAGGGGATCACCTATATAAAGGTAGGAAGGCAGGAGATGGAATGGACTGGAACATAGACTGTACAAATAGAAATGATTAGAATTATGTTTAGAAAGGGAAGGAGGGAAGGAGGGAAGGAGGGAAGGAAGGAAAAGAAAGAAAGAAAGAAAGAAAGAAAGAAAGAAAGAAAGAAAGAAAGAAAGAAAGAAAGAAAGAAAGAAGAAGGAAAGAAAGAAGGAAAGAAAGAAAGAAAGAAAGAAAGAAAGAAGGAAAGAAAGAAAGAAAGAAGGAAAGAAAGAAAGAAGGAAAGAAAAAGAAAGAAGGAAAGAAAGAAAGAAGGAAAGAAAGAAAGAAGGAAAGAAAGAAAGAAAGAAGGAAAGAAAGAAAGAAGAAAGAAAGAAAGAAAGAAAGAAAAAGAAAGAAAGAAGGAAAGAAAGAAAGAAAGGAAAGAAAGAAAGAAAGAAAGAAAGAAAGAAAGAAAGAAAGAAAGAAAGAAAGAAAGAAAGAAAGAAAGAAAGAAAGAAAGAAAGAAAGAATTTTAGGATTTGGCCTAACCCCTGACTAAGTCTTAATTCTAGTTCTAGAAACACAATAGCCAAGTTATTGTTGTTATTCCAAAATTTGTAGTGATGACCTTTTTTTAAACAGCATAATCATTTCTGGAAAAACCTATTCCCATCTATCCATGCAAACCTCTCAAGTGAACCTTTCCTTGTATCTAAGAGAGAACAAAAAGAAGCAAAGATGTCTGATACAGTAATTGCTTCCTCCAAAATACAAAACCTTGTGTCCTGGTAGGCCCCCACCTCTCATTTGTCTTCCAGCCATTGAGAGGACAGACAACCTTTTCACAAGTTCATACTTCAGTTCACAGAATCCAGAGAGCTCAGGAGTTCCAATGCTACATCTGGAAACACAGCTCAGACTAAACATCTTAGATAAGTGCTAATGATAGCTGGTCCGAATCGTTCTGGTGTTTCTGAGGATTTCAGAGGAAGGGAGCTTAGTGGCCATCTGGGCTAATCCACACCCTTAAGCAACACCCATGAAGCAGACTCAACAAGTGACCCTCCATCCTGCTTGGAGCCCTCCAAGGTATTAGAATCCAGCAACCTCCTGGTAGACCCCTTCCCCATGGGTGCAGCATCTAGTGTTAGCAAGGTTTTCATTGAGTAAGTCCTATATTGGTTTCTTTGCAACTTTTTCCCCCAGTGTCCCAGCTCTGCCCTCTGGGGTCCAAGAGACCAAGCTTAGTTTCTTTTCTACATGACAGTTTTTCAAATACCTGAACAACATATTTCTTCCCCTACTCACTCCCCAAGTTTCCTTCTATAGATAAAAAAAAAATCCCAGTTCCTTCAGCTTATTTATAAAGAACAAAAGAAACCTATCCCTTTTAGTATTCCCTAAGGGACAGTCAAAGAGGATTCAGAGGCCTGAGAGGGTTGCCCGACTCCCCTTGAAATATGGAATCCTCAGCCTCAACTGACACAACTCTCTATGGGAGGGGTTGGCAAATACACATTTATACAGACCACTATGCTAAGCACTTTACAAGCTGCCTCCTGAGGGGAGCTGAGAGGGTGACCATTTTTAAAAGTTAAGCAGATCCTTATGTGAAATGCAATTTGCTAGATAGTCTTGGATAAGTCTATGTTAGCTGATTCAATAAAGAGATAAAGGGATCTATGAGGTACAGTGTCTAGAGCTTCAATCTGGGAAAATGTGAGTTCAAATCCAGCCTCGGACACTTACTAACTGTGTGACCCTGGGCAAGTCACTTATTTGCCTTGGTTTCCTCATTAAACACTGTCTCGCTGTGGGATCACTTCTCCTATGCTTGCCTCAGTTTCCTCATCTGTAAAATGGAAATAATAACAGCACCTACTTTCCAGTGTGGTGAGGATCAAATTCAATTGTAAAGTTTGTGCAGTTTTTTTTTTAGGTTTTTGCAAGGCAAATGGGGTTAAGTGGCTTGCCCAAGGCCACATGGCTAGGTAATTATTAAGTGTCTGAGACCAGATTTGAACCCAGGTACTCCTGACTCCAGGGCCAGTGCTTTATCCACTGCACCACCTAGCCGCCCCAGTTTGTGCAGTTTTTAACAGCTGTGCCTGTCAAGAAGTAAGCGCTAGTTATTTTTATGATCATTTTTAGATGAAGGCCTATGATAAGACAACTACAGAGCCCTAGTTAACATCTAGCACCTCAAAATGCTATCCAAACAGCTAGGATGTAGTGGAAAGAATGGAAGCTTTAGAGACAAAAAGATCTGGACGTATATTCTGCCTCTGATATTTATTAACCCCATGTGACCAAAGGCCAACTCAATTGATCTTTCTGAGCATCATTTTCCTATTTGTAAAGTAAGTGTGTGTGTGTGTGTGTGTGTGTGTGTGTGTGTGTGTGTAGGCATGCTTACACACGTTCATACTTAGCGATCTAGAGCACGTAGCTAACATTAGCTATGTAAGAGCCAGTTATTACCGAGTCAACATTTTGTGGATTATTGCTGAAGACTTCTAATTCTTCTCATATTTTGTAAAATACTTTCCTCTTTACATTTATCTCACCCTCAACAAGATGCTTTCCCCTCTCCTGCTTCAGTATGAGGTGGGAACTTTTGAGACACTGGAAGGTAGAAAAAGGGTTGTGGATCTCAGGTATGAAAATTTAAACTCTTGTGGTTGTTCATTTGTGTCCCTTCATGATCCCTTTTGGGGTTTTCTTGGCAAAGAGATTTTGCCATTTACTTCACCAGCTCACTTTACAGATATGGAAACTGAGGCAAACAGGGTAAACTGACTTCCCCAGGGTCACACTGCTAGTATCTGAGGCAGGATTTGATCTCAGACCTTGCTGACTTTGTGCACTCTGGTGCCACCTAGCTACCCAGCCTTGGTCCTGCATCTCCCCATTGGCACCAATGCACTACTGATAGGATCTTTCCCCTTCTCTAAGTTCCCATCTATAAGCAGTAACTCATCACTAGTGCAGACAGCTGTTCCTTCCCCCATTTTACAAATGAAGAAACTTAAGGAAGAAAAGTGGATGTTAATTAACAGCACTGGGATTCAAACCCCCATCTTCAGGTTATAAAATCTTGAGACCTGAAGAAAACCTTAGATATAAAAACAGCATAACATAGAATGTCTTTGTGTCAGCTAAGGGGAGACCTTCCAAGAGGGCTTGAACCCCAGAACATTTGAATATATGTTGTTAGAGCAGGAAGAAACCTTGGACCAGAGAGAATGGGAGACCTGGGAATTATGGTTTTGGGACCTCTATCCAATTGTCTCATTTTACAGATAGGAAAACTGAGGCCCAGGGATTTAAAATGACTGGCCCAAGATCAGATAAAGTGAATAATTAGGGGCACTTAGCATGTCTCAGTCTGTTTCCTCATCTACAAAATAGGGGTAATAATGTCAGCTCAGAAGGATCCTTGGAATGCATTGAAATGAGATAATTTATGCAAAACCATATAGCTGTCATTTATATATGCATACATTCATATATATATGTGTGTATCCATACATTTATATATATATATATATATATATATATAATGTGCAGATATAGACATAGACATATCTATCTGTATATACATATTGATACCAATACATTTATCTATCTGTATCTCTGTTTCTATATAGCCATATCTATTTGTATCTTTCTTTATCTATATATATTCTGTCAAGGCAGAAGGCAGCCTGGACCCATGAAAAAAAGTCATGGATTTGGGATCAGAGGTCATGGATTCAAATTCCCCTGCTGCCACCTCCTATCCCTATGACCTTGGGCCAATGACTTACATTCTCTGGGTATCTGGACTAAATGACCTCTAAGGCCCCTCTATCCAGTCCACTACCAATCTAATGGGGCTCCTTGGGGCTTTTAAAAAAAATTTTGCAAGGCAATGGGGTTAAGTGGCTTGCCCAAGGTCCCACAGCTGGGTAATTATTAAGTGTCTGAGGCTGGATTTGAACTCAGGTCCTCCTGACTTCAGGGCAGGTGCTCTATCCACTGTGCCACCAAGCTGCCGTTCCTTGGGGATTTAGTAAGAGCTCTTGGGGCAGCTAGTTGGTGCAGTGGATAGAGCACCAGACCTGGAATCAGGAGGACCTGGGTTCAAATCCGACCTCAGACACCTAATAATTACCCAGCTGTGTGGCTTTGGACAAGTCACTTAACCCCATTGTCGCAAAAACCTAAAAAAAAAAAAAAACTACAACTCTGGGATCTCTTGAGTGCTGAAATGACGGGAAAGCTTCTGAATTCCAGTGCCAGGCCTGCCAATTCCTCCCAGTGCTTCCAGTGTGGGGTCAGTTTCCCCCTCTGTAAAATGAGGAGGGGGACCAAATGACCTCAGCAAAGTCCTTTTCAGCTCTCTGGCCCTGAGGCCACTCCAGTCGGATGGGGAAGGGCAGCGGGCTAGATGGCCACCCTGCCTCTGGCAGGTCCAGACCTCTGGGGCTGCCACCATTCCTCGCCCCCCAGCCCCAGGCCCAAGGCAGCAAGGCAAGGCCCGGGGATCAGTGCCTTGGCCCCTTAACGCATTGTGAGACGTGGCAGCTTGTTTACGCAGGTAATAATGAGGCCCGCGTGTCGCTGCCCAGGCTCTGCCAGGGCTAATCTGCGTCCTCATCTTCGCCAATTAAGGAGGCACCGGTGCCTGCTCCCCTCCCCCTGCGCCCCAGGCCCCGGCCCCTCCTCCCCGGCGGGGCTGGGGCCCCGGAGCCCCCCACCCCGGACCACTGACACCTGCACCGGCTGACAAATTGTTTCTGTCATCTGCTTTCTGTCTTCCATTAACGAGGAGGGGAGGGGGCGGGGGCCGGGCGGGGGGCGGGAGGAGGAGATGGGATCTGCCATGCCTAGCGAGGCCAGATCCATTAATTACAAAACGGCCATTTGCCGCATGAAAATGTGCTAATTAAATTTATGCAATCATTATCTTTAAATAGTCATATCTTTGCCGCCGATCGGCCCCCTTCCAGCCTCCCCTCTCCCTTGCGAAAGTGGGGCTAATCCCCCTTGCCAACATTTATCTCACCATCGGCGTGGTGGGGCTGCCCCCACCTCCCCAACTGCAGGGAGGGGGCTCGGGAGCAGCAGGGAAAGGGGTGCTGGAAAGAGAGCCCCGGCTGAGTGGCCTTGCCAAAGTCCTTTCCCTGCCCTCCGAGTTCTGTAAAATGAGAGCCGTAGCTTTACCCCTAGAAGGGACCCGGAAAGGTGCCCAGTCCAACCCTCTCGGTTTACAGAAGAAGCCACCAGAGGCCCAGAATGGGGAAGGGAATTGCCCAAAGTCACATTTAACAAACCCTAAGTCAGCTTCTCTGTCTCCAAGAACTACTGCTCTTTTTCTTGTTCCACTATGGAAAGCAGATTCCACCCACCCCTGCCCCCCTCAAAAAACCCCTGCAAAAATACTGAAAAGATAGGATTGGGTACTGGGAGGTTTGGGGAAGGTTGGAGAGAAGAGCCTGGTCCAACTACACATATATTGTATCTGGACAAAGAGTTAATATTTTCATATGCCAGTCTTGCAGGTTCCAGTGATGTTGGCACTGGGTAGACTCCAGTTTTTTAGAATTGTATAACATTTGATGTCACAAGGGAATAGACTTTAGAGTTCAGAATCAAGAAGACCTGAGTTCAAGTCTAACCTCAGATACTTTCTATTTGTTTGCCTCAGCTTCCTCATCTGTAAAATGGGAATAATAATATCCGTTACTTTACAGGACTGTGAGATAATCTTTTTAAAGAGTTTGAGTTTAACAGAGACAGCTAGGTGGCACAAGGGGCAGCTAGGTGGATAGAGCACTGGTCCTGGAGTCAGGAGGGCCTGAGTTCAAATCATGCCTCAGATACTTAATAATCACCTAGCTGTGTGACCTTGGGCAAATAGCTTAACCCCATTGCCTTGTTAAAAAAGAAAAAAGAGTTTAACACAGTGCCAGAAATATAGTGGGTGCCATATAAGTGTTACTATTATGAGTGAGTGGTGGGGGGTCTGGGTGTTGGATTTAATCCTTGCAATGAATTCCCAATATAGATAATCTTTCTACTGATACATAGTAGAAGAGATGGTGGCAAAGTGAATAGAAGGATGGGCCTAGAGTCAGGAAGACCTGAGTTCAAATCCAGTTTCAGATATTTACTCGATGTGTGACCTTAGGCAAGTCACTTAACCCTGTCTGCCTTATTTTCCTTATCTGTAAAATGAGCTGGAGAAGGGAATGACAGTATTCTTGTTAAGAAAATCCTTAATGGGATCAGGAAGAGTCTGTCAAGACTCATCGACAACAACAACAAAATCAATATATCTGAATCTTTTTTGTCTTAGAGGTTTTGCCTAGGATACATTGGCTTGAATCTGGGCCATTCTGACTCAAGACTTGTCCTCTGTTACTGTCACTCTTTGTGAAAGTACAAATTATAGGATGTGGGCCAAAGACCAATGGCCATTCCTCTGTGTTTCAACAGGCTTCATCTAAGCAATTACAGACAGTTTGGGTTTGTTTTTTCTTTTGTTTTTGCAGTTGTGTGTGTGTGTGTGTGTGTGTGTGTGTGTGTGTGTGGTGGGGATTTCAAGGCAATGGGGTTAAGTGTATCAAGTGTCTGAGGCTGGATTTGAACTCAGATCCTCCTTTCCCCAAGACTGGTGCTGTCTACTGCTGAACCTAGCTGCCCCCCATAATGGGTTTAGTTTTTCCCATCCAGATCTGTAATTCCATTTCCAGGGAAGAAATTTCCCACCATCAGTGCAATTCCCATCTATCTGCTCTGCCAACTTTAGATTGCACCTGGGCCTTGGAGAGGCAGTCATTACCCTCCTGATAGGGCAGGAAACCTTCTTGAGACTGAACTGTGTCACTCAGAATCCTCCATCAGCTCTGTATACTCTCCACTGCTCGGATAGAACTCATATAAATCTCTAGTCTGGAGGAAAGGCCATTCTCAGGTTGTTTCAGTTGGCCGTTCTACGGCCCAACAAAGGGAAGGAAGGTCTTTCCAAGGTGGACCCTGGATTCTCAGCCAACGCTTCCTCATCACCTTCCAGCACCCCCTGCCCTGGAAGTCATATTGTTTCTTCAGATATGAGCAACAACTTTTGGCCATTCACATTTCTATTTTGTTTTATTTTTTCCTTCAGTGCCTGGCCCTTAATAAAGACATTTTCATTATGTTACATACCCAAACTGTTTCTGACAGAGAACTTACCATTTTCAAAGGCTTTTCTGGTCTTTCATGTTATTCTCCACAGTATCTCCTTACTGGAAGAGGGGCAAGTCTCATCTTTATAGTCATGACAGGAACAGGACCCCACAGTGCAGTCTCTAAAGCCAGAGCTCCAGAAAGATTCAAACAAAACTGTCTAGACATCTGAGGATCTTTGAGCTGCAGCTACCCTAGATATCCCACCCTAGACTCAGTAAATAACTGTCGAGCATCTATTATGGATAAGCCAGTTGGGATAAAATGAGCTAATTGCTGCTGCTGAGAATAATAATCAATGATAAAAATCAAACAAAACCTTATTGAATATCCGTGAATAGGCACTTTATTAAACACTGGTGTACAGAGGTAAAATCAATTGATCCCTATCTTCCTGATGTCATGGTCCTCTCTGGGACTGAAAGACAAACAACAAACAATCTACTATAATAATTATTATTACAAACAAATTATAATGTTTATTATATATTTATGTATATAAATATAATTTATTCTATATTTCTATAATATAATTTATCACCATAGTTACTACTTAATAATAACTATAAACAATTAAAATAAATAATAAATGAATGATTGTGATCTCTTTGGAAAGTTCCTTGAGAATAGACCTTATTCTATTTTTATTTATTTTTCTATGTGAGAAAATGTGGGTATTTAATAAATGCTTGTTGGTTGATTAAATTTCTGTCCTAATACCACAGTTAATTCATTCATCTGAGCAATATAGTGCATAGAACAATCAGCAGAAAAAGAAATATGAGGTAGAACTTGTCTTGATGCCATTTATATGTGAGCCCTATTGAAAGAGGAGAATAAGATCATTAGATATAACTACGTTTATGTGTATATAGAACAGAGTGGGGAACCCCTTTTTTGCCAAGGGCAAAAACTTAAAAATTAGCCTGCTATATCTGGTCAAACATTTAATTAATTCAACTCCCCAAAGTTCCTAGATTTAATGAATTTCGAGTCCCAACTACTGTTGCAGCAGCAAACGGAATGATTTCACTTATAGTCTGCTCCAGACATTCCCCACCCTGATATAGAACATAGCTCTTCATGGTTATAAGGAGGAAGAAAGTTGAGAGGAACTGGGTGAACCTCCCATAGGAAGGGGATCCTAGAAGCAAACGATAGGTGCTTCCAATTCTCCAATATGAAAATGGAACAAAGTATGTTCTTCACCACAGTCATGGGAGGAAGTTGGAGTAAAGATATTAGAAAGTAAAATCATTTATTTAGCACTCAGAGGGTTTCAAAGTACTTTGCCTTCCATTTTTTGTTGTCTTCATAGTGGCTCCTCAAAGTTAATAATGCAAATATTAATATCTCTTTTTAACAGATGAGGAAACTGAAGAATCAGGGAAGGGAAATGACTTGCCCTGGGACACACAGCTAGTACCATAATAAAGTCAGGTTGAATGCAGATCTATTGTACCTTGAGATTATAAAAGAGGCGAGCAAAGGAAGTCAGATTTTGGAGGTTTCATTAATGGAGGCATGGTCTTCTTGGTCATGTGGAGTCAACCTTGGTAGTAAATACCATGACTGTTCTCTCCACTACTCTTCCAGCCTCCACCTCTCCTGGGAAGGAAGCAGACCTCCCTTCTAGCAAAACCCCTCCCCAGCAACTTGTGAATCAAACTGCCCTGGGTTCCAATCAGGTTTCATCAAAGGGCACAGATTCTCACCAACAACTTTTGTGGGGAAAGGAAAAAGAGAGACTTTGCAGATTAGGAAACTGAGGACAAGAAGCATATTCAAGAAAACCCCAGATAGCTGTTCTTCAACATGGTTTCCAAACTATGAACAACCAAAATAAGGAAAGGACTTGAGATCATCCCATACAGGGGGAATTTAGTCTAGAGATTAAAATAGATGTGAAATCCCAGATGAAAGACGAATTCATCATTCAGCTTGGTCCAAAGAATGGAAATAGAAAAAGGAGGTAAAAGTGACAAAGAGGCAAAATAAGGCTTGATATCAGGACAAACCTCCTAATAATTTTTGTTGTTGTTGAGTCTTTTTAATTATGTCTGATTCTTTGTGACACTGGGGTTTTCTTGCCAAAGATACTAGAGTGGTTTGACATTTCCTTCTCTAGTTCATTTTGTAGATGAGGCAACTGGGACAAAGTTAAGTGACTCCAAGTCCAGTACTCTTTGCATTGTGCCACCTAACTGCCCCCCTGGACATCTCAAAGCCTCCTCCTCCTCCTAAAACTCAAGGATACTTCCCATTGGCAGTATGTAGAATAACATGATCTTCTCAGGCTATCACCCCCCCATCTCTTTTTTTCCTTTTTTAATCGAACTAGTAGCAGAAGCTATCTACATTCATTGCCTCTGCTGCTTCTTTTGACTTTTATTTCATTGTAGTTCAGCCCCTGACTTCATCATTCAATTGAAGCCGTTTCTTCCAAAGTTGCCAGGGGTCCCTGTATTTCCAGATCAGATGACCTCTTCATTCTTGGTTTCTTTGCTACATTTGACCACACTCTCTTATTGGATACTGCTCTAGGTTTTAATGGAGGTCCCTTGGGTCTCTCTTAGTCCTCTACCTTTGTGTTTGATAGCACCTTCTCAATCCCCTTTGCCACATCATTATCTATATCATGTCCCCTAATGATATGATTAAGGGACATGATATATGAACATAATTTGTGTGTCCCCATGAGTATACTGGTAAATGTTTTACAACTGGATTTCAGGGGGAGGGGGGGGGAGAATGTAGCATGACACATTTTTCTTTATCACTTTCTTAAGGCTAGACAATCAACAATAGAGTAAATTGACTCCTGATTTGTAGATTTGCTAATATTTGAAATGTAAATGTTCTCACTGAAAATTTAGCAATCAGTTCTTGGGAGACAGTTCCAGTTGACTCCCGCAAATCCCTGGATGTACCCCAAGATTCTTTCCTGGGCATTCTTATACAGTCTTTAACTATATGATCTCATCAATCTCACCCACCTCATTAATTCCCATAATTATTAACTATGCAGATAATTCACAGATTTATATATGTCGATCCCTAGTCTCTCTCCAGTCGTACATGACCAGCTGTTACTGGACATTCCTAACTGGATGATCTGCAGACATCTCAAACCCATGACGGAAACAGAACTCATTTTCTGCCCCCCCCCCTCCAAATCCACCTCTCTCCTTAACTTCCCTGTCACTGTCCAGGGTACCAACAGTCTTCCAGAGTTACCGCCTACTCCAGTGTAATCCTCAACTCTTCTCTCTCATTCACCCCATTCAATCAGTGACCAAATATTTTCCTTTTTACTTCCATAAAATTTCAAGTAGCCATCTCCAGCGTCTTCCTTAGGTCAGTCTCTTATCACACTTCACCTGCATGATGGAAGCAGTATCCTCATTTGTGTCTTTCCTCTTTCCCTATCCTCCTTATAGCTGCCAAAATGGTCTTCCTGAAGCACCAGTCTTATAACTTCACTTCCCCATTTAAGAAATTTTAGTATTCCCATGGTCCAGAATTAAATATCAATTTCTTTGGTTGGCATTTAAAACCCTTTACTACCTAATTCCAACCTACCTTTATTACAAATTATTCCCCTTCAAATACTCTATAATCTAACATGACTTGGCCTTCTTACTATTCCTCATGACATATCATCTGTCACATAGAATGCTTCATTTCCCATTGCCATGCCTTTGTCCTGGCTATCACTCATGCCTGGTTTGCACTGCTTCTTCCCTCTGTTTCTTATAATCCCTAATTTCCTTCAAGACTCAACTCAGTCACTACCTTCTGCAGAAAGCCTTTTTCTGATTCCCCTAAGCTTCCTATGTCTTCCCCATTTCCATTTTATATTTCATATTGTCCACATTTTATATTGTTGTTTTTAGTTGTTTTTTTCAGTCATTTCCACTTTTCATTCTTGGCAGAAACACAGGAGTGGTTTGCCGTTTCCTTCTCCAATTCATTTTATAGCTGAGGAAACTGAGGCAAAAAGAGTTAAGTGACTTTTCCAGGGCCATATAACTAGAAAGGGTGAGGCCAGATTTGAACTCAGGAAGATGGACTCAGCTTTCTGACTCCAAGTCCAGTCCTTTGTGCACCATGGCACCCCCAGCTACCTTTTTTGCATACTCTTCTCTATGTTTATGGGTTGCCTCCCCCCAAGAATAGGATCTCCTTGGAAGTCAGATCTGTTCCCTTTTAATTTATAGTCTCTGCACCTAGAACAATGAGCCTGACTTTATAAGGTGCCTTATAGAAGCTTGGTCATGGGTTGCCTGACAGATATAATTAATTCATTCCCCTCCCCTTATCTTACAGATGAGGAAACAGGCCCAGACAGATTGTCTTGACCTAGACTAAATGTCAAAGTCAGGGTCTCTGATTCCCAAACCAATGTTTTCTGCCTGTCTCTATACCCATCTTTCAGAAAGGTTGGGTTCAGAGTCACACTGCTTCCCCTCAAACCCCTCCCCTCCACACACACACACACCCCTATTCCTCACTCCAGTTTGAAGTAGTTCATTCCCCAGGACCCCTTCAGTGCCTAACATGGCCCCATTCGTTCCCCTTGGTTGCATTCTTGATCCCCTCCTCCCAGCCACAGTGGCCCCCATACCCACCCTCCCTCCAGTAAACCCCACCATGGAGCCCTGATGGTAGAGATGGCCCCTCCTAATTGGGAGGCAAGCTCCCAAAGCTTCTCTTGGTTATCACAGAGGGTGCAGATCTCCCCAGCTCAGGCACCTCGGCCACAGGCCCCGAGGGCCAGCTCAGAGACGGAGGGAATTAATTACATTTTCTCCGTCTCCTTCTTTTAAAGTATGGGAGAGTGATGGAACGACCATGAGAAGGGAGGGGGGGAAAAGAAGAAGAATGGGGGATGAGGAAGAAATGGGATCTGTAGGTGGGGGCTGGGGGTGGGAGCCAGGGTAGCATTTAGGGGTTCAAAGGGGTTCAAAGTTGTGGGTTTAAGTCCCCCACCTTCTGCCGTTTCCTAGCCCTGTGATGTCAGTTTAGTAATTTCCCCTGCTCTGGGCCTCAGTTTCCTCTACTGTAAAATAAAGAACTTAGCATAGGAGATGTCTAAGATCCCTTCCAGAACTAAAAAAATCTCTTATTCTGGGATGGAATGGGGGAAAGGTTAGATTTAACTCTGAAAGTACCTTCTCTGTTATTCCAGGTCCTTGACACACTCAACCCCTTCCTTCCCCACACCCAGCCCCCTTTCCCCACTAACAAACAAGTTTCTAACTGGCGGAAACGAGGGCACTCATTGATTTACCCTGACGATGAAGCTGGGACTGATTTGGAGCAGAGGAGGTTGGGGTTTTTTTTGAGGGGGGGGCAATGAATGAGCAAAGGAGGGGAAGGGATGCCTGTCAATCATTATGATGGGCAGCCTGGAGATTTGCCTTCAGATAAAATCTTACAGATGTGGAAAGGATATTGATTTTGAGTTAGCATCGGTAATGTACCAAGAAGTAATACATTAGACAAAAGCAAGGTCACACACAAAAAAAATAATAAGGAAGAAGGGGAGGGGGGAAGAGAACCCACCCTGTTAGAGGACCTTGCATTCTTAAGAGGGGGTGGGGGATTATCACATCAGACCTTGACTTCCTTAAGTTCAAAAGTTTGTTCATTGCAAACTTAGACCCCAGACCTAGGAGAGACCTTTCCCTGACTTTAGAGAAAAGAGGATGCTGACTAGTTACCAGCTTCCTGGGGAAGGAGGACAAGGGACAAAGTCGAGAATGGTAGGCATGGCTGTTTTCCTACTCTCTGCTCCACCATTTTCTGGCATTGGAGATTCAGATTTGATCACTCATTTCATCAGGTTGCTACTCTTCCTAGCCTGTTCCCTATTGCAAAGATCAGGCTACAGCTGGAAGGGGGTGTATGGCCTTAGAACAGAAGAATGAAACATAGAATGATGAAACTGGGAGGATCCTTAGAACCCAGAATGCCAGAGATGGGAGAGTCTTTAGAACCCAGAATGTTAGAGCTGGGAGGGGACTTAGAACATAGAATGTCAGAAACTAGGAAGATCCTTAGAACCCAGAATGTCAGAGCTGGGAGGACCTTAGAATACAGAATATGAGAGCTGGGAGGACCCTTAGAATACAGAATATCAGAACTGGGAAGACCCTTAGAACCCAGGTCAAAAGTTTGAAGGCTTCTTAAGACCATAGAATTATAGACTGCTAGAGTGGAAAAGGACTCAGAGGTCATCTGTTCATTCTGCATAGAAATTCTTTTCATAATCTCTTCCTCAAAGCAATTCCCTAGATTCTGTTTAAAGACACCTGGTAAATGACAAACCATTACCTCCCAAATCAACTCATTCTGAAACTTTTGGACAGTTCTGAGTATTAGGAAATTGATCCCGATTCTTCCTGCAAATTTTACTGGTTCTTCCTAGTTCTTCCTTCTGGAGCTAAGCAAAATAAATCTAATCTCTTTGCCAATCTCCATTAACTTCCAACATTTATTAAGTGCCTACTGTTTGCCAGTTGTAATGTTTTCTGTTGGAGATAAAAAGAATTTGAAAATGACAGCTCTTGCCTTCGAACAACTGTTCCATTACAAATGTTCATAAGAATAATACAAAGTTAGCATCAACCCCATTAGTGAGTCTTCTTTAAGTCCAGTCATTCAACTAGTACAGAATCCTAACATAAAGAGAATCTGGTTCACATCTCTCCCTTACTCTAAAAAGAGAATATTGGAGATTGTTTGGAACTTCTCTGAAATCTAGGCATCACATCTATGGCCATTACTCCATTATCTACCAGTTCAAAAGGAAATGGCAAAAAGAGAAATAGTTATTCTGACATAATCTATTTTTGAATAAGTTATGATATTTCTTAGTGATCAATATTTCCCTTTTCTGACAAACCACCCCTTCAACAATAATGCTCTGGAGCTTTGCAAGGAATTGGATTTAAGCTCAATTAAAGCCAGAAGGGACCTTTGAACATCGGATAAATGTCAGAGTTATAAGGGAGGATAAGACATAGAATATTAGAATATTGATTTTTCAGAGCTCAGAGGCCCTTTAAAAATCATTAGTGAATGAATGAATGAAAGAAAAAAAATTTATTAAGTGCTTGCTGTGTACCAAATAGAAAAATCCAGACAATCCCTGCCCTCAAGGAGCTCACACTAGAATGGGAGGAAATAATTCTTTGCAGGTTTAAAGTAGATGGTTGAAAAGGACTAGAAGCCCTAAGGTTTCTGCAGCGGAGTGGATGGCAAGGCCCAAGGGATTTTCAATTATTGTCATAGATCAGATAATAGTGCCCAAGAAGAGACAGAGCAGATGATAAGACCTATAGGACGGTTAGGAGGCAACAGCAGGATGATGGAAAAAAAGAGATTGTTTTTGAGTTAATGCTGTTAATATACCAAGAAGTAGTATATTAAACAAAAGCAAGGACACCAAAGGGGGAAAGGTGAAAAGGAAAAGAAGTTAGATGGTCATCATCTCACCAGAAGGAACAGAATTGTTGACTTCTAGCTCATTCAAGTAGTTGGAGTTGTCCAACCCCCTCATTTTCTAGATGGGGAAACTGAGGCCCACCAAATGAAGCTATTTCACATTTTAAAGCCTTGTATAAATGCCAGAATAATTATATAGATGACAACTCTCTCACCTATGATATGGACCATTTATTCCAGTAAGACCTCAGTATCTGTTGGATAATTCTGCACACATTGTACTCTTTACCTCCTCACTTTTGGCTACATTATTTCATGTTTACACAATGATTTAAAATTTATAAAGCATTCCATCACAACATCCCTATGAAGCTGGCAATGTAGCTATTGTTCCCCTCATCTTGCAGCTGTAGAAACTAAGCCTCGGAGATGTTAAGTGACTTGCCCATTGTCACATGACTAGGAGGTTGCCAGAGACAGGATTCATACTTAGGTCTTATGGACTTCCAGACTAGCACTCTGTATTCTACTTCACTCTATCCCCCAATTCCTTTTAACCCCTACAACTGTCTCAGAGACATGCCTGGCTGTGCAGAATGGGTCAGAGAGTATGAGGATGATCCCCAGCCCAGCTCAGCTCAAAAGCACTGCTCTCACTATCATGGTCCCTATGTTCACCATCATCATTTCCACCACTGGGAATATCATCCCAATCACCACAATCATTATGGTCACCATAGCCCTCAACAGCATAAAAATGATTATTACTAATAATAACATAAAAAATAAGTGTCGATAAGTAGGGCATAGTGGATAGTAGATTCAAGAGAGACTGGGGTTCAAATGCAACCTTTGCTACTTACGGATGACCCTGGGTCAGATCAATGAGTCACAATTTTTTCATCTGTAAAATGGAAATAATATTTGTAACAGTTCCCTGAAGCCATTATTAGGAGCCTAAAATGAGCCTACATATATAAATCACTTAGAAAACTTTAATGAATTGTATATATTGGTTCTTTTATTAAAATCATTGCCACCAGCAGGTCCTCAGGACCACTACCATAGTCACCATCATTTTTAGGATAAGTGGATAGGATAGAAGGGAAGGTATTCCAAGACAGAGGGATAGAAGTAGAAGATGACAAAAGACCTCCACACATATCTCAGAGGTCATTGGCATTCTCATGCCCTGATGGCTGACTTTTGCCACATGGGGTATTTGAAAGCATCATGCCAAATCTCTTAGACCTATAGCCGATTCCTTATGAGTAAGTTTCATTGGACCCCTTCATATCTTCACTCATTCTCAAGCTTTTGTTCCTTTTCAGGTGATGAGTATCCTGAGCAACCCAAGTGGGGTACCCCCACAACCCCAGGCTGACTTCTCTATCTCCCCACTGCATGGGGGTCTGGACACCGCCAACTCCATTTCAGCCAGCTGCAGCCAACGCAGTGATTCTATCAAGTCCGTGGACAGCCTTCCCACTTCGCAGTCCTACTGCCCCCCCACCTACAGCACCACTGGCTACAGTGTGGACCCTGTGGCTGGCTACCAGTATGGCCAGTATGGACAGAGTGAGTGCATCTCTTCCCCCTCTCTGCCTATAGGGATTCTTACCCCGATCCGACTTGGTGTTTCACCATGCCCCAGCATTCTAACCCCTGTCTCCCTAAACTTACGACTCCTTTAAAGAGGCAATTGCTACTATTAATTCACTGACTCACCCAAACCTTCATTCACCCAATCAGTAAACCATTCTTTCATCCATTTGTGCATTCAAGCATTCATTCATTCATTTAAGAAATATTTATCAGGCATTTACTCTGTGTAAGGCCCCATGCTGGGCAGAATGAGGACTAGGAGACTATAAAAAAAAACCATAGTCTTTGTCCTTCAGAACACATCCTAGAGGATTTTCAGAGATTTCACTCTTGCCCCCCCTTCTGTACTGGAGACCTTCTCTTTATCATCTGTTTTCACAGTCCAGCCATCTGACCCCAGCCCTCCTCTTCCCCCTTCAGTCCTCTGCATTTCTTATTTCTTTGGCTGAGTCTTCTCCATTCTTGAGGTGTATACCCCACTGCATCCCTACCCATCAGGACTAACTCCGGGGCCATTAGGATTTGGGAAAGAGGCCTGGAGAAGGATGAAAATAGGGTCTGCTGTGGGAAATGTGGACTCAGAGTCAGAAAAGCCTAATTGTGTGATCTTGGGCAAGTCCCTTCCCTCCTTTGGTTTCCAAATGAAAGCCATCTTGGCACGATGGGGAAGAGCTTTGGGTTGGAGTCTCAGCTATCTATCAGTTGGGTAGTCTTGGGGAAAGAATAATAGAATAGATCTAACAGGAGAGTTAAAGTAAGAAGGCCAGCAACAGGAGCCTTCCCTGCTCAAGCCCTCAGTTTCCTCACATGATGTGGCCAGATCTGCCTCCTCTGGTCCATTCTGAGCCCCAGTTTCTGAAAAGTGGGGAACTTGTGGAAAATTGGGAGGGGAAAAATCCATTTCCTGGGGTTATCAAAGAGGAAAGTACTTTGTAAACTCGAAAGCGTTATAGAAATGGGAGTGATTATCCTTCTGTCCCCGGAGCCTCGGGCCCCCCTCCCCAGCCCTCCCCAGCCCTCCCCAGCCCAGGCAGCTTCACCTGCTGGTGTCAAACTAATCAGAACGACGTGTGGCAACCCGGGGAGACCCGGCTGGGGTTAAAGGTGTATCCTTCCCCGGCCCCCCCTCCTTAACTTGTCCTCGGTGACCCGGGACTGCACCTCCCCCCCACGCCACCCCACCAATCGTACACAAACCCCACAACGCCCCTTTAATGTCCTTAATTTCTCTAACTAAATGGGAACCGGCTGCCGGGGGATCAAGAGCAGCTTTCGACCCCCGATCTCCTGGGGGGGGTGTTGGGGGGGCTCTGCCTGCCCCGCTCCTGTGGTTTTTTGGAGGGAGCTGGAACGGCGACCCCCTGACCTTCCCCTTGCTCCCGATCGGGGAGGGGGGGGGAGACTGGTGGAGCCGGACACATGTTAATGATCAAGACCCGAAACCAATTCGGAGAGCGAGGCCTGGCCCCGACGCCCCCGGCCCGGGTTAGTCACACCCCGTGTGCGCCCGCAGACCGAGGCATAGAAAATAAAGCCCGGCTAGGAAATAAAATTAGCTCCCCCCCCCCCCCGCCTTGGTGGAGTGAGAGAGGGAGGAAGAAAGGATCCAGGGAGATCAAAAGGGGAAAGGATGCGGGCTGGGGAGAATGGGGAGCAGGGCAGAAAGGAGGGCCTGTCTGGTTTAGAGAAACCGCCTGGAGGATGTGGGCCAGGAAGCCCCCCTCAGTCCTGCCCCATGCTATTCATTCCATCTCTGGACAGTCTGCCCCACTCTGGGGTTGTCGCCAGGATTGGGGGGTTCCATCTAATCGCCTTCAGCTCTAGATGCCCCCCCATTCCCGAGCTTCCCAAGAACCATAGAACCCCGGAGTCTGGCCAGGGCTTGGGACACACGTGAGAGAGGGATGGAAGAGACAGGGCTTGGGGGGCCTTAGAACGTCAGCTCTGGGTGAAGGCTTGGGGCACGGAGAGGAGGGAGGAAAGGGCCCTAGAACGAGGACTGGCAGAGCCCTGGGAAAGGGTGCTGCAAAGTCCAATGGGATCTTGGGAGCCGGTACCTGTGGACTTCGGGACAGGGCGGTCGGAATGGGGAGGAGCCCCGGAACCCCGGGGAGCAGAACTGGGAGGCACCGTGTCATGGCAAAGCCCAGAGGCAGCTTAGAAGGGGACGTCAGAGTCGGGGGGCGCTTGAGAGACCCGGTCATTTTACAGACCACAAAACTGAGGCTTACAGAGAAGGGGCCAGAGTCACCACACTGCTAAATACTGGCACCCAAGCCTAGTCTCCTGCTTGTGATACCGGCACATTCCCTCCTCCTCCTCCTCCTCTTCCTCCTCCTCCTCCTCCTCCTCCTCCTCCTCCTCCTTCTTTCTTTTGCATTTTTACTTCAAAATTATTTGATGTATGCACATATATCCATAAGATATCTTGCATATAATATATAATATATACGTAATATACACACATATTATACATGTCTTGACAAACAGGGACATCTGAACTTAACATCTGAAGTAACTTCCTTATTAACTCAGCACCTATCATGTAGCAAGTCATTAATTTATACTTTTTTTGTCCAGAGAGGGTGGGGGTATATATACTGACATATATATATACAAATATATGTGTGTCGTATATATGTATTATATATAATATTAATATATTACATTATAATATATAATATGTAATATATTAAATATATAAAATAATCTTGACAAACAGGCACATCTGAACTTGACATCTGAAGTAACTTCCTTATTAGCCTAGTACCTATTATGCAGCAAGTAATTAACACATTTTTTGTACAAAGGGGGTGGGGACACACACACACATGTATGTATAATATATGTTATATACACACATATATATTTATTTTTATATATTATATATACATATATTTTTATTTTTATATATTATATATGCACACACATATATTTATTTATATTATATATATATTACATACACACATACACACACACACATAAAGTTGACAAACAGGTATCCAAAGTAACTCCCTTAGCCCAGTACCTATCACATAGCAAATATTTATTTAACATTTTTTTGATACTAAAGGGGCGAGGGTATACATCATCAACACGTCCCTTCCTCAAGAAAAAATTCCAAGTGAGTTTGTTGATTGTTAACAGAAAAGGGACTATGTATGACCTTTAAACAGTAACAGTGAACACTGACCTTGATCTGAGTTTCTTTGTTTCTGTGTTGAATTTTTTTTAAATGACTTCAAATCTCCAGTGGATGCTATTTCCACTACACTACAGTTCCTCCCCTCCCCTGATTTTTCCCTAATTCTTCCAGGTGATTAACTGATCCCAAGCCCCATATCACAGCACACTCTACTACCATAAACTGAAAAAGAGTTCAGTCCCAGAAGAGTGGGTCTTGGGAAATCTTTATTTTTTTTTCAGAATTCAAAGTCCTGTAAGATCCTTCTATTACCCTGGTACAAATTTTGGGGGCAAGAATGCCCTCCTTCAATACTTTGCCATCATTCCCATATCAATCTTCACACCAATCTTCAATGTAAGCTGGGAACTTATTTTTCAATTCAGAAACTGTTACCTTCTGAACCAGACTCCTCATTTTTCCTTCAAAAGCAAACTGATTAGGCCAGAAGCAGTTTTCAAAGGTCTCCCAACTCTGACATCCTGTGTTCTAAGGACCCTCCCAGCTCTGACATTCTGTGTTCTAAGGACCCTCCCTACTCTGTCAATCTCTTTGTAAATATGTACTGTTTCATGATTCACACTTATATACAAATCATTGTTATGTTCTGGGACAAAATTCTAGCTGAAGTTGCTTCTTTTGATGCTGTCCCATTCTCTACCAAGCACACCCAGAAATGATCTGTCCATCTAGCCATCCTTTCATTCCTCTGTCCTCCATTTCTTAGGGAGTAGGAGGGGGGGTTGGGGGGTGGAAGGGGGCGGATGCCAGATTAATATAGTCCTGGCGGTTCCCAAAGGCCAGGGCCGAGCTAATGGTGCTGCTGATAGAACGCAGAAGTGTGAAAAGAATTTTAATAGATATGACAAGTCTAATAAGAATTTGTGTCTAGAAGGGACCTCCTTTGGGGCCGGAGGCTGACGAGGCAGTGACGGCTGAGATTTGTTTACTCACTGGCACCGGCCCTCCGCATCTCCTGCCAACTCCTGATTAATCTAATTTGAGGCGTTTATAGCCAGGAAAAGAGGGAGAGGCAGAGGGAGAGAGACATATCGAGAGACAACGAGACAGAGAGAAGGTTTGACTGAGGCCCCTAATGAGGAATGTCACAGTCCTGCCCTTCCTGTCCCCCTCCTGTCGTCCCTGTCAAGGGGGAGACACACCGTGGTTCAGGATTAGTTGTCCTTCAAGTTGGCCCAGGGTTTGGAAAAGTCCAGTGGTTGTCACATTCATCCAAGTCACTCCAGCTCAATCAACACGAATCCAGCAGATCCTCTGGGTCCAAGGGGTGCTGTCTGGGATGGAAGAGAATAATCAGTCCAGGTCCTTGTTTCTCTGGGAGCCCCCATGAAACAAGCAGGGGAGAATATGAAAAAGTTCATTCATTCAAACAATATGTATTATGCACAACTGCGTAGAACATGGTGCTGAGTACTGTATGAACCAGGGAGTAGCAGAGGAATGTGAAGAACATTTAGAGCCAGGAAAAGATCACGGTATGGGGTGCCTTAGTCTAGGAAAGCTTCCCTGGGCAAGCAAGCATCTTGAGGAGGCCTCAAAGGGTTGACTTGGTGGAGAAGACAAAGGAGGGCAAGAGTCATTGGAGTTTCTCCTTTAGTTCCATCTGTCCCCCCTCCCCCTGGCCTTCATATGATCATGATCCACCAGTCACTGGAAAGCTCCAGTCCTTGCTCAAATTCAACATGTCAAAAACTGAATCACAATCACAGACTCTGAGAAGTGGAAGTGACCTCGGTGACCATCTAATCCTTGGCAACATATGAAGGCAACCCATCCAATTTGGGGTTAACTCAATTGTAAGGAAGAGTTTTCTGACAGTTAGCTCCAGGATGCCTTTCTGTAGGTTCAACCTATTGCTCCTAATTCTGCCCTTGAATATGTCAGCTCTTTAGTTCTTAAAGATACCTATCATGATCATATCTTGGGCCTTCCTTCCCAGTTACTTCCATCAGTCCTCCTATGGCATAGATTTAAAACCTGCATAATCATTTTTGTTTCCCTAGGGTCACTCTCTGGTTTATCAAAGTCCTTCCTAAAATATAGTGCCCAGAACTGGCCATAATGATCCATATGTGATAGTCATACTTCTCTTAATCCAGTCCAAGGTTACATGAGATTGTCTTTTAACCTATTGATTCATAGTGACATTATTGAAGTCCATTACAATCTCCAGACCTTTTGTAGACAAATTAGTCTACTCATGTCTCCTCCATCTTATAATTGTTGTATAAATATCTTGAACCCAGAGTCAGGATTGTATTTTTTATCTTGTTCAGCTCAACCCAAAATTCTAACCTGTTGAGAACTTTGGGCAATCTGATTCTTCCATCCATTGAATTAGTTCTCCCTCTCAACTTTGATTCAAATGCAGATTTGAGGAGCATGCCATCTATACTTCAATCCAAGGCATTGGACTTTATAGATAGGGCCAAGCACAGATTTCTGGGTGATTTCATACCTACTTTCAGCAGAAGTATTTATATTATGAACCCAGTCAATGAATCAGTTCCAAATCTAGCTACTGTCATTTAGCCCCATTGATCCATTTCCCCCCCACAATAATAACACAATAACACAATACTCAATTAAATGCATTATGAAGGTTATTCTGGAATGACCTTCAATGGATGAAGCTACTCCAGTTCTCCATGATTATTGTTTCCATTGCTAAATATTCATTAAACATATTTTTAAAATAATAGTTTCTTGAATTTCTCCTGGAGTCAAAATCAAACTTAATGAACTATTTTCTTTCCTTTTTGTCATTTCCAGTCCTGTATTAATCTACTTATTCTCTCTGTTGCTGTTCATTGTTTCAGTCATGTCTGACTTTTTGTGACCTCATTTAGGATGTTCTTGGCAAAGATATTAGAGTGGTTTGCCATTCCTTCACCGGTTTATTTTACAGATGAAGAAACTGAGGCGAACAGGGTGAAGTGACTTGTCTAAAGTAACATAGCCAGTGTGTACTGAAGTTGGATTTGAGCTCAGATCATCCTGACTCCAAGTCTGGTGCTCTCACCAGTGCACCAACTAGCTTCCCTTATTCTCTAGGCCCTTCTTTAATCCCAGAGTTTTTTCTATATTGGGATAGGGATTAACTGTGATTTGTTTGTTATGGATATCTCTCAGATGAGAAAACTCCCTCTTCCAATGCAGATCAGTACCTTCTCCCCAACTTTTAGTCTTGGAAAGATGTCTGGAGCACAGAGAGAGTTAAAGGACTTGTTGCATGTCATACAACCCATATGTTTCTTTTTGGGGGGGGGGCGGTGTTTTCAAGGCAATGGGGTTAAGTGACTTGCCCAAGGTCACATAGCTAGGCAATTATTAAGTATCTGGGGCTAGATTTGAACTCATATCCTTCTGACTCCAAGGCTGGTGCTCTATGCACTTTGCCACCTAGCTGCCTCTGACCCAGATGTTTCAAAGGCAGGATTTGAACCCAGGGCTTCCTGATTTGGAGACTGGTCTTCTATTCAGAACCCTTTTCCTTCATAGCTTTTGCAAAACTATTTTTGTCATGCTTCACTCTGCAGCTAAAGCTCATTCTGACCTTTGCAGTACTGAAACCACTTCAAAATTTTTTTATAAAATTTATTTATTAGGGGCGGCTGGGTGGTGCAGTGGCTAGAGCACTGGCCCTGAAGTCAGGAGTACCTGAGTTCAAATCCAGTCTCAGACACTTAATAATTACCTAGTTGTGTGGCCTTGGGCAAGTCACTTAACCCCATTTGACTTGCAAAAAAACCCGAAAAAAAATAAATTTATTTATTTATTTTGAATTTTATAAACTTTCCCCTAATCTTGCTTCCCTCCCCCTAACCCCCACAGAAATCAGTCTATTATTCTTTACATTGCCTGAAACTACTTTTACAGAATGACATGACATTATTCTTTGTTTTCATCAGCTTTTATTTCCAACTTCTGTACATATGTCTCTTTAAAAATCTTGGATTGGTGGGTGATTTTGTTGCTGGGGTTTTTCTTCATCACATCACTTCCTTTTGTCACTTTCTCCCCAGTCAATATCCCTTCTATAGAATTTTGGTCCACCTGCTTCTACTAACCTTCTGCTGAATCCTTTGAAACCTTCTTTCCCCCAAATCTAGGGTGTATGTTATATTCTGCCTACTCTTTCTCTCCTTTATCACAAACTTCCCTCCAATATTCCTATCATTTCTATTCCAGCAACCAGTTTTCTCCCTCTTAGAGATAATCAAATTTTGAATTTCTCCTTGTTTCACCTTTGGAAAGATGAAATGATCATTAAGTCAAGTCAAGACGTTGCTCATTATTCTGTTTTTGACTAAGAGAGAACTTTAGCAGATGTCTGGATCATAGAAGTCCTTCATCCTAATTATTTCATGCCTCTTTGCCAGACGTGATCTATTTCCCAAACTCCCCATCTATTTTCTCTTTTTTTGTCCTGGTTGTCTAGAATAGACTCCAATGATAAAATCATTTTTGATTGTTCCTCCTTTGATCTTTAAACAAATTCTCTCCAACATGCCTGGCCATACCAATTCTTGAATTTCCTCATATAGTATACTTTTTGGATATATAATGCCACCTCATTACCCCCTCTCTTTACCCTATATCTTTACTTGTCCTCTTGCTTTTGAGTTAGGTATATTCCCTTCAAGAGCCACAATCCAGTCATTGGTCTCATGCCAGCAAACATGTTATATGAGACAGTCTGGGAAGTCCTTGAGAGCTTGTCTTTTTACAACACCTCCCCCCCCCACACAGCAGTAAGTATAATATCTGAAACAATAAATTCTAGTCAACACCAATCAAATTTGCCTCCTTTCTATGGGTCCTCCTCGGGACCCATATTTAGTGTTGTTGATTCTCTATTGCATTTCTATTTGATTTAGACATTAGAGACCTCAGAGATTTTACTAATTCCTCCCTTTTTTAATTTCCATCTCCTATGACTCCCTGAGTATTTCAAATGTTGAGGCAATTTGGTACAATACAAAGAACATTGAATCTAGAATCAGAGAACCTGGGTTCAAATTCTGACTTCTGCCACCTGTGTGATCTTGAGCAAATAATTTAATTTCTCTGGATCACAGGTTTTCATCTGTAAAATGTGGGGATTGAGCTAAGATGAGTCTGAAGTACCAATACCATGCTCATTCCTTTCTCTGGACTTGGATGAATGGATGGATGGATGCATGGATTGACAGATAGATGGATAAACAGATGGACAGACAGATAGATGGAAAGATAAATGGATTGAATGATAGATGGATAGATAGATGGTTGGATGGATGGATAGATGGTTGGTTGGAATGTAGAATCATACAGAATCTCCTCTATGCCACACTCAGCAATTAGTCACTCAATCTTGACTGCAAGACCTCTAGTGAAAAGAAATCTACTGCCTCCTTTGGTAGTTTACTTATCTTTCATACCGTTTCCATTATTAGGATATTTTCCTTTGACCTCAATTCTTAATCCACCTCTCTGCAAAACTTATCCATTGTTCCTGTTTCTGCCTCCAGAAGTCAAGCAGAGCAAGTATCATTCCTTATCAATATACTAGCTTTTCAAATATTTTGTGATGTCTGTTATGTGCCATATGTAGACTGGTGAATGAATGATTAAATGAACGGAGAAATGGATAGAGGGAGGGAAGGAAGAAGAAAAGCATGGATGGATAGGTGGAGATGTGAGGGCAGAGAGATGGATGGTTGGTCAGACTAGATGAATAGAGGATAGAGATGTAAGATTAGAATATCAATTGCTAAATCTGCCTCTCTCCCTTTTTTTTCCTGTTAGCTGCTGTTGATTATCTGGCAAAGAACGTGAGCCTGTCTACACAACGTCGGATGAAATTGGGCGAGCACTCAGCTGTGCTGGGGCTCCTGCCTGTGGAAACGGGTCAAGCATACTAAAGCTCTGGGGTGTCCTATCCCTTGACTCCTGTATCCCCCCTACCCCCACCAGCCTCTCCTATACTCATCCCTGTGCCTCTCTGACCCCAAGTCCCAGATCCACTGATGCATCCTCTGAGGAAGTGGGACCAATAAGCCCCTGTCTCTTACTTGCCACCACCCTTTGACAAAAATCTGTGACCATAGACTATGAGGGATACAATTGCAGTCCCTCTGCCAGCATCTCCCTTTGCCCCTTGATCCCAATTTTAATCCCAGCTGGATAACTGGACTGATTTAACCCCCTGCCCCCACCCTTAACCTTGCTTTAAGCAATGGGTAGAACCCAAGCTGAATTATGACTTCTATAAGATTTCTGTCTCAGCCAAGGCCCTTCCCTTCACTTCCGATGTATAGACTTTATGAATGCTTCTCATCACAGAGGGTGCAGCAGGCAAGACACTTCCAAAGGTATAGGATCCTGGAGCTCTTGGCATGGTGGAAAGAGCACTAGATTTGGAGTTAGTGTCCCTGGGTTCAAATCCTCACACTGCCACGAATGACGTATGTGACTTTGGTCAAGTTATTTCTACTTTCTGAGTCTCTGTTTCTTCATTTGGAAAATGAAGGACCAAGGATAGATGACCTCAAAGGTGCCCTTCTAGTTCCAAATCCTATGAACCTTTGGAATCCACATGAAATGAAGGGGGTAACAAGTTAACTGTTTCCAAGGAGGCACCTGCCATACAGATGATGCCATTTGACCAGTAAGGCCCTGGGAATGAAGAGAGAGAGCACCCAGACCCAACCAGACATGCTGCTCTCCCTTTCCCAAGCTGATGATCTGTCCAGACAAGCATGATCAAAACGCAAATCCTTTAACCCTTCCAACAACAGAACCTTGGCAGAGAGGTTAGGATGGGCTGATGGGATGGAGCTGCCCGGTTCAGGAAGGAGACCTGAATTGGTTATGGCTAATAAGGGATATTGGGGCATGCCCTATGCAAGGGCAGGTGGTAGGGTCATGGAGAGACTTTGAGCCTAAAGGGAAAACCTTCTGGAAACTTCAGTGGGCTTGCATCAGTATCACTCACAATCCCACAGGGGCATAGGAGGCAAGTTCTGACATATCACAGAGAAGGCCATTCAGAAAGTGAAAGGCACTCAAGAGAGTAGGACCTTACTCAAGTCACTGGTACTTGGAGACATTGTATGCTGAAGCTATAAGCAAGAAATAACGGGCTCTGGATTTAAGCTCTGAGCTCCGGGTACCGTCCTTTCCCAAAACTGGTTTGCTGATTTCCATGGGACATCAACAGAAACAAAAAACACTTCAGTACCCCCAGCAAAGGACGACAATGTTTTCTTCAGGCCAGGCTGGACCTGATCCTGCAAGAGTGACTGACCACTTGAGCAGGTGCACAAAATATAGGATGCTAAGAAGGGAACTCTGGGTTTTAGATTTATCTTCCATTTTCTGGGGTAGAGGGGAGGGAACAAGGAAGTAGGGAGGGAGATGGCTGATGAGAAAATACTTAGATCTTTGTTACAATTGTATATGCCTCATGAGTCCAGTGGGCTCACCTGAGATCACACCTGTAGCTGAAACCCCCATCCTCAACAGACTTCTCCAAGTCCATTTCAGCAGGGGCCCACATCTTTTCTCCCCCAAAGATCCCTCTTTCCTTTATTCTTTCTCTTTATTCCTAGTCCCAGTCAAGAGTTGCCTTGCCTGTGGGATTTTCCTTCCCAGGGCAATTGACCAGGCATGCACAGGGGCTCAGATATGGTTAAAAATCCCCACAAATGGGAACTCCTCGCAAGTCGTGCCAAGTCCTTTCATTTCCTGTACTCTTTATGAAATGAACAGTAGCCACCTGCTCTCTAAGAAAACCCACTCCCTGGTTTCTCTCAGCATTCATTGGGAAGGGGATGGGATCCCTACCCTATCCTGAAGCAGCAACTTCCAGTATGAAGAAGATGGGGAGCTTAGAGGTTCACTGTTCAGAAACAGAAGCGTGTCTGTCCAGCATACCCCTTGGGTCCATTTCTCAGGTTCAACATAACCAGAGCTGTGGTTTGAGACCATTGGAGCTATATTGAAGAAAGGTTAATGAGAATGATGTAGGATTCTCCTGACCTCCAAAGATGAGGGAGAAGTTGCCTTTCTCCTGCCTTCTAGGATCTTCTAAAAGTCCTCCTTAAACCCTGTTCCTTTGAAAGCACAGCTTTGGAGAGAAAGTTTCAGGCTCCTGGCTTCCACTGGATCTTTCTGGAATCATCACCAACTGCATTAATATTTTTAGCTTTCATCTTATCCATCCTCTATTTTCTACTATCATAACTTTCACTATGGAATAGAAGACTTAGACTTAGAAATCTGAGCTCCAGATCTGACTGCTGCGTGATCTGGAGCAAGTCACTCATCCTCTTTGAGACTGAGGTTCACAGCCACTGAAATGCTCTGGGGCTCAGTTTCTTTTTTTATGGAAAGGAAGAGGTTGGGGCCAAATGACCCCAAAGGTCCCTTCCAGCCCTCATTGGATCCTATGGGAATCAGTAAAAATGGGGATAATAACCCTTTGCCTATCTCTTAGGAATGGTGTGAAGAAAGTAATTTGCAAACCCCAAAGCACCATAGATATAAAGGTTATACTGTCATCGTTTTTATCATCACATCATCTTCATTATCAGGTTGCTGGAGATCTCATCCTGGGATCCAGAAGGATTGGAGCCAAGCTGTCTTATCTCAGTGTTGAGCAGCTATTAGGATGATAAGAAGCTTTCCTGACACCTCTTCTCTAGACTCCTTTCTCTTCTTCCTTGTTAAGTGAGAAGTTCCCAGGAAGAATGATCATAAGATCGAGAGATTCTACTGAAACATAGGCCCCAGGCCATTCCTGGGAAAGTTGAAGAAAAGATAAGAGTACTCCTGTATGCATTTCCACCACGAGGAGGAGGAAATGATTTCCTAACTTCAGACTTGGAGCCTGCCAGAGGAGTAACACCACGATGGCTGGATATAGTCAGATAGATCAGTCCATTGAGAATCAGATATCACATTGAGATTCTAGGCCTGGAAGAGATCCAGCCCTTGTCATCCTCGGTGATGTCTTTTTCCTTCAAGCCATGGGGAGAAGATGCTACATCTTTCCTTGGCAACCAGGATACAATAACTGTCACAAACAGAAGGTCCTCCCTTCGGCCTAACTTTGGTCTTCAGAGACATTTCCTGAATGGGCATTCCTTCCATTGAGGGTTGTATTCTGCTGATGGCTCAGTTATGTTTACAGAGACCACTTCTGACCTGTTGTTTTGGGTATTTTCTCAGACATGTGGTAACTTAAGTGTCCTCAGCTCCAACCTTCAAGAAGTAACATTCCATAAGCAGGACTAATTCACTTCCCCACCAAACCTCTTCCCCAAATGTTAATTCAGAAAACTCAGTACCCCAGATAAACCATCTCTCAGTGAACTCAACTTCCCATGAGCTCCCCAAATCTACTCTCTTGGGTACAAAACACATCACCCCATAGGCCCTTTCCTTTTGACTCCCATCTGGTTTTTTTCATCATTTCTATGTATATGTGTATGATTGGAAGGGAGGAAAAGGAATTGGGGATCCCTTCTTTGTAAAGCAGTCCCTCATAGGAGTGCAAAGCTCACCAGAGAGGATAAGAAGCAAGAGGCCTCAAAAGATCTAAGATGAGCAGTCAAGCTGATTCACTGGAAGTCTTAATATGAAGGCTTGCATTCCAGGTGGTTTGAAAAACCCCAAAAGTCACCCTCTTCAACTATCACTGTAAATAGAGTCTTTAGAGAAATAAGAAACTACCCCTGTCTGATCGCAACTAGCTATTAACCCTTCCTCTGAGGTCGCCCCTCTGAGGTTCATTGTACATTAGCTCGAAACTTGGTGACGTGCTGTTTGTTTATAGGAAGTTTCTGTTGTTTTGTTTTTGTTTTGTTTTTGATACTGTAAAGACAACCCTCCCCCTCCCCACCCCATCCCACAGTGAGTGATGTGCTAGTATCACGGGGCCACCTGTAGAGATCTACATATTGTGTGTTTGAAAAGATACATTCCAGGATCCATTGGGATTATATTTGTCTTCAACCTGTTCCCTTCCTCTGATTTTCCTCCCTTGCTACAAAAGAAAAAAAAAGAAAGAAAAAGACATTCACGCGTGAAGAACTAAGAACCAGGCCCTGTTTGCTTGCTTTAAAAAAATGCCCATTTGTTATTCTCCTGTTCTCCTCTATCCTCATCAGAGGAACATTATGGGACCAGAGGAAATGGGGAGACAGAACTGGTGGTAGGGAGGGGAGACAAGAGAGAAAGAGATTCAGAGAGATTTGCCCAGAAGACAAAATAAGGTCAGTTTGGGGTTGAATGGGGAGGTCCAGGATTCCACAGGACACCCCAATCTGACTTCAATTTCATTTTGGATGAAATGGGCCACATGTTCTGACCCTTGCAAAGCTCTTCCACCTCCAAGAATCTCAAGCATCGTGTTTTTACAACTCAAGGATATTCTCTGGGCCTTCTCTCTTGGGACAATGCTCTCTCTCTCTGACCCCACATTTGGACATTCTGGGGAACAGATCTATCTTCTCTCTGCCCACCTTTAAGGGGTGCCAACCCAAGACCAAATTGAGAGGGAGGGGGACTCTAGCCAACTCCTTTAAACAAGTGGCACCTCGCTGCTCAGAGACATTTGTGTATTTAATGCTTCTAACACAGCCACTTCCCCTCCCCAGGACATATCTGCTAGTGATATAGAACATTCCTTCTTGCTAGTATCTGCAAATTCATTTGCTTCTGTGTTTGAGTCATAACCATTTCCCTACATGTGAGAGCGAGTACGTGTGAGGCGTGCAGAAAGTGTGTTGGGGCGAGCGTGTGTTTAAATATAATCGCACCATAATTTATTCAGCTATATGGAGTAGTAGACTAGTAAGAGAAGCTGCCGGTTGCTTTCCTACCTGCTGCCTGTAGGTGTTTTCCTGTAACTCAGGCATAACTGTTATACATTAAAAAAAAATAAATTAAAAGCCACTTTGAAGGCTCAGTGTATTTAATGTGATTCTGTAATATGGCTGAAAAAAATAGTGACCCCGTGGCACTGACCTAATTAAAAGGACCCTGCCATGAAGAGATCATAGACAGAATTAGCATCAGAGACAGAGTGGCACCCTCCAACCTGTCTCACCTAAACCACCTTGGCTGTTCCTAAACATCAACTGAGCTGCTTTTCTGTGCTTGTATTACCAAGAGAGGATTCAGTTTATTTAAATTCAGCAGTTTGCCACTGAACTAGGTACTAAGTCAAAAAGTAAACAGGCATTTATTTTTTAAATGCACATTAGATACATATTAAATACATATTAAACACATAATACCGTGTTGAGCTCCAGAAATACAATTACAAATATTTGTTTTTAAAAAGGTCCTGCCCTCAAGGCGCTTACATTCTTTTTGTAGCTAATCTATTTATTCTTCTAATTACATACAAAGATAGTTTTCAACATTCATTATTTTGCAAGCTTTTGTGTTCCACATTTCTCCATCACCCTCCCTTCCCATGCCCCTCCCCATGATAGTGAAAAATCTAATATAGGTTGCACATATAAAATTGTATTTAACATATTTCTAAATTAGTTAAGCTGTGAAAGAAGAGCTAGAACTAAGGAGAAAAAAGAAAGAAAGAAAGAAAGAAAGAAAAAAACACAAAAGGAGTTTTTTAAGAAGTGAATATAGTATGTTTTGCTCTGCAAACAGAATCAATAATTTTTTTTTCTCTGTATGTGGATGACATTTTCCTTAACAGGTCTATCCAAATGGCCATTGATCACTGAATTCCTGAGAGGAGTTGGCTTCAATCATAGTCTATCATCTCACAATATTGCTTTTAGTGTATAATGTTCTGATTCTGCTCACTTCACTCAATATCAGTTCATGCAGGTCTTTCCAGGCTTTTCTGAAGTCAGGTCATTGATGATTTCTTACAGAACTATAGTTATAGGGACAGTTAGGTGGTGCAACGTATAGAGAACCAACTCTGGAGTCAAGAGGGCCTGAGTTCAAATCCTGCCTCAGATACTTAATAATTACCCAGCTGTGTGGACTTGGGCAAGTCATTTAATCCCATTGTTTTGCAAAAAAAAGAAATAAAATAACTATAGTATAAGGAGCTTACATTCTAATTGGGGGAGTCAACACATAAAAAGGAACTGAAATAAGATTCTAAGGATAACACCCCCATCCTCAGAAAGAAGATAACCTTTGCCCTGAATGAGCTTTTATTCTAATGGCGGGGAAAGGAGAGGTTTACACTGAAACACATAGAAGTATTTAAAAAGTATAAACAAAGTTATTTCTTTTTTTTAAATGTTATGTTATTTTATTTTTTCCAATTACATGCAAAGACAGTTTTCAATATTCATCTTTTATTAAGCTTTTGAGTTCCACATTCTTCTACCTCCCTCCCTTCCCAAGTAATCTGATATAGGTTATACATGTATAACTATGTTAAAGATTTTTCCATATTAGTCATGTTATAAAAGAAGAATCAGAACTAAAGGGAGAAAATATCATGAGAAAGAAAAAAAAGTGAAAATAGTATGTTTTGATCTGCATTCAGACTCCATAGTTTTTTCTCTGGATGTGGATGGCATTTTCTATCACAAGTCTTTTAGAATTTTCTACATACAAAGTTATTTCAAGAGGCAGAGTGTGCTAATAACTGAAGGAATCAGGAAGGGCTTTGTGGAAAAAGTGGTACCAAAGATAGAGCACCAACCTTGGAGTCAGGAGGACCTGAGTTCAAAGTCAGCCTCAGATACTTAATACTTAGCTGTATTACCTTGGGCAAGCCATTTAACCCCATTGTCTTGCAAAAAGAAAGAAAGAAAAGAAAATGTGGTTCCTGAGTCAGAGATTCTGCAAAGAAAAGATGAGCAGAGAAATTCATTAATACCTCCCTCTTATGACCAATGGTATAAGCAGCATCAGTTCTCTCCAGAATACAGCTCCAAACTGGGAAAGGAAATGGAGTGGGGGAAGATGATTGGGTGCCTTCATATTCTGAATCAAAGTCAACCTTTTAGATGCTCATTCTCACTTAATATACAATAACCAATTTTGGTGTCCCAACACAACAAAGCAGGAGAGGCTTTTAGGAGTCAACATAAATCAGCAAGAAATGGCAGATAGCGCCTTGGTAGGAGAAGAAAGAGACATGCTCAAAGGCAAACAGAGCTGTACAGGGTCTTAGTGCACAGAATAATAATAGATGTTTATAAGGATGACCTTAAGTCTTAGAGAAAAGGTTACTATTGTCTACTATTCAATATTCTTTGAGAAGGCAGGGGAAGTATAAGATACATTTTTTAAAGTCTTCTATCAAAAGTTTTGTCCATCGTGTGGGTTAAGTCAGCTCTCTCAAAGACTCACTTATGTATTCAGGCTCTATTATTATCAGATATATGAAGCATCGCTGTACAAATGTGGGGAAAGATTACAAGGAACCCTTCAAAGCACCTTTTCTTATTGGGAGGGAGGATTATTAAGTGGAAATGATTCAAGAAAACAGAAAAAATAACAACTGGTATGGAGAAAGAGCTTTCATTGAACCTGGGTTGATCTCCAGCAAAGGCCAAAGAGGTCATTGTCTTCATAGGACCGCTGGAGATCACTGGAAAGCACCTTCACCTAGAAAGGATCTCCCCACTCAGGGCAAGCATACCCCGCAACTTTTGCCATCCTTGTCTGATTCCTTTGTATTCTTTTGCAGATAAACACTGTTATTACATTAAATTTATTCACACTAAGAAAGTAATGACCTATCCAAAACTAGGAAGGAAAGAGTCTTGAATGCCAAGGAGATATAAGTAGAGAAAAAAAGATAAAATTGATAATAGGGCAAGAAATGGGCCTGCTATACAAATTCAATCTACTGGCATTCTCTTTTCTAAGGGCCCTCCCAGCTCTTATATTCTGTGTTCTAGGACCCTTCCCACTTCTCACATTCTATATTCTAAACCCCACCTCCTCGGCTGTGATATTTTATGCTCTAAGCTGTCTTAGAGAACTAACATCCTATGTTCTTGGGCACAAACAGCTGTGACATTCCAGGCCACAATCTGTTTTCTGAGTTCCCTTCCTATTTTTACATCCTCTAATCCATAGCTGTTGCACAAAATTCAGGACAATCTCAGAAGGTTCTGGAAAATACTGTGAATTTTTGCCCCTGTCCTTAGGGCACTCAGATCCAGAACAGCTGCCTGAAAATGAAGGAGGTGATCCCATCTCCCCTCCAGTCAACCAGAGCAAAGAAGTAGCAGATTGCAAACTGGAAAAGAGCCCAGGGGGTGAGCACATTCCACTCCCCCAGTGGAATTTCTAGAGGGTTGTTGAAAGCATCCAGCAAGCTCTGGCTTTGGGAACCACACAGAAATGCACCCTTTGACAGCTGCTGCTGAGAAAGGTGCCAGTCCCTGGAGTTTAGAGGGGGGGACTGAGGGGAGGCAGGGATGAGAGTGTTGCATCTGGGGGTTGCTAGAGTTGCTACTCTAACAGTTTAGCCTGGCCGGAAATCCAGATGGGGCCCTTTCCATGGCCAGGAGCAAGGGAGGGATAAGATGTTCATGAACTCAGAGCCCTTCATGGGGATTAAAAGTTTGGTTTCAATCATCTTCATGGGTAAAAGAAGGGTTAGGGCAAGGGTTGGGATTAGGGTTAGACTCTGGGACAGAGTGAGGCTAAAGTTACAGCAAAGGTGAGAATTAAGGGAACAGCGTCTGGGTAATTAGTGTTGGGAGGAAATTTAGGACTGAGGAGAGAGTAAGGATTAGACATTGGACCAGCGATGGGGTTCAAGTTACTTTTAGGATTAGTAGAAGGGTTAGGATTGGATTTCTGATTGTGTAAAGGGTTGGGATTTAGGATTCAGAGATTACAAAGTAGCTGCACTAAAGAATTCACAGTGCTCAGAGCCAGATCTGTTTGTGTCCCAGCTCCAAATTCATAGCTGTGTGATCATAGGCATCCCCTCACTTCTCGGAAATTCAATTTTCTCCTGTGTAAAATTACAGGGTTCAACGAGATGGTTGATTCTCCTTGATTTAGTCCTAGGAAATTACCTTTCATTTTACAGGTGAGGTAAATGAGATTCGGAAAGGCAGAATATCCCACCCGAGTTCACACAGCTTGTCAACACCTAAACTGAAATGGAAGTCCTTGAACAGCCAAAGAAATGTCTAGCATGGACTTGGGAGAACTAAGTTTTCCTCCTCGAATTTAGATAGAAGCTGTTTCACTTTGGAAAAATCACTTCTTTCCTCAGTTTCCTCATATTTCTTCAGTTTCCTCATATGATCTAACACTGGAAGGAATCTTAGGTCAGATCTTCCAATTTAGAGAGAAGAAAATAAAAGGCCCAAGAAGGGAGATAGCAATAGTCACAAATCTTTAAGTGGGAGCCTCAGAAATTGAATCCAAATTTACTGATGCTTTATCCATCCCATGTTACCTAATAATCTTGTCAAATAGGATTAAAATATTTTTGGGACTGCCTGCTTCAGAGCAAAAGCTTTTGGGATTAGATGGTGCAGTGGATGCAGCAGCAGCCCTGGAGTCAGGAGGACCTGAGTTCAAATTCGACCTCAGACACTTAATACATACTTAGCTATGTGACCTTGGGCAAGTCACTTAATCCCTTTGCCTTGCAACAAAAATTTTAAAAAGCTATTGGGAGCTTTTTTGGGGGGGGATATCATATTTCATTGGCTTAGGATGTCCTGCACCAACACAGATTTATGTTTGTTCTGTCATTTTTGATCTTAGAGAACTTCTTGAAGAACCAAGGTATTAAATGACTTGACTAGGGTCACACAGCCAGTATATGTCAGAGATGGGTCTTGAACTTTCTGACAGTGAGATCAGCTCTCCGTTCATGATAACAACTGCTTCTCAATCTAGCTTTAGGATCAGCCTTATGCCAAGGATCAGAATTGGGGACTAGATAAAGATTAGATGACACAGTGGATCAAGTGCCAGACCTGAGATCAGGAGGATTCATCTATATGAGTACAAATATGGCTACGTGACCCTGTTTCCCTCAGTTTTTTTTCATCTGTAAAATGAGCTGGTAAAGGTAATGACAAGCGACTCCAATATCTTTGTCCAGAAAACCCTGAATGGGATCATGAAGAGTTGAACATGCCTGAATAACAACAACAAAGCTTAGTCAAAATGTTGGCTCCATTTTACGACTCTAGAAACTGAGCTATCAAGGATCCCTGGGACTATAGGTATCTGGGTAAGATAATCAGACTGAGTGATTTTTCAAACACTTTCCTGATCAACTATCTGAATTTTTTGTTGTATCAAGTATCAGCCAGGGAGACATATGGATAAAGAATCAGGAAGATGTGGGTTCAAGTTTTGCCTCTCACACTCACTGACCCTGGGCACGTCATTTATTTTTTTCAATTCCCCGGGAATCACTCTAAGATTATAAACTGAAGACAAAATATTGACCCACTTGTGTAGAATGTCTGCTCACTTGAAAAGATATCCCTATAGCAATAAAACCACAAGTCACTGGTAACTATGGAAAATATCAATGCATTTTGTCATATGCAATTTTGTCACATGCAATTTTCTTTCTTTCTTTTTTTTTTAACATGTACTTTTCACAAAACTGACATAAACAATAAAACACTGCCCATCCCCAGAGCTGCAAGACTTGAAGATGATGTTAAGAAAGGAACCTCAACTTGGTTTATCACAAAAGAGTAAAGGTATGCATCTAAGGAAGATAATTCTCAGCCTGTCCAGAAAAAAAATAGCAAAACTTCTAGAAATTACATATTGTCAGAGATGAAAAGAGCCTTAGAATACAGAATAAGAGAGGGTGGAGTCAAGATGATAGAGAAAAGACAGGGATTTGCCTGAACTCTCCCCAAATTACCTCCCCAAAATTTTTGAAATAATGACTCAAAATGAATGCTGGAGTGACAGAACTATCAAGGGATTGGGTTGAAACAATTATTTGAAACAAGATAGTATAGAAGGTGATTAGGAGAAGTCTGTTTCACAGGAGGTTCTGCCCCAGAAGCTTCTGGAACTCTCAGCCCACATACAACTGGTTGAAAGGAAATTATAGGGACCCTTTGCAGCACTAAGTGCAGGACTGTTGCATTGCCCATAAACAATTTCAGGTCACAGTCCCAGGGAAAGGATGAACATTAGCCCCAGAGGAACCTACTCATAATTTCAGGGCAGGCCAAGAAGCAATGATTACACCTCACCTTAGATTGAACCAAAGAACTTAGTCTGAAAACAGAAAAACACAACCTAAAAATTGGGAGAATGCCTCATCCACCCTAGGACCATTAATATAATGCTGAAAGTCAAGAAATGGGTTAGGGAAATAAGAAAAAAACAGAACCATAGAAGCTTAATATGGTAATAAGAAAGTTGAAAACATAAACTAAAAAGAAAATGATGAAGTCAAAACAGTGACATACAAAACCTCAAAGGAAAAATATGACTTAATCACAGATACTAAAAAGAATTTCTCAAAAAGCTCAAAAAGGATTTTTAAAATCAAATAAGAGAAGTAGAGGAAAAATTGGGAAATTAGAGCAATGCAAAAAAATCAATAAAAATATAAAATATAACACGAATTCCTATCTAAAACACTAGAAAGCATAAGGGAATAAATAGAACATTCCTTAAAATGATAAGCAGTATATATTTAAAATCAGCAAGCATTTTCTAAAATGAGGATAAAACTAGAATCCTTCTCAGTAAGATCAGGGGTGAACAAGGAAACCCATTATCACCATTGTTATTCAATATTGCATTGGAAATACTAGCTATAGCAATAGGAGAAGAAAAGAAATTGAAAGAATTAGAATAGGCATTGAGGAAATAAAACTATCACTCTTTGCAGATGATATGATAATATATTTAGAAAATTTTAGAGAATCAACTAAAAATTAGATGAAATAATAACTTCAACTAAGTTTCAGGAAATAAAATAAACCCACATAAAGCATCAGCACTTCTATATATTACCAAAGTTGACATATTAATAAAGTTCAGTAGCAAGGGACAGAGAATTCCATTTAAAATAACTGTAGAGAATATAAAATACTTAGGAGTCCACCCACCAAGACAAACCCAGGAACTACATGGGTACAATTACAAAACATTTTTCAAGCAATTAAAGTCAGATCTATAAAATTGGAAAAATAATAGTTGCTTCTGAGTAGCCTAAGCCAATATAATACAATAACAAACCTAACTTATTTATTTATTCAGTGCCATACCAATTAAACTGCTGAAAGTCATTTCATAGTGATAGGAAAAAAGATCACAAAATTCATCTGGAAGAACAAAATGGACAAGAATTTTAAGAATTCAATGGGGAAAAATCACTTTGATGAGTTAGAAAAAATGTAAGTAAATTCCTATGGAGAAATAAAAAGTCAAGAATTTCCAGGGATTTAATTTTTAAAAAGTGCAAAATAAGGTGGTTTAGCCCTACCCAATTTAAAATTATAAAGCATCAGTCATCAAAACTGTCTAGTATTGGCTAAGAAATAGAGCAGTGGATCAGTGGAATAGACTAGGTGCAATAGCAGGAGATGATTATAGTAATCTGCTGTTTGAGAAACTCAAAGAGTCCAGTTATTTGGCATAAAAACTATTGGGAAAATTAGAAGTTAGTATGGCAGAAACTTGGACTAGACCAATGCCTCACACCCTATACCAAGATAAGAGCAAAATGGATACATTTAGACATGAAAAACAATATTATAAGCAAATTAGGAGATCAAGGAATAGTTTCCTCTGTCATATCTATGGAAAGGGAAGCAGTTTATGACCAAGGAAGAGATGGAGAACATCATTAAAAACAAACTAGATAATTTCAATTACATTAAATTAAAAAGCTTTTGCACAACAAAACCACTGTAACAAGATCAAAAGAAATGTAGTAAATTTGGAAACAATTTTTACAACTAGTATTGCTGACAAAGGATTTGTTTCTAAAATATACAGAGAACTGAGTCAAATTTTTTAAAAAATCAAGCCATTCCCCAATTGACAAATAGTCAAAGGATATGCAAAGGCAATTTACAAATGAGGAAATCAAAGCGATCCATAGTCATATGAAAAATTGCTCTAAATCACTATTTATTAAAGAAATGCAAATTAAAGTATCTCTGAAGTACTACCTCACACCTATCAGACTGGCCAATATGACCAGAAAGAACAATGATCAATGTTGGAAGGGATGTGGGAAATCTTGGATACCAATACATTGTTGGTAGAGCTGTGAACTCATCCAACCTTTCTGGAGAGCAATTTGGAATTGTGCCCAAAAGGCAACAAAAATGTGCAAACCCTTTGATCCAGCAATACTACTATTACTGGGTCTATACCCTGAAGAGATTATGAAAAAGGGTAAAAACACCACTTGTACAAAAATATTCTTATTATCTTATTATGTAATTTTGCTCTCTTATACTTTTTTTTCCCCTTAAGGATATGATTTCTCTCTCATCACATTCAACTTAGATCAATGTATATCATGGAAACAATGTAAAGACTAACAGACTGCCTTCTGGGGTGGGGGAAGGGAAGTGAGAGTGGAGGAAAACTGGAAAATTCAAAATTAATTAATTAAAAAAAAATAATTGGGGGGGGGGGGACGGAAAGAAAAGTAACCTAGCAGCATCAGATCTCAAACTGTATTACAAAGTAGTAACCATCAGAACAATCCAGTCCTGACAAAGAAATAGAGTGGTAGACGAGTGGAATAGCTTAGGTATACAATACATAGTAATAAATGGCCAGAGTTATCTAGTACTCAATAAATTCAAGGATTCAAACTTTCGGGACAAGAACTCAACATTTGACAAAAACTGCTGGAAAAACTGGAAAACCATAGGACAGAAATTAGGTATAGACCAACATCTTACACCATAAATCAAGATCAAGTCAAAATGGGTATATTGTCACTTCCTGGACAAAGCCAAGATGACAGTATGAAACTAGAAAGTTCCTAGAGATTGCCCCAAAACAACTTTAAATGAAGCCTCTAAAGAGATCCTACAGTGACAGAACCCACAAAAAATGGAGTGAAACAATTTTTCAGCTCATAGAGGAACTTCAAGAAAGATCTGTTTCTTGCGGGTAAAAGTACAGCTCAGCATAGGCAGAGCAGTTGGGAAGCCAGCATGAGGCTCTTAGCCACTGCATAGTTCAGGTACCAACTCAGCAGCCCAGTAGTACACCAGGCCAGCAGTAACGGGTTTGAACCCCAGTTCAGAAGGCAAAACTCAATCCCTAGAATGCTGATGCAACAGGAGGGACTGGGTTGGGCTGCCCTAACACAGAGAGCAAACCAATTAAGACACCAAAGTAAAAAGCCAGGAACCAGCCTCCTGGCCCCTAGCACAAAAAGCATGGGACCGTACCTCCTGTGTTTTCCAGGAGCAGAACTCAATTTTCAAAATAAGCAAAAAACAAAAAAAATGCAATAAACAAAGAAAGCTATTGTGATAATAGCAAAGAGCAAAAGCCATCTCAGAAGACAAAAAACATTAACAAAATGCCTACATGTAAAACCTCAAAGGGGAATATGAATTGATTTTAAATCCAAAAAAGTTCCCTTGGAAAAAACTCAAAAAAAAGAAATTAAAAACCGAAGAAGAGGGAAAAAAGTAAAATTGAGAAAAGAAATTAGAGTCATGAGGGAGACCAATGAAAAATTGGAAAAGATAAAACAAAAATGGACTAAAGGAAACAATACCTTTACAAGTAAAATTGGCCAAATGGAAAAAAGAAAAAACCTCCTTTAAAAGTAAAATTAACCAAGTAAAAAAAAGGAAATACAAAAGTTAACTGAAGAAAATAAAATCGTAAAAGTTAGAATTGGAAAAGTGGAAAGTAATGACTCTATGAGACATCAAGTTTCCATCAAATAAAAACAGAGACCAGATAAATAGAAGAAAATATAAAATAACTCTTAGGAAAAATAATTAACATAGAAAATAGATCCAGGAGAGATAATTTATGAATTATTGGTCTATGTGAAAGTTATGATCAACAAAAGAGCCTGGACAATTATCCTTCAGGAAAATATCAAGGAAAACTGCCCTAATATCCTAAAATAAGAAGATAAAATAATGAGATAAAAAAATTAAAAGAATCCATAGATCATCTCCAAAAAGAAATACCAAAATAATAATTCCAAGTAGCCAAATTTCAGCTAAAGGAGAAAATCGTGCAAGCAGCTAAAAAGAAGGAATTTAAATATCAGGGAACCATACTCAGGATTACAAAGGACTTATCATCTTCAACCACAAAAGATCAGAGGCCCTGGAATATGATATTCTAGAGGGCAAAAAAGTTTGGATTACAATTAAGAATCAACCACCCATGGGGCAGCTAGGTGGCACAGTGGATAAAGCACCGGCCCTGGAGTCAGGAGTACCTGGGTTCAAATACAGTCTCAGACACTTAATAATTACCTAGCTGTGTGGCCTTGGGCAAACCACTTAACCCCATTTGCTTTGCAAAATACCTAAAAGCAAAAAATAAATAAATAAAAAGAATCAACCACCCTGCAAAATTCAACATATTCTTTCAAGGAAAAAGATGTTTTTTCAAAGAAAAAATAGAGGACTTTTTAAAATTTATTTAAGGCAGTGGGGTTAAGAGTGACTTGCCCAAGGTCACACAGCTAGGCAATTATTAAGTATCTGAGAACAGATTTGAACTCTGGTCCTCCTGACTTCAGGATCAGTGTTCTATCCACTGCAACACCTAGCTGCCCCTGGGGACTTTCAAATCTACCTAACAAAAAATACCTGAAGGGAACAGAAAATTTGATTTTCAAATAGAGCTTCAAAGACTCAAGAGATGTGTAAAAAAGCAAACAGAAAGCAAAAAATGCTAGTCAATTAGGCTAAACTGTTACATGACTTTATGAGAAGATAATACTTGTAACTCTTGAGAACTGTATTTCTATTAAGGACAGTTGAAAGGAGCATACCCAGACAGAGGGTATGGGTATAAGATAGGATTATACTGGAAGAAAAAAGTGGAGACAGAAGACGGTAAACAATATCACAAGAAAAGGTACAAAGGGTCTATTATAATAGAAAAGGGATAAGGATTTTTTTTTTCTGCCATGGGCTATTTGACTATTTATAACATCATTTGTGGGTCTTGCAAAATTATCCACTAAAAAATTAGCCTGCTATATTTGGTCAAACATTAATTAATCCACTGGATTTATTGAATCTCCAATCCCACTATGGTTACCTTGCCAACACTAGACCAAATTATTTCATGGGCCTTATATAGAAGGAAAGAAAGAAGAGGATGAGCACGGAGTCAATCTTACTCTCAACAGATATGGCTCAAAGAGGGAATGACATACATTCCCAATTGAGTTTAGAAATTTATTTTTCTCTATAGTGAAGTAAAAATAGAAATGGGGAAATATGGATTGATTGAAGGGAGAGGGAAAGGGGAAGGGAGAAGAAAAGGGAGGAGAACTGATAGAAGAGAGAGCAGTCAGAAGAAAAACACTAGTGAAGAGGGATAAGGTGAAAGGAGAAAGAAAAGTACAAATGGGGAGAGATGGGATTAGATTAGGTAAAAGAAACAATAGTAAATGACTATAGTAATCTACTGTTTGATAAACCCAAAGGTTAGAGCTTCTGGGATAAGAACTCACTATTTGATAAAAAAAATTACTGGGAAAACTGAGAAGTTGTATGGCAGAAACTAGGCATAGACCAACATCTCACACCCTATACCAAGATAAGGTTGAAATGAAAACAGGATTTATATATAAAAGGTGACACCATAAACCAATTAGGAAAACAAGGTGTAGTTTATCTATCAGCTCTATGGAGAGGGGAGGAGTTTATGACCAAACAAGAGGTAGAGAACACTGTAAATTACAAAATGGATAATTTTGATTACAGTAAATTAAAAAAGTTTTGCACAACTAAAAACAATGCAATCCAGATTAGAAGGATCTCAGAAAGCTGGGATACAGTTTTCATAACTAATGTTTTTTATAAAGCTCTCATTTCTAAAATAAATAGGAAACAGAGAAATTTATAAAAATACAAGATATTCTTCAATTTATACATGGACAAAGAATATGAAGAGACTGTTTTCAGATAAAAAAATTAAAGCTATCTATAGTCATATGAAAAATGCTAAATCATTATTGATTAGAGAAATACAAATTAAAACAACTCTGAATTACCACTTCAAACCTATCAAATTGGCTAAAATGACAAAAAAAAAAGGAAAATGATCAATGTTGAAGAGAACATGAAAAAATGGGACACTAATACCCTATTGGTGAAGTGGTAAACTGATGTAATCATGCTGGAGAGCAATTGGAACAAAGGCAATAAAATTGTGCATACCCCAGCAATACCACTACTAGGTTTATATCCCCAAAAAAGGGCAAAAGACCCACATGTACAAAAATATTTATAGAGTTCTTTTTTGTAGTGGCAAAGAATTGAAAATTGAGGGGCTGTCTATTAATAGGGGAATGGCTGAACAAATTATGATATATGAATGTGATGGAGTGCTATTATTCTGTAGGAAATTATGAATGGGCAGACTTCAGAAAACCTTAGAAAGACTTGCATGGACTGATATTGAGTTAAGTGAACAGAAGCAGGAGAGCATTGTGTACATTATCAGCAACATTGTGAGATGATCCATTATGATGGATTCAGCTCCTCTCAGAAGTTCAGGGATCAAGGACAATTTTTTTTAATTTAATTAATTTATTTATTTTGAATTTTACAATTTTCCCCCTTATCTTGCTTCCCTTCCCCTACCCCCTACAGAGGGCGGTCTATCTTTACATTGTTTCCATGGTATACATTAATCTAAGTTGAATGTGATAAGAGAGAAATCATATCCTTAAGGAAAAAAAAAAGTATAAGAGATAGCAAAATTACATAAGATAATGGGCTTTTTTTTTTAAATTAAAGGTAATAGTCTTTGGTCTTTGTTCAAACTCAACAATTCTTTCTCTGGATACAGATGGTATTCTCTATTACAGATACCTCAAAACTGTGCCTGATTTTTGCACTGATGGAATGAGCAAGTCCATTAAGGTGATCAAGGACAATTCTAAAAGACTTGTGATGGAAAATGTCATTTACATCCAAAGGAAAAACCATGGTGTCTGAATGCAGAACAAAGGATACTATTTCCACTTTTCAAAACTTCTTTAAAGGGGTTTTCCCCTTTAGTTCTAATTCTTCTTTCATAACACATGACATATGAAAATATATAAAACACAACTGCACATGTAAATATCAGATTACTCATTGTCATTGGGAAGGGAGAAAGAAAGGAACAAAACAGAAAAATGTGGAACTCAAAAGTTTAAAAAAAGATGAATGTTGAAAACTATCTTTGCATGTAATTGAAAAAAAATAACCAAAAAAGAAAAGCTATTTTTTTTCTAACAAAGAAAGGTTCATCAAATCCAGCCTCAGACACTTAATAATTACCTAGCTGTGTGGCCTTGGGCAAGCCACTTAACCCCATTGCCTAGCAAAAAAACCTTAAAAAAAAAAGGTTCATGGGTATATAATGGCTAGGAAGAATCTAAAAAAGGGGTACATTATTTATACATAAAGGGTGATACCATAAATAAATTAGGAGAGCAGGGAATAATTTACATGTCAGATCTATGAAGAAGGGAAGATTTTATGGCCAAACAATAGATAGAAAGCATTATGAGATATAAAGTGCATCATTATAATTATATTAAATTAAAAAGGGTTTGCACAAACAAAACCAATGCAATCAAGATTAGAAGGAAAATAGAAAGGTAGAAAATAAAATTTTACAAAAAGTATATCTGATTAAGGCTTCATTTCTCAAATATGTAGAGAACTGAGTCAATATATAAGTCATATCCCAATTGATAAATGATCAAAGGATATGGAATGGAATCTTTCAGATAAAGCAATCAGAGCCATCAATACTCACAGAAAAATATCCTAAATCACTATTAGAGAAGTATAAACTAAAACAACTCTGAGATATCTCACCTCACACCTATCAGATTGGTTTAAATGACAGAAAAGGAAAACAATAAATATTGGAGGGAATATAGAAAAATTGGGAAACTAATCAACACTGATGGAGTTGTGAGCTGATCCAGCCTTTCTGGAGATCAATTTGGAAATATGTTCCAAGGGTTAAAAAATTATTCATACCTTTTGATGCAGAAATAACCACTATTGGGTTGTTTCTTTAAAAAGATCTTTTTAAAGGGGGAAGGACCTATTGGTACAAAGATATTTATAGTCACACTTTGTAGTGGCAAAGAATTGGAAATTGAGTTCAATGACTGAGGAATGGTTGAACAAATTGTGATTTATGGTTATAAGGAAACCCTATTGTGCTATCAAAAATCATCTTGAGAAAGCAAGATGATTTTGGAAAAACCTGGAAAGATTTATATGAACCTATGCAAGTGAATTGAAAAGTACCAGAAGAACATTGTAGAGAGTAACAGTAATAATGTAGAGTGATCAACTGTGAATGACTTTTCTCAGCAATACAATGATCCAAGACAATTCCAATTTGATGAAAAATGCTATCCCACTCTGGAGAAAGAACTGTTGGAGTCTGGAATATAGACTGAGGTTTATTATTTTTCACTTTATTTTTTCTTGGTTTTTTTCCTTTGCTCTGTCTCTTCTTTCATGATATGACCAATATTAAGATATGTTTTGCATGATTGCACATGTATTTAACCTATATCATATTGCTTACTGTCAGGAAAAGATGAAAGGAGGTAAGGAAGGAGAGAATTTGGAACTCAAAATTTTTTAAATAAATATTTTTAAAGTTTTTACATGTTATTGGGGAAAATGGTATTCAAACAAAACAAAAGAAAAAAGAAAAGCAATTTGGAACTATGCCATATCAAATTATGTATAGCTTTTAATCTAGCAAACCGCAACTGGGTCTGTATCCCAAAGAGATTTTAAAAAGAAAAAATAAAAGAGAAAGGACTTGTATATAGAAAAATATTTACATCAGCTCTTTTGTGGCAAAGGAGGGGATTGAAGGGATGCCCATCAACTGGAGAATAACTAAACAAATTATGGTATATGATTGTGACGGAATAGTATTGTACTTTAAGAAATGAAAAGCAGGGTGTATACAGAAAAAACTTGGAAAGACATATATGAACTGGTGCAAAGTGAGCTAAGCAAAAGGAGGAGAACATGGTACACAATAATAACAATATTGTATGATAATCTACACTGAACAATTTATCTATTCTCAGCAATAAAATGATTCCGAAAACTCTGAAGGACTTTGATGAAAAATGCTATCCACCCCCAGAGAAAGAACTGAGGGAGTCTGAATGCAGATGAAAACAAACTTTTTAAAGCTTTCTTTATTTTTCTTAGGAGGGGAAGGGTTGTCTATATTTTCTTTCAAAATATGGTTAATATGGAAAATATTTTATATGTCTGCATAAGTATAAACTATAACAAATTTCTTGCCTTTTTAATGATGAAGAAAAGGAGAGATTTGCAACTCAAAATTTTAAAATATGAATGCAAAAATGTTTTTATAGATAACTGAAAAAATTATATACATATATATATACATACATACATACATACATACATAAATGTATACCTTTAAAAGAGAGGGTAGCTAGGTGACACAGAGGATAGAACACTGACCTTAGAGTCAGGAGGAGAAGAGTCCAAATCCAGTCTCAGACACTTGCCATTTCCTAGCTGTGTGACCTTGGGCAAGTCACTTAACCATGTTTGCCTCACTTCCAGGACCATCTCCAATCATCCTGATTCATATCCGAACACTGGACCCAGCTGGCTCTGGAAGAGAAAGTGAGACTGGTGACTTAGTACAGCACCTTCTCACTCAAATCCATTTCATGGGCTTATCATGGTATCACCTCCCTGATGTCATGGTCTCATTTGAGAATGAAGGACAAACATCATCTTTAAAAGAACATAGAAGAGGGGTGGCTAGGTGGTACAGTGGATAGAGCACCAGCCCTGGAGTCTGGAGGACCTGAGTTCAAATTTGACCTCAGACACTTAATAATGACCTAACTGTGTGGCCTTGGGCAAGCCACTTAACCCCACTGCCTTGCAAAAACCTAAAAAGAAAAGAAAAGAAAGGGGAGGAGAGGGGAGAGGAGGGGAGGGGAAAGGAGGATCCATTCAATCTATGTTACTTAAAGAAAATGGAGCTATTTGAATCAGACTTGGAAATGCCATGATCCTCGTCTTTCCAGGTGTGAGCATCTGGCACATGGATGGAAGGTGAGCCTTAGTTTATACTTTCCTAAAGAGGGAAGAACTGGGAACAGAGAGACAGATACTGCCCTGCTGCATAGAACATTTTACTGATTCGAGTGTCAGCCATCCAACAACGTCTATGAAGTGCTCACTAAAAGCTGCCAGTCAACAACTCATCATTTAGTAATCACTTATTGGCTGCCAGGCACTGTACTAAACACTATGGCTAAGAAACAGGCCATTCCTGGAATACACAGGGTCCTGTTTTTCTGACCTTCAAGAGAAAGCTGCATCAACAAGCTGGGATTTTCCCTAGGAGATTCTTATTCAGGCTCAGATTAGGCTATATTGCCTCTGAAGTGCTTTCAATTCAGGTCCCATCCCTGCCACTTGCTGCCTGTGTGGCCTTGGACTTGAGCCCTCCACTTTGATTCGACTCGATCCATCTCATCGTATGGCTACTGAAACTTGAATTCTGAAGGGCTGAGTGACTTCTCTGACATCACCTAGGGAATAAGTGACATAAATAGGATTCCAATTTGTGACCTGGGACAAGATCATGCTGTTTCCCAGGCAAAATCAGGAAGGAGAGCTAACATAGCATACAATAGAACAAGGCATCCAAATAGACTTTGAGATGCTACAGTATTGGGTTGAACTGAATAAAATGAAATGTAAAGGGGACAAATGAGTTGTACATTTAAGGTTTAAAAAAATGACTTACCAAAACAAGATAGCAGAAAGTTTTGTTAGAGTTATTTATCTGAAAAAAAATATTTGGGAGTTTTAGTAAGCTATTGATTCAATTGGGGCATAGTCCAGAGGAATTGAATTCAAGTTTAATCTCAGACACTTCCTAACTGTGTGATCCTGGGTAAATCATTGCACCCTGTTTACCTCAGTCTCTATTCCAGTATCTTTGCCAAGAAATCCAAAATTTATCATCTTTTCCCCAAAATTTCCCCTTTTCCCTAACTTTCCCATATTTCTGCATAAATTCCAAATAATTCAGGTTCTAAATTTCAGTAATCTTAGTCTTCCTCCCCACCCTGCCCCAACCATATATAAACAGTTGCCAAGTCTTTTTAATCCTTTCTCTAAAAAATCTTTCTAGCGACTGCTCATATGCCTGCTGCCTTTATCCAGGACCCCCTCACCTCTCACTGGACTATTCCAATTGGTTTCCTTGTCTCTGTATTATCCCCTTTTCAGTCCACTCTCAATATAGATGACCAATTAATATTCCCAAAGCACAGGTCTAACCTTGTCCCTCTCCTGCTCAAGAAATTCCAATGTCTCCCTATTTCTCTAAGATAAAATAAAAAATCTTCTGACCTTCTCCAGGCTTATCATCTATAACCTCTTAAGTTCCAGGCTAAGTGACATTCTTGCAATTGTCCATCAGACCTTTCATCTCTTGTCTGTGCCTTAGCATTGACTGTTCAGTGCCATTTGTAATACCTTCCTTCTTCTCCTTTTCCTCACAGAATCCTCATCTTCTACAAGGCTTACTTCAAGCACTACCTCCCACATGAGATCTAACCTCATCTCTCTCAATCACTAGTATCTTTACCCATTAAATGAATTACCTCAATTTTTGCATGTCTCCATTCATGTTGCTTTTTCTTTCCAATAGGAAAGAAAAATTTCATGAGGACTGGGAGGACTTTGTTTTGTCTTTATATCTCTAGAATTCAAGAAAATACCTGGACTATAGTAGATATTTAGCAATTGCTTGTTAAATGAATGGGAAGATGGATGGATGGATCCCCACCCAAAGTAATGTTATTTTAGGCTGTAGCAAGAGATATATAGCTTTCAGGAATAAGGAGGTATAAATTGCTCTGATTCTTGCACTGATTAGGCCAACATCCATTGTATTATGATCAGTTCTAAGTGTCACGGCTCAATAAGGATGTTGATAAACATCCAAAGGACAGCATCAACCAGAATCGGGAAGGATCTCAAGTCCATGCCATATGGGGATAAGTAGAAGGAACTGAGAATGTTTAACTTGACATGAATCTAAAACTATATTATAAAGAAATAAGTCATCAGAGACAGGAGTGCTTGTCTTCAAGTACTGGGAAGGTTGTCATGGAAGAAGTATTCAATTTTTTTTGTTTGTCTCCAGGAGAACAGACCATAGCAGAAGGTGGAAACTGCCAAGAGGTAATTTATATAAGGGAACACTTCCTAATAAATAAAACTCTCCACAGGTAGATGAGCTGCTTTTGGAGGTAGAGAGCTTGTTTTTCATTGGAGGTCTTTAAATAGAAACAAGATGGCCAAAGGTTGAGTGTGGTGTAGTAGGGGTAATTTTTGGGGGGTGTTGGCCTATCTGGCCAGTGAGATCCCTTCCAGCTCTAAATTCTGGAACCTTAGAACACAAAATGTCAGAACTGAAAGAAACCCTGAAATGAAGGCAGCCCAAATTTAGAAGGATTTTGAATATAGACTGTTGGAGCTAGAAAGGAGCTTAGAACATAAAATGTCAGAGGTGGGAGGAAACATAGGATATTAGAGGGAACATAGAATATGAGAACTGGAAAGGACCTTAGGATATAGAATGTTAAAGCTAGAAGGGACCCTAAAACATATAATATTAGAGATGAAAAAGTGTGAGAGCTGGAAAGGACCTTAAAATATAGAATGTTAGGGCTGGGAAGTATCTTAAACATAGAATGTTAGAGCTGAAAGGACCTTAGAACATAGAATGTTAGAACTGGAAAGGACCTTAAAATGGAGAATGTTAGAACTGGAAAGGACCTTAGACCATTGGGTGGTAGAGCTGGAAGGGACCCTAAAACATATGATGTTAGATCTGGGAAAATGTGAAAGATGAAAAGGACCCCAGAGCATAGGAAGTTGGAGCTAGTAAGAACTTTAGAACATAGAATGTTAGAGATGGAAAGAACCCTAGAACATAGAATGTTAGAACTGGAAGGGACTTTAAAACATGGGAAGGTAGAGCTGAAAAGGACCTTAGAATGTTAGATCTCTAGAACATAGGCTAATAGAACTGTAAAGAACATAGGATATTAGAACCTTAGAACACAGGATGTTAGAGCTGTACAGAACATGGAATATTGGAGCTGGAAAGGACCTTAAAACATAGGATATTAAAACTGGAAAGGATCTTCTGTCAGAGTAGGAAGGAAGTATAGAATATAGAATTTTAGAGCTGAGGAAAACCTCAAAACGGAATGACAGAATCAGGAAGGCCCATTATCATAAGAAATAGCAGAGCTGGGGAGGAGCTTGGAACTTAGACTATGATATAGGGAAAAGCTGTTAGAACAGAGAAAGTCAAAGCTAGGAGATCCCATAATGCTTAGACTTGGAGGGGACCTCAGAGACCATCTAAGCCAAGTTCCACATTTAATAGAAGAGAAAACAGGCCCAACCAAAGAGAGGAAGAGGAAGGTCCAAATTCAGCTGTTCCTCAGTAGCAGACCTTGCAAGAGAACCCAGTGTCCACCACTCTATGCTGCCTCCTTCAGCCACGTCTAATTTTCTCATAGGATCCCAAAAGTCATATTGAAGAAAATGTGAGAGTGGGAACGGCGGGGGGGGGGGGGGGGGGGGCAGCACAGGTGGGGGAGAGGAGGAGAGACCCAGGAAGAACACACACACACACACACACACACACACACACACACAAGCACATACCAGAAGAAAGCTGTTTCTATTTCCTGAGATGCCCACCCGCTTTTATGACCATAAGTGGATTTGTAACAAGCATTGCAGCCGCATATAAGGCATTCAGACATGGAGACAATTTTACTAGATAATAGTCTATCGTGCAGGATACAATTTAAATTAAAAAATGCAATTTTCACCTTGAAATGAACAAATGATTACAATTTCTATACAAATTAAGGCATTCAGCCTCTCTTTCAGTAGTGCCACCAGTCCATGAAATATGACATAATTACCATGAAATACATTTTCAAATATTTTGATTTTTGTCCGCCGCCTTTTAAAAAACATAGGCCTCTTTCTCAGGGCTGGGGTGAGTGTGTTGGCATTTCCCACCTTCTGGGAAAAACACATTAAAAAGCAAAGAGGAACTGACCAGAGATGAAGCTCTCCCTGCACCCTTTGTTCCCCAGCCCCCTAAACCTCAGAACCCCCACCTGCCTAACAGCTCGAGTCATTCCCCTCCCTCTGCTCTGGAGATAAAATTGAAAAAAAAAGCAGACATAGAAAAAGAAAGAGGGAGGGAGGGATGGAGGGAGAGGACGCAAGCGACCAGCTCCAAAGCCTGGAGATTTATCTAAATTATTACGCTTATCTGAAGAATCACATCTGTTGGTTATCTTCCCACCCTCCCACCCCCCCATCCCCGTCCCTAGCCCACTAACCCTCTGTTCCCTTCCTCTCTGAATATGGCTTCCCCCTCATCTCCTCCTCCCCTTTTTTCTACCCTCTTGTGCTTTTATTTTTTAATTATTTTCTCATTCCCTCATATTTTTACGGCAAGAGAAGAAAGGGGGTCTTGGCAGTCACCAGTTCCATGCTCCAGCTCCAGGAATTATATATGCGCATATGAAACTTTGGGACTCAGAGGAAGTGAGGAGGAAAGAGACTGAGCCAGTCTGCAAAGGCCTGCAATGCAGGGGAGTTATTTAAGGGGAATGGACTCTCTGCCCCCAAGTCTTTCTACTGGCACATGATAAAAAAAAAAAAAAACCCACCATTATTGAGGCATTACTTTCAGTTAAGCATAGTCCTCCTTCAAAACATAAACATAGAATGATAGAATTTTAAACATGAAAGGGGTCTTAAAATAAAAAAGGTAAGAACCAGGGGTTGTCTTAGAGCAGAGAATGTCAGAGCTGGGAGGGGTCCTTAGGACACAGAATGTCAGAACTGGGAGGGTCCTTAGAATGCAGTTTGTCAGAACTGATTCATATAGTTGGAAAGAATCTGAGAGGTGATCTAGTCCTACCTTTTTCTGAATAATATTTCATTCTAGAACAACTCCCACAAATATTATAACCTTCCCTTCTAACAAAGGGAATCTCCTATCTCCCAGGCAGCACCTTCTGTCTTTAGCTGTCTCTAAGAGGGAGGAAGTTTCTCAGGACAGCCAGCTTAAATCTGCCTCCCTGTGTCTTCCACCACAATGCTCCTATTTTCCCCTTTGGGATGAAGCAACCCAAGCTTAATGCTCCTCCCCCATCTCAGGTCTCCAAAGACTTCAATACAACCTTTACATCCCCCCCCCACTTGTCCCCACTGCCCTCTTTTCTATAATAAACATCTCATTCCTTTAGTCAATCCTTGTATACCATGGCCTCCAGTCCATTTGCCATTCTGGTCACCTAACTCTGGATACTTTCAAGTCCTTATTGCTTTTCCTCAAACTTCAGGCAGCTTGGTAGCAAAGTGGTTACACCACTGGACCTCAGCTTAGCAAGACCAGAGCTCAAACTCAGCCTCAGAAGTTACTTGACCTCTGCAGTCTTTGATACTGTCAATCACCTTCTTCTCCCTAATACTGAACTCTCTGACATTTTTTTTCTCCCACCTGAGAGCTCCTTTTTATCTTTTTTGTGTGTCTCCATCAATGAACTGGGGAAGAGGGGTATTCTCCAAGGTGCTGACCTCAGTTCTCCTCTGTTCTGCCTTTATAATATTTCTCTTGGTGATGTCTTCAGAGCCCATAGATTCAATTATCCTCTCCATGCCAATGACTCTCAGACCTATTCATTCAGCCCTAACCTCCCTCCTGATCTTCAGTCCCACATCTCCAGCTGCCTATTAGACATCTTGAACTGGTGGTTAGGTAGAATTCCTAAATGCAACATATCCAAGACTGAATTGATTCATACATGCACACACACACACACACACACACACACACACACACACTTCTTCCTACCTGATTCTGCTAATACTACCACCCTATGTTCCCAGACAACTAGACTCTTAACTAAGGTTTTATTCTTTGACTCCTCATTTTCTCTCACCCTTTCCATACCCAATTAGTCCAATCAAATAAATCAATAAACATTTATTAAGTACCTACTATGTGCAAGGCCCATACTTAGCAGAGGAGATACAAGAAAAAGTCAAAAGACAGTTCCTACTCTCAAAGAGTTTGCCAACTAATGGGGGAGATATTTGTCTTTTGTTTTTGAAGAAGACCATGACATCAGGAAGATGATGTCATGAAAAGCACCTGATTTGAATTTGAGTGGGGGGGGGGGGGCTGTGCTAAGCAACCAGTCTCACTTTCTCCTCCAGAACCATCTGGATCCAGTGGCCAGATAGGAATCAGTACAACATGGCCCTGGATTTGAGACAATCAGCATCGCTTGCCCAAGGTCATGCAGCTAGTGTCAATTATCTGAGGGTGGATTTGAAGCCTGATCCTCCCAACTCCAAGACCAGTGCTCTATCCTCTGAGCCACCTACTCTACAATCTAATAGGGGAGACAACATGCAAAGAAATATAAATGATGCAAGCTATATACAGGGTAAATAAATAATTAACAGAAAGAGGGTACTGCAAATGAAAGAAGTTGGGAAAGGCTTCCTCTAAAAGTTAGGATTTAAAAGAAGCCTCAGAAGTCAGTAGCTGGACTAGAGTTGGGGGAAGAGCATTCCAGACATGAGGGGACAGCCAAGGAAAATACCCTGAGTCAAGAGATGAATATGAAAGCTCCCTCAGTAGGGAAGGAAAGAAAAAAATGTGAGCCATGTACCAAACTCCTTGAGGAAAGAAGGGGGTAACCTGGGGGATCTCTAGACAATAGTTAGTAGAGTTTTGATGGTTGATGGATATGAATATCATGAACATCAAAGGAGGAAAAGGTTCCTAGGTAATGGAGGTAGGCAGAGAAGCTGAAAGTGGAAGTTTCTAAATCCCATTAATTCTACCTTCATGAAGATAAGCCCCCTTCTCTCTCCTCTGATGTTGCCACCACCCTGCTGCAGGTCTTCATCAGTCAAACCTGGATTGTTGCAGTAGCCTGCAGTTGAGTCTACCTGCTTCAAGTGTCTCCTCATGCCAGCCCATCCTCCACTCAGCTGTCAAATTGATCTTCACAAAGTGTGGGTATGACCATATCACACACCATTTATCACTCATTAAACTCCAGTGGCTTCCTTTTACCTCTGAGATAAAACATGAAATCCTCTGTTTTGCTTTTAAAGCTCTCCATAAGCTTGTTCTTCCTAGCTTTCCAGTCTTATACCTTACTCCCCTCCAGTGATATTGGCCTCTTTGACCTACCCCACTCTGACTGTTCCCCAGGCTTGGAATGCTCCCCCTCCTCATCTTTGAGGTCTGGCTTTCCTGACTTCCTTCAATAAGAAGTCTTTCTAAGTACTCCCTAAACTCAATGCCTTCCCTTTTGTTGATTACCTCTCATTTTCTTGTCTACATCAGTTTAATTTGCCCCATCTATTCTGTTTATACAGTTATTTGCGGATTGTCTCCCCCATTAGACTGTAAGTTTCTTGAGGGTAGGGACTGGTTTTTAACCTTTCTTTGCATCTCCAATGATTAACACAATGCATAAACAGTATGGGCTTCATAAATGTTTTACTAAAGAGTCATCAAAAGGGAAAAAAGGGAAAAGGTCTTTGGTCCCAATGCTATAGATAGCCTCCCATAGTAACCACCTCACCAGCCCTTCAGTGAAGGACAAATCTGGGAAGTACATGTGGTCAGGTGGGCTAAGACATCCCAGGCCAGGATCTTTCTGTTTCGGTAAGTTTGTTGCTGCTCTCTCCATGGATTCCTCCCTGGGTAAGAGGAGGAACAAGAAAAAGGACACTGGGAATGGTGACAGGATGACAAAGGGGTCCCAAGAAAGCAACCTGGTAAAATGTCAGTTTTACCTTTCTGAGAAAAACTTCCCAAACCTCATATGTTCTACTGCCTTCCCTGTATTTATTATTTCCAATTTATGCTATATATAGCATATTAGATGAGCTAACAACTTAGTTAAGAGTCAAATTAGTATCTGAGGTCAGTTGTTACAAAGACTCAGAGGTAGACTCATTGTTTGAATCCCTTTCTATAATTCTTTCATCAGTGATTCTCAACATTTGCATGTCTACTTAATAATAATGAACAGCTAGTTGGCACCAGAGAATATAGAGCATCAGGTCTGAAGTCCAAAAGACTCATCTCCTGAGTTTAAATCTGACCTCAGACACTAGCTGTATGACCTTGGTCAAGTCAGCCTTAGTTTCCTCATCTGTAAAATGAACTGGAGATGGAAATGGCAAACAAGTAACTTTGCCTAGAAAATCCCAAAAGGGATCATAGAAGAGTCTGAAACAACTCAACAACAACGTAATAGTCTTTTATAGCCAATAAATGAATTAGGCAGTGTAAGTATTATTTTCCTTATCTTTCAGCTGAGAAAAATAAAGGCTTATACAGATAAAGTGACTTTCTTAAGGTCACACAGTTCATAGGAGACTATTGGGATTTGAACCTAGGACGTTTGACACTGATTCCAGTGATCTTCCTGCTTTTTTATACCATGCTTCTTTTAGGACACTCCTTCCTACCCCATAAGCCTGGGAGCTTTTTGAACGTGGGAGTTGTGTTTTTCCCCGCACTTGAGATTGAGAACTCCCTGATCCATAGTTGCTGTCCCACCACATCAGTAATTCCCTGAAGGAAGGATCTTCAAGTCTTCCCTCCCAATCTACCTCTCTCTTCGCAAGTTAGGTCAATCAAGCAGGATCACTGTCTGGAACTCTCCATTCCCAGTAGGAAGAGGCAACATGGTGTAGTAGGAAGTACGCTCACTCCCTAGTCAGAGCTGGTACAAGTGGATAGAGCGCCAGTCCTAGAGTCAGGAGGGCCCGAATACAAATTCAGCCTCAATCACTTGACAATTACCAGCTGTGTGACCTTGGTCAAGTCACTTAGCCCTGTCTCATATCCAGGGTCATCTCCAGTTGTCTTGATTCATACCTGGTCATTGGACCCAGAGGAGAAAGTTAGGCTGGTGACTTAATACAGCACCCCCTCACTCAAATCCAGTTTGCTTATTTGTCAAGGCATCACTTCCCTTACATCATGCTCTTTTTTTAAGACAAAGGACAAATGTCACATTAGATGAGGAGTTGGATGCATATTCAATCCTAATATTCTGGTTGACTCAGACAAGTCCCTTTACCTCCCCTCAGTCTCAGTTTCCTCAACTGTAAATTGAAGTTAGGAGATTGACCTAGGACCTTTTCCAGGACTAGAACTATGAGCTTTTCCAGGTCGGGAAGAATCAAAGGCCATCCAAAGAAGAGGTTGTAAATGTTTGGGTTATGCCTAGATCTGATTCCCATCACTGCCTCTTTCCCTATAACATCTTATTCCTTGAATGCTTAGAGCTGGAAGGACCTTAGAGAATGTTTAATCCTTATTTTACAGATGGGGAAACTAAGGCTTAAAGAGAAAAAAAAATTGCCCAAGGTTATATGAGCAGTAAGCATCAGTCAGGATTTGAACCATCTCCTTATCCCCAAAGTGACTCACCTTCCCCTTGGCCCATAGCTGTAACCGATTAACATGGGGGACCCGGAGAAAAGCACTTTCAGACAAGAAGGTCAGGAACATCTGTTTCTCATTATAGGGTACAGGGTGGGGGGAAGAGGCTGGGGAAGCAAGGAGGCTAAATGAGTTTCAGAAACACCTCAGCTGGATCCTGGAAGGGGTGTGGGAGGGAGGAGGACAGAGGGGGAGACCTGGGGCAAGGAGACAGGCAGGAAGGTGGAATCAAGATTGGCCAGTAGAGAACAGGCCCAGAGCCTTATGGAGCGGAGGGCTGGGGATTATGAAATTAGTTCGGGAGGCCCACCTCTAGCAGAGGCTGGCCAATGTGGCCCCAGGGCCTGCAGCCCTGGAGAGGGACCGGCTGGAGCTCCCCCTGGGGATGGGGATGGGGATGCTGGTGGATGAGAGGGTGATGGGAAATGTGGTTTGGTTTAAGGGCCAGCCTGTCGAACAGGTCAAATCAAATTCAGCTTGACATTCCAGGCCCGTCACGGGCAGCAAGGTGAGGGAGTGGGGCCAAAGTCAATAGCTAAAACTCAATGAATTGAGGTCAGAAACCCCTCCTCTCCCCCTCTACCAGTGGCCATCAAAGTCCCTTGCTGAAGTGATGATGCCTGTAGCCACTGCTCTGGAAAGTAACCACTGTGTCCTTCCTTTACTCATTCATTTCACCTTTACCCAGAGCCTCATTTGAGCACAAGACCTGCGGTTCATATACTGTTTCTGCCCCTTGCTAGCTGCCTGACCTCAGCCAAGGTATTCTTCTTTCCTCTCTGTCCTGGCTTCCTCATCTGATTAATAAGGAGCTTGGCCTAACTCTGACATTCAACAATGATATGGTGTGCCCATCCCTGAATGGGTGCCCCCTCCCAGAACTTTCTAACTGGACAAAACCAATGGGACATGAGACCCTTGAACAACAATCCCAGGCCTTCCCAAATGAGGAGTAGTACAGTGTGGAAGAGTGAGAAGCTGATACTTAGTACAATGGGAAAAGTTCTGGCTTGGGAGGCGATAGGCTGGAGGTCAAGCCTGGGCTCTGCTAGGTGCTAGATGTATGACCTTGGCTAAGTTGGTCAAAGTTCCTTATCCTTGGTTTCTAATCCACAAGATGAAAGAATTGGACTAGATCATTTCTAAAGGTACTGTCCAAATCTGACAGTCTTCCTAGGATCTCTCCAAGCCAGCTCTGACTTTCTGGCTTCTTAGGGCCCTCGTAGTCCATCACCAACAGAAATGTTAGAAATAAATAACAATATGCTTCTCAAGCAGATCTACACTTTTTTTTTTAGATTTTTCAAGGCAATGGGGTTAAGTGGCCTGCCCAAGGCCACACATCTAGGTAATTATTAAGTGTCTGAGACCAGATCTGAACCCAGGTACTCCTGACACCAAGGCTGGTGCTCTATTCACTGCGCCACCTGGCCACCCCTTTCTTTTTTTTTTTAGATCTACACTTTTAATAGATGATAGATATCATATAAGAAAAATAGAAAGTAGAGGATATTAGCAGTCTTTTTTCTCTCTGTTAGTTCCCATGGGCCTCTTATAGGAGGAAGACTATGAGAAGCTTTGAAGAAAAACTAAGAGGACCAAAGACCATGAGGGTGGCAGGTTAGACCTGCAAATCTAGAACATGGGGACCAGCCACAGTCCTCTCTTGTGGCCCACCCAGGAAAGATCTAAAAACTTCATTTAATTTGGCTATTTCTTTGATGTAGGAGTATCTGTGTTTCCTATGATAGGTCTCTTCATGAACATCTGAGCTAAAACCCATCAGGATCAGAAACTGAAGGTCCTTCCTTCATTAGGTCTATTGGTCAATTTGCACTTCACCAAAATTTTGTTGGAATAGAGGATTATGGCAATACTGACAATGAAGGAGGTTAAAAGTGATGAAAATAGTTCTGGATATATTAATATTACCTCGACCTTGTCCTTCCCACCTCAAGAAGCATCAGTGACTCCCTATTACTTACAGGCTTAATATCAGTTTCTGTCTGGATTTAATTTCTTTCACAATCCATCTCCACTCTGTCACACATCATGAACCTTAGTTTTGACCAAAGTGGCTCATTTATTGCTATTTGCACACAGCATCTATTTTCTGCTTCCTATGACTTTGCTCAGACGGAATGCTCTTATTCCTTTCAATTCTTCCTCATAGTCTTTCCCCAAAGCACAACTCGGATGCCATCTCTTATAGGAAACCCTTCCTAATTCCCTTAATTATTAGTGTTCACATACACACACACACAGACTCGGAAATTATTTTGTATTGACTATTTTCTCTATACTTATCTGGATACAGATTTCTCCTCCAGAAGGATATCAGTTCCTTGAAGGCAAGGAATATTTTCATTCTTTGTCTTTTTATCCTCCATCCCCACACAGGTAGTAGATACTTTGTTTTGAATTGTTTTGCTTTGAACAAGTGAAAATTGTGGGATGATGACCATAATGATGATTGATGGAGACTGACAATTTGGATGAGATTGATAGTGAGAATGAGGGTCATCATTGACCTTGAATCCCAGAATCTCAGAGTTGGAAGAGATCTGAGAGGTCCTATGGTTGAATCCACATCCCAAATATGAACCCTATCTATGGCATCCCTGAGCAGGTCTATGAGAGAGTGGTCAAGTAATCTCAGTTAACTTGGCTGGAACATTCAGGGAGGACTAGCACCTCTGGTGTGAGGGCTGCTGAACCCTTTTTAGGACTGCTCATCCATTTTTGGTCTCCACCTGATTCACCCAAGCCTCACCTGTAACTCCAAGAAGCTAAGAAAACCATCTCAGCACATAGGCTATACCAGGTTAAGAATAACCTACAAGCCTCAAACCCATTAGTGAGTTAAGGGGATGCCTACCTTGTAGGCTTGTGAAGACTTCCCCCCCAGCAAAATGGGCAGATGCAAACAATTTGTTCCAACAGCCTTGAAGGTGGCTGAAGCAGAAGCTAAGGAGTGCTAAGAACTTGATTAGACATAAAGATGCCAAGGTCACTGCCTCCCAGGCCATCACCAGTAGACCTGACTTTTGACCAGCCTCTAGACTTTGATGACTCAGGAAGAGAAAGTGAGAGAACTTTTTACCACTTTGCCTCCCTTAAATCCAAGTCTTGAAAGAATCAAGTCATCACCTTGTGATGTCATCTGTCCTCTTCAAAAACAAAGGATGAACAACAACCTTGACTAAAGAGAAAATCACTACTACTTGAAATAGGCTAATCTTCATTTGTTTAAGTTTATTTTTTATTTTTATTATTATTTTTTTAGATTTTTCAAGGTAAATGGGGTTAAGTGGCTTACCCAAGGCCACACAGCTAGGTAATTATTAAGTGTCTGAGGTCAGATTTGAACCCAGGTACTCCTGGATTTGTTTAAGTTTAAATAAAATTGGAATCAGAAGTTGAGGCTTAGAATTCTGACTCTGATACTACTTGTATAACTTTGGACAAATCATCATCATCTTTATAACTAACATTTATATAACATGTACCATGTGTCAGACACTGTTCTAAACACGTAAATATAATCTCATTCAATCTTCACAATAACTCTAGGAGTTGCTATAATTATTCCCATTTTGCAGTGGAGGAAACCAAGGCAGACAGAGCTAGTAAGTGCCTGAGTTCAGATTTGAACTCAGTTCTTCCTGACTCCAGGTTTAGCACTCTATGTACTGAATCACTTAGCTGCCTTATAAAACAACTACAATTACAAAAGTAATTATAACTGGTATTTATATTTATGTATTTCTTTAGGGTTTGTAAATTATTTAATATGCTTTTACAGCTGCTCCTTCCAATAGATGCTGCAGTACAGATTCAATATTCATTTTACAAATGAAGAAAATGAAGTTCAGGGCAATTAATGGACTTGCCAAGGCCCATCCAGCTAGTAAGTGGTGGTGGAAGGATTTGAACTCTAAGTCAAATCCTTCCCACTATCCCATCTCACTTCTCATGTGTAATAGGAACTAAATTAAATGATCTCTAAGATTCCTTCAAATCCTAAAGTCAATGAGTTTCCCCCTTACATTGAACCTCAATTGTTCTCTCTCATTTCCCCATTCCTGTCCCCCCCAACCTTTCCTTCTGCATGTCTAAATGGCGCAGTGGCTAGAACACCAGGCCTGAAGTCAGAGAGCCCTTAATTTGAATCCAGCCTCAGACACTTAGTAACTGTGTGACCCTGGGCAAGTCACTTAACCCTGTGTGCCTCAGTTTCCTCATCTGTAAAGCAAGCTGCACTCCAATATCTTTGCCAATAAAATCCCAAATCCCAAATAGAGTCAGGAAGAAATGGACATGTGGAAACAACTGCATATAATAAACCCTTCCCTTTATTCCTAGTTCTTTCCCCTAGGGTCACACAGAGCATATTTAATGGCTCTTCCACATGACAGTCCTCCAAATACTTAAAGATAGAATTACAATCATGGTGACAATTGGAATAATGGTGCAGAGGGTGATGGAGATGGTGATAATCTAATAAACCTTGTCCTTTAGCCTTTAGACCTCAGGATGGATCCATAATCTCTTGATCATTAAACAGTTAAGTTCTTTCCCAGAAGGTTGTATGTTCCTGGGTTCTGCTATACCTATAATCTGGGGCGGGGGGGATTGATAGCAATGATAAGGATGATGATGACATAAAAAAGGTAATGATGGTGGCGATGACAATAATTCACCTTGGGAGCTCTAAGTTGGATCCCCAAATGTTATCTCAGCCTTGGATGAATGACCACTGACAGGTGAAATCCTTAGTTACCATCAGTTGCCCCAGTGAAGGGTACAGTCTTTCTCTTGTTACCTGAAAGCAAGTGACAAAACTCAGAAGTGTCTTAGATTTCTGAACTAATGTTCTCTAAAATGACCTTCATACTTTGACTACAGCGCAGAGTGTATTAGCAGAAGAGATGTGCTTGTGACCAAGTATGTCTTAGAGAATTTGGCTATGTGGGTAGCTTTACTGTGTCTCTGTGTCTACCTTTCCTTGCTCCAGGTAAGATACCCTATTGAACTATGTTTAGTTCAATATCAGTCAGAAAACTGGGCAGGATGATTCAGAGACACAAAGGCAACAAAAGTTACATTCTTTAACACTTTCTGCCTACTCTTTTTTTTCTCTTGGACAGGTCTAAGAGGTTATGGGACCCTTGCAATAAGTGGTCATAGGCCCTGGCACCAAATGCCAAAGAGGATTGGGTGCTTCCAAGGTCAGAAAGCATTTAAGAGATACCAATAGACCATTAGGTATGTCAACTTCTTCTTTCATCATAAAGGAAACTTGGTGGACCCCTCAGAAGCACAATAACCCCATATTTTCAGTCACCCTGACTCTTCCTGCCAGCCTTTCTTGCCCCTCTCCCTGGGGCAATGGAGGGGAGGGAATGAGATCATAGACTCATTGACCACCAAGGCATCATGGTGTCCAGTGGGCTTCCAGTATAGGATAGGGTCCTGGATTGGAAGTCACGAAATGACTTCCTAGTCCTGCAGCTGAAAGGGACTTCAGAGGTCATCCAATAGAACTGTCTTATGTTACAGATGAGGAAACTGAGGCCATAGTGAAGTTTAGATGCTTACTAACAGTCACACAGGTAGGAGGTACCGGAGTTGAGAACTGAGTTTGGGATCTCTGACTTCAAAGCCAGTTTTCTTTCTACAGTACTACGGTCAGATCTTGATGGTGCCACTCACTATGTCCTTGGCAAGCTAATCCTCTCTTCTGGATCCCAGTCTGGATCTCTGTAAAATAAGGGAGTTAGAGTCGATCTCCAAGTTTCCTTCTGCCTCTACAATCCATGATTCTATGACCTATGACCTTTCCCACTCCAGTCCAGAGTCCCCTTCCTCTTCTCTGACCACCCCCTCCCAAGGCAGGAAAAGGGCTCATGGCCCCTTTAAGGATGGCCCCAGCTGGGCTGCTGCAATATTGGAGAGGCGATGAGATTAAGTTATGTGAGGCTCCTACAGTCGAACCAGATGCTCCTGAGCTGGGCCTCTTTATGTATTCATGAGCTGTGAGGATGAGAAATAAAAGGATTCATTATCCCCCAAACTGTTACTAATGACATGTACCTGGTGCCTACCACCTCTGGAAATCTAATGCGACACACTCGGAGAGAAAATGTATTCCCTGATTCAGGGCTCAGCCTCGGATGGAAAATTTCCCCTCCCCGTCCTCCCTCATTGGGGATTCACTAAAGGCGACATTTACAATTCTTCTGCCATTATGTCCGACCAGGGCCTCTGTGCCTCTGTCACGACCTCCATATTAGCTGAAAATTGGAAATTCAGCAGCGTGGCCGGTGGGGGGGAATAGGCTGGGATGGAAGGGGGGTGCTGGCCAGCTCCCCATACCAGTCAGGCCCCCGTAGAGAGAGCAGCAGCAGCAGGGAAGAGGGGGCTGGGGGGGAGTCCCAGGGAATTATAGAGCATAGGGATAGACAAGAGGTTCAGAGGAGAAGGAGTGAGGGAGAGAAAGAGTGAGGGAAGGAGAGACAGAAAGAGACACAGAGAGAGACACAGAGAGGAGAGGAAAAGTCAGAGACAGAAAAAGTCAGACATAGAGAGACAGATAGAGAGAGGAGAGAAAAAGTCAAAGTGAGAGCAGACAGAGACAGAAAGAGACAGAGAGGGAGGGCGGGAGAGGGAGAGGGAGAGGGGGGGAGAGAGAGAGAGAGAGAGAGAGAGAGAGAGAGAGAGAGAGAGAGAGAGAGAAGAGAAGAGAAGAGAAGAGAAGAGAAGAGAAGAGAAGAGAAGAGAAGAGAAGAGAACAGGGGAGGGGAGGGGAGGGGAGGAAAGGGGAAGGAGGGGAGGGAAGGAGGAGGGGAGAAGAGGAGAGGAGAAAAAAGACAGAGACAGACAAAAAGAGAAGGGGGCAGGTGGAGAAGGTAGAGACTTTATGGCAGCCTACAAGTATCTAAAGGGCTGCTGCAGGGAAGAGGTAGTAGATTTGTTCTGCTGACCCAAAAGGTTGAATGAGGTAAAATGAATGGAAGTTACAGGAAAGTGGATTTCTAGGGCCATTTCAGGAGTGTTAGAATAGATAAAGAGTTCCTTGTTGCTGAATGTCCAAGATCTTTGAAAGAGGTAGGAAACCAAATTAGATAACTATTGCTAAAGTCCCTTCTAGTTCTCAGATCCATTGTTTTCATGAATAAATGAAGGAACAAAGGGATAAAGGAGTGAATGAATTAGTGGACAAATGGGTGAATGAATGAATGATTAGTGAATGTGTGACTAAATGAGAGGAAGGAAGGAAGGAAGGAAGGAGGGAAGGAGGGAGGGAAGGAGGGAAGGAGGGAAGGAGGGAAGGAAGGAAGGAAGGAAGGAAGGAAGGAAGGAAGGAAGGAAGGAAGGAAGGAAGGAAGGAAGGAAGGAAGGAAAAAAGAAAAAGAGTGATCTAACTTCCCATCCTTGTGTGGAAAAATGATCATAGAACTGGCCATAGATCAGACAAGTCAAAGGCAGTGAAGCCCCATCCATGGTTATGCCTTTCTGAGTCACTGGGAAATGCCCTGTAACTGGATAAATATTACCTCAGAAATGAATTGGAATTAAAGGGTCTGGTTCTGAGGGGTCAAGGAACAGACTAGAGTTGATTGCTCTAAAAAAAATGAGACCCTGCTCCTCATCTCTTGAAGCCTGGAGACCTTTGAAAATTGCAACCAGTGACAATGAGCAATCCAGTCCAGCTTCCCCAGTCTTTCTTCTGACTCTCTCCACCTTCAGCGTACCTTAATCTCTGATTCAAACTTAGCTTCAGCTACGTCTTAATACCATCATCCTCTACTTTGTACTCATTCCTGCCTCTCAAGCCTGGTCCAGTCTTCATACACACCCTTCCTCTTGCTAGAGTGTCCTGTCTCCCCTTCCTTGAGACCAATATCTCAGTTTTGTGACATATCAGAAAGAGTCTGATAATGTCAGAAAGACTGAGATTCATATCTTGTCTTAAACATGGTTATTAACAATATGGCTCTAGTCTAGTTCCTAAACCTCTCTGAACCTCAATTTCCTCATTTGTAAAATGAGAAGGTGGATTCAATGGCTTTAAGGTTGCCCTTCAAACATGTGCTGGTAAATGTTTAACAATAAGCTCTTCCCCTCAAAAAAAATGTACCTACAAGCCCCCTACCTTTTGAAGGGAGGCACTGGGGGTAAGCTCAGGGTCACACAACTGTCAGGATTTGAACTCAGGTCTTCTTGTCTCCAGAACCAATGCTCTATGCACTGCACCATTCAATTGTCTCCTTAGAAACCACTCTTAACTTTAAAATGCATTATTAACATCTTCTCCATCCCTTAAGTCCAGACAATCCACAAACAATAGATCAAGCCCCAATTTGTTGTGTTTTCTGATTCTCAAGGAGCAAATGTTCACACTGAAATGTTAATAATTTTACTGCTTACATTTAGATGATTGCAAGACCCCGGGTCTGAATTCTGGTTCATTAGAGTATACGTTCCTTGAGAGCAGGAACTGATTTTGGGATTTAGTTTTGTTTGGGGGGTTCTCTTTTTGTATTCCCAGTCCTTAATACAGTGTCTGGCACATTATAGTGACTTAATAAAAGTTGATTGAATGACTAACTCTGTTACTTCATAGTTGTGTGTCACTGGGTAAGTCAGTTCTCTGAGCCTCAGTTTGCTCATCTGGAAAATGGACCAATTGGTGTCTGTCTTTTATTTATTGTTCAGTCATGTCCTGCCCATTTGGAGGATGTTGTTTTTTGGCAGAGATGCTGGAGTGGTTTGCCATTTCCTTCTCTAAATCATTTTACAGACAGTTCTCATAAGAGATATTTCCTTATATCAAGACTGAATATGCTTATTAAAGATGGAATTTCCCTCTTCTAGTTTCCCTATCAGATACTCATCGAAGGGCAATCAGGGTTAAGTGACTTGCCCGAGTTCACATAGTTAGTAAATATCTGAGACCAGATTTAAACTCAGGTACTTCTGAATCCAGGGTACTCTGTCCACTATGTCAGCTAGCTGCCCTCATCTAAACGCTTCTGGAACACTCCCAGTGATGAGGAGCTCAGTACTTAGCAAGGTGACATTTTTCCATTTTCAGATAGACCCAATAGGAAGTCCTTTATGTCAAACTAAAATCTGTCTCCCTCCTATTTTCAGCATTTTGTTTCCAGTTCCTCGTTAAAGGCCAAGTCTAACTATCCAAATCCCTCATCTTTATATCCTGCCTATGTTTCTGATTCTCTAACTGATGATGATGATGATGATGATGTTTGTTCTGGAAGAAGACCATGACATCAGGGAGGTGATGCCATAACGAACAAATGAATTGGATTTGAGTTGAGGGGATGTTTTGCTAAGTCACCAGTCTCACTTTCTCCTCCAGAGTCATCTGGGTCCAGTGGCCAGATGTGAATGAGGACAACTGGAAATGGCCTTGAATGTGAGGTAATTAGGGTTAAGTGACTTACCCAAAGTCACACAGCTAGTAAGTGGCAAGAGTCTGAGGTTGGATTTGAACTCAGGTCCTCCTGTCTCCAGGTCTCCACTGCATCACTGCATCTTGGACCAACTCCAGCTATTCTGATCCATAATTGTTCATTGGACCCAAATAGCCCCCTCACTTAAATCCAACTCACTTGCATGCCATGGTATCATCTTCCTGATGTCATTGCCCCCTTTGAGAACCAATGACAAACAACAACTGAGTTCCTAACTTTTCACACTTGGCCACCACGTTCCCTAGCAGTTACTTCCCCATGCCACTCCTTTTTCCATTCCCTTTTTTGTATTATCTTCTAGAATGTGAGCTCCTTAAGGGCAAGGACTGTCTTCTTTTTGTCTTTTTGCTTGTATTTGTGTCAATTATAGTTGCCTTGACTTCTACATAACTCCTCAGGCACACCTTAGGTAGTAGAATATCTTATTTTATTCTCTTGGCTATGTATAAACATGTTCATTTCTCTCAACTGTTCCTAAACTGATATGAATCAAAGTCCTATTTTTTTCTGTTTTCACACTAGGGCTATGCTTTAGCTTTTCAAAATCCCTTTTAAAATATGATATATATCCAGATCTTCATTTGAAAAAATAAAATTAATTTAAAAATATGATACCCAGAACAGGATTCATTAGCTGTAGTTTGAACAGAGAATGTTGGGACCATCACCTCACTTGTTTAAGATGTTAAACATCCACAAATGGAGCCTAAAATTGAATTAGCATGGATATTTTTAAAACTTTATTTAAGAATTTATCACCTAGGTCCTGGGCTAAGTACATAAATAAATATTAAAATAAATATTATTCCATTTAATCTGAACAACAATTCTGAGAGGGAAATGTGATTGTTACCCTTACTGAGGAAAAAGAAGCAAATAGAGGTTCAGCAACTTGCCCAGGGTTAGGAGATGATGGATGCAGTGAATAATGCTGGGTCTGAAGTCAGGAAGATCTGAGTTCAAATCCAGTCTCAGACACTAACTATGTGATCCTGGGCAAATCCCTTTTCTCTCCCTGTTGTCTCAGTTTCCTCATTTATAAAATGAACTGGAGAAGGAAATGGCAAACTACTCCATTAGCAGTGCCAAGAAAACCCCAAATGGGGTCAGATAAAATCAGACATGACCAAAACAACTAAACAAAAGTAAATTTGCCCAAGGTTCACACAGCTAATAAGTGTCTGATGTTGGACTTGAACTCAGGTTTTCCTGAAGCTAGACCAGTGCTCCATGAACCCCGTAGCTGTCCCATCAGAATACTGAGGTGGCTCAGTGGATAGCTTGTGGGATTTGGAGTCTGAAAAACTCATCTTGCTGAATTCAAATCTGGCCTCAGACACTTCCTAGTTGTGTGACCCTGGACAAGTCACTTGACTCCATTTGCCTCAGGGTGCCCATCTGTAAAATTACCCAGAGAAGGAAATGGCCAAACATGCTAATCTCTCTGCCAAGAAAACCCCAAATGGAATGACAAAAAAAAAATGGACTTAACTGAAAAATGGCTGAACAACCACAAAGTTGCCACATCATTCTACCATCCTACCAGAGAGGGTAGAAGCATCAAGGTTTGTAGAACATTCCCCTTTTAACCTGCTTGAGAGGTAGTCAGTGACAGGTATTCCTCTCACTTTATAGATAAGGAAACTGAGGCTCAGAGTGGGGGTGATTTGATGAAGGCTACTCAGCTAATAAGTGCTGGAGGCAAATTACTCTGCAAGTCATATAATTGACTCTCTCCAGTGAAAGATGTGTTTCTTGTAGTAAAGAAGCATGACCTTTGGATCAAGAAAACAAAGATAAAGGGTTCAAAAACTTGAAAAAATACATTAAAAAAAAAACAAAAAAGGGAGGGAGAAACTAAGTGATGAAGTGGATAGACTACTGACTCTGTAGTCAGGAGGATCCGAGTTCAAATTTGTCCTCAGACCCACTAGCTGTGTGATTCTAGGCACTTAACTTCAATTGCCTTCTACCAAAAAAATAGCTGTTTCTAAGGCCAGAGCTCATCTAACTCATAAAATCTCTTTTTTTTAAAAAAATAAACTCTTGGTAAGATCTTCCCCCAACCTGTCCTTCTGCTATTGATTTTTTGAACCTAGATGCAGTACTTTACATTCATCTTTGGGAAGACAAGATAACTCAAGTGAATCAATAGGAGGAATTACTCTAAAACAGCAAAAGGTTAAAAACCAAAATTAATAATAGAGAAGAAAATTACTACATAGGCCAGGAGGGTGAGAGACCACTATGGGAAAAGTGTTGACTGGGAGAGCTTCATGGAGAAGGAAAGTGATTCTTTTTCAGTTACTCAGTAAATCAGTAGCTAAGTTTGTTCTCTGTCATGATCAAAATCACTTAGCCTTTGTCTCTGGGTTCCTTAGCTAATTCCTACTGTGGCTCTGAGTTGACCCATTTGGATGTGGGACCTACAAAGAACCCTGAAAATTATATCCATCTTTCATATTATCCTGCCTTGGAGACAGTGGGATCAGTATATATTGACAAGTGACCCTTGGAGATGATCCTGAGAGCCCTTTATCCACTGACTATGCAGACATAATCTTAGTACCATTGATTTGCTTGACAAAACACTGGTATGATGATTTCTAAAGTCCCTTCTAGCTCTGACAGTCAACATTCTAAGATCCCTCCTTCCTTTGACATCCTGTGTTCTAAGATCCTTCTCAGCTCTGACATTCTGTGTTCTAAGGACCCTCCCAGCTGTGACAGCCTATGTTCTAAGATCACTTCCAACTCTCACATTCTAGGGTCCTACATCCCTTTTTCTGGCTGTAACATTCTATATTGCTATGCGCAATATAGGAAAAACCTAAGATTTCATATCTCAGCACTAGGAATCACATTCTGACTTTGTTGTTTATTCCTTGTTTGACTTCTAATAAGGCACAATCTCCCTCTGGGGCTTATCTGAAAAATGAAATGCTTGTACAAAGGGATGTGTTTAAGCTTTCTAACTTAATAAAGGGTAGAGATCTTCTTAAAATCCCTCTAGCTCTAAAATCAACCCATGAGCTACATTCTAAGCAAAGGCATCTTTCTCATTAAGTGTCCCCATTTCCCAGATGGGAACACAAAAGCTAAAGATGGTCCCCTGCTCCCCACCCATACTCAGCACCCCCAAGGCTTCTTCCAGCTACAAGTGGCTTTCATTCGAGCCCTCTGCCTTTCCCTCCCTTTTGTGCCTCTCTCACTACACCCCCACTCCTTGGGTCTGTTCCCCACCACCACCCCTCACTTGTCAACCCTCCTCTTATCCACTTCATTAGGCCCACTCCAGGCTGTTTGCTGACGGGTGTTTGTGTTCATCGCTGGAGAGCTTTCTAATTTAATCAAGGCTAGAGACACAATTCCAACTCATGTTTGCCCAGAGCGCTGGCCCTGAGCTCTGATTAATTCACAGGACGTCACATACATTGTTCTGCTGTGTTTGTCATCTTTCCACTGCCCTGGATCCCTAAGCCAGGTGTGGAGGCCTACAAAACCTCCAGCCCTGTGACAAGCACACACACACACACACACACACACACACACACACACACACACACACTCCCAGTAAGGGTACAGAATGATTCTCACAAAAATGAAACCTAGGGACAAAACTTGGGGTCAAAGATGATTCCAATTTTAGAATCACTAAGCTGGAAGCGATCCTAGAACAAAGAATGTTAGCGCTGGAAGAGACTTAGAATATAGAATATTAAAGTTAGGAGGGATCTTAGAACTTAGAATGTTGGAGCTTCGAGGGCCCTTAGCACTATGACTGTCAGAAGTAGGGGAGGGGGCTTAGAACAAGCAAGCTGGAAAGGACTTAGAAAATAGAATATCAGAACTAGAAGGTATCTGAGGACAAAGGTCAGAGCTGATAAGAGTCAATCAATCAATCAGCAAGCATTTTTATTAAGCACCATGTCCCAGGCATTATGCTAAATTGGTTGGTTCTTGTACTTCATTATCGAAGAAGACCAAAATGACATAACTGTTAGAGGTAATTTACAGTATGTCCTACTGTGGCTGATCAGACCATACGAGCTTGGAATGCTCTACCACAGGTTGGGCACAATCCATTTTCACATGGAAGAGATAGTGCCTATTCCTCTTGGTGACTCTACTTGGGGAGGTGGCACATAAAAGAGAGATGGACTTCACAGAGGATGGAGAGGTCTAGAAGTCCTATGGTACAGTAAAAAGGTGAATGACAATACCATCCTTGAGGAACATCTTAATTTAGATGACTATGCCTTAGGGCACAGCCACATAGAGTCAAGGAAGATGATGAGACATGGAGGATTCTAGTGAAAATATTGGCAAGACAAAAGGAAAAACCTGGTGGTCATCCACCTCATCTGAAGATCTAGGATTGATGATTCCCAGCTATGTTAAGAAGTATGAAGGATTTTTTTCTCTCTTCAGCTGCCCCATTTGATTTCAGTAGCCTGATGTTAAGGAAGGGAAACCAAGAGGCTAGCCCAACCACCCTCAAGAGGGCCTTGACAGCAATGTTGGAAACAACATAAACATAGTTACATTTATTTTTTAATTCATTTTTCTCTCCCTCCCTTGACTCCCTCCCCTATCCATTGAAAAGGCAAACAATATGATATCCATTATATACATAAAGTCATGAAAAACATATTTCTATATTAGCCATGTTGCAAAAATAAAAACAATAAAAGTAAAGTGAAAAAATATGCTTTGATCTGCCTTTAGACTCTATTGGTTCTTTCTGTAGAGAATAGCATTTTTCATTTTGAGTCATTTGAAATAATCTTAGATCATTGTATGGCTGAAAATAGTTAAATCTTCAAAGTTAATCATCATACAGTGTTGTTACTGTATACACAATGTTCTCCTGGTTCTGCTTACTTCACTCACCATCAGTTCAATTAAATTTTCTCAGGTTTTTCTGAAACACCACTCAGTTATATTTAAAACACATACAAAATAGATCACAACAATCACTAGCATCGAGGATTATCAGGAAGGCCTCCAGAAAAAAGGAAGTATTTGAGCTAAGTCTGAAGGAAATCAGGAATTCTAGGTAGAAGAGATGAGGGAAGGACATTCCAGCATGAAAAAAAAATAACTATATAAAGGCATAACCCTTAAGAGTTGTATTGTCATATGCATAGGTGTGTTTGGAGCCAGCTCCAACTGGCTCAGGAGAGATGATTGTTAAATTTTGAGTTAGAGCATTTACAACTCAGGAATAAGCAAAAATTGCAAATAACGGCTTGGTTTGTTTTTTGTTGACTTGTAGGAATATGAAAATGATGGAGAAAATGTTAATAATGGAAATTAAACTTAAAAATGTATCATATATACTTTCTTTTTCTTTGGAGACCTGCTTGTTAAACATTTATCACTTGATGGGGCAGCTAGGTGGCTGGAGTCAAGAGCACCTGAGTTCAAACCTGAACTCAGACACTTAATAATTACCTAGCTATGTGACCTTGGGCAAGTCATTTAACCTCATTTCTTGGCCAAAAGAAAAAAAAATTACCACTTGATATGTGAAGCATTGTAAGCAGATACATTTGACTGGGCAATAGAGCTTGTAGAAGCAGGAAAAGTAAGTGAGAGACAAATTATAAGGAATTTAAAAGCAGAACAAAAGAATTTATATTTGATTGTAAGAGATGATGGGAAGTCACTGGAATGTTACAGTGAAGAGATGACTTAGTCATATCAGGGAGTTCTCTGAGGATCAGGGTTCTTGTCTCTCCCAATACTAAATCTATGATCCCTAAAGCTGGGAAGGGTCCTGAGAACAGAGACCCTCATGTTGCTTCACAGATTGGGGGCTCCCTGATAATAGGAGCAGTGGGAGGGGCAGAGGGGAAGGGAGGATATTTTATACCTGCAGAATGTGTAGTGGATTATGACCCTCTGCCCACAGGATGTGTCCAGTTTCTTCCTTCCCTTGCCTTCCTCTTCCAATTTCGTCCCCAATGTTCAGTACCTTCCCAGATCCTGTGTCTCCCTTCCACCTGACAGTGACCTTTCCAGGGCCTCTGAGCTCCCTCCTCCTGGGAAATATAATACTTTGCTGAAATTATTATAATATTCGGCAGCCCACATTGCTATATGAGAAACATCCTTCCCACCTAGGGGCTTATTAGCTACCGCAGTTTGGATATAAATTCAATTAGCTAGAAGGTGTGAAAGTTCCATTCCCCCTGCTTCTCCCCAGTGTTTTCTATGTTTGCAGTCCATGGGGCTTCCGGATATATTTTTCACACCTCCTTAGCAGCCAGGCAGCTGGGGAAAGATGAAATCCAAGCCTTCCCCAGGTCCCTTCAACCTTTCTTCCCACCCTCACCTGCTGGAGTCATGGACTATTGGAGCTGAAACCAAATTTAGAGATCCCCTTGCCCCACCCCTTACCTTTACAGATGAGGAAACTGAGGCCCAGAGAAGGAAGCCAGTCAGCTAGGGACATAGGCAAGATTGAACTCAGCTTTTCTGATATCCTCCCCCCATCTGGATACCTTCTGTCATAAACAGAAGAGGACCTAAGACTATGGGGTTCCTTGCAGGGAGGTAAGGAAGATGGGGGAGACTGGAAGGCAGGGTAGGATGCCCCAGCTGACCTTGACTGCCACTGTCTCCTATCCTGTTGGCCAGCTGTGCACCCATTAAGTCCCAATTAATGGACAGGCCTTTCAGCCATCAGACTTCATTAGGGTCATCAGAGAGTGGGGAAGGAAACTTTGGATGACTGCCAGGGAGGCGACTGGCTTGAAGATTTGTTCAGGGATGGGGAATGGGAATTGGGGAGGCGGGGTTCATGAAGGAGAGACAGTGTCATCAAGGCTTTCTTTCTTGGTAAAAGGAGCTGAGGAGTGGAGGGGGGAGTGAAGAAACTGACTTTCTTATCCTTCTAGATTGTCCCTCAAATCCCCACCCCCCCGTATCTATCTCCCAAGTAATATATCTTCAGCCTTGTCTTCTGTGAAATCAGTGTATCAGACTATCATCCCCCATCAGGGCAGGAATTGACCTGAACCAAGTAGTCTTCCCTAAAAAGGTGGACCCTGTTGTCAATACCAGAGAACAGTGATGGCTGGTAGATGAGAGTCAGCCTCAGAATCAAGAAGACCCTGGTTGAGATTCTCCTTCTGATGCCTACTTACTGGGTGTCCCAGGACAAGTCACTTAATCCCCAGGCAATTTTCTAAGATCATAAGGGGCATCAAAGCTGACAAAATCACAGGACTCAAAGAGTTAGGAAGATCTGGATTCAATTTCTGCCTTTGATACTCACTTGTTCTCTGACCTTGTTCAAATCCCCTGAGTTCTCTATGCCATAAATAACTTTTTAAGAGTGCAAGCTGTGGAAAAACTTCCAATCTACATTATTAGAGGGACTCTCATCTGGGAATTCTCTATACCCATGAAATTCCAAGGACAGTTCCTTTCCCTTATGTAAATTGTTTTCAGAAAAAAAGCACTAAATTTAGAATGAGAAATCATGTTCCAATCCAAGTTCTGCAATTTATAACCTGTATGACCTTGGGCAAGTCACTTAATATCTGTGGAATTCAGTTTCAATTTGATTTAATTAAACTAATATTTATTAAGCATCTAGAGCTGTCCCTCATACTTGGAAAAAACTCTGCCTTCTCCTGTCTGACTACTGACCTCCCTTGGCTTCAAGTCCTAAATAAAATTTCCTCTTCCACAGAAAGCCTTCCCTAGTCCTTTTTCTACTGTCTTCTCTGCTCATTAGTCCCTATTTATCCTGGACGTAGCTTGCTTTATATATGTTTGTTTACAAGTTGTCTCCTCCATCAGATTATAAACTTGAGGACCAGGACTATTTTTTTGTTGGGTTTTTTTTTGCAAGGCAGTGGGCATAAGTTACTTTCCCAAGGTCACATAGCTAGGTAATTATTAAGTGTCTGAGGCCAGATTCAAACTCAAGTCCTCCTGATTCCAGAGCTGGTGCTCTATCCACTGCACCACAGCAGCCACAGGTGCTCTCCAAGGATTATCTTTAAACTCTTCTTAGACAATGCCTAGCACTTAGTAGGTCTTAATAAATTTATAAATAAACTTGATAAATGTTTGTTGATTGATGGATTGATAAGAGGGACATGCCCTTACAGAACCTAACAGATTAGAGAAAGTAGGACACAAATTAATCCAGGTAAGTGTGAGAAAAGAGAGACTGTTATTGTACAAAAGAAAGATGCAGACTAAAAACTCTAGAGAAATTCTTCCATTGGGAGAAATCAGAGAAGACTTCATGGTGGAGGAGGTATATGAGTTGAGCCTTTAAGAATAATGAAAGGCCCAAACAAAAAAGGAAGTTCAGAGGAGATGATCCTGTACAAATACTTAAAGGTAGCACATGGAGTTTGGGAAGTGGCAGGAATTCCAGTTTACCTAGAACATAGTGGATGTACAGAGAAATATGGTGAATTAATCTGGAGTCAGATTATTGAGGGCCTTGAATGCTGGGTTTAGTCGCTTATGTTTTTATTCCAGAGGCAAAAGGAATTTAAAGTTTGCTTTTTGAGATGACTGAGAAAGTAACTGCTTTCTTCTTGGTGTTTTTAAAAACTACATTGTCTGGATATTATATTTAGATTAACAGGATTTAGAGCAAAGAGAAGCTGCAGAAGTCAGAGCTATGAGGGACCTAAGAACACAGGATGTCAGAGCTGGGGAGGCATCTTAGAACACAGGATGTCCAAGCTGGGAGGGTCCTTAGAACACAGGATGTCAGAGCTGGGGAGGTATCTTAGAACACAGGATGTCAGAGCTGGGGAGGCATTTTAGAATATTAGATATCAGAGCTTCTGGATAGACTTTAGAGCACAGAATGACATCCATAAGGAACAAATGAAGAAACTGGGGCCCAGAGAGACAAAGTGACCAGCTTTGGGTCACACAGCTCAAAACTGAGTTTTAGATTTAAATCTGACTCCAAATCCTGTATTTTTCCCCTTATACCAGCCTATACAAAGGAGGAAATACATCACAAGCCACAAGAGCCAAAGGGCCAAAGTTTTGAGTGTTTGCTCTTTACACTGTGAATTGATTTTCAAAGGGTGTTTCCCAGAAATAGTCCCAGCCTCTCTGGTCTCCTATTTCGCTCTTGATTCCACCTTGGCCCGCTGCCCCTCCTTGCTAGACCCTCTGCTCCCCTGGAAAGCACTGGGGAACAGCCCGGCCCCATGGCAGCCGGTCCTTGGCTCCAACTTTGGGGCCCATGCAGGGAAGCAGTGTTCCCATCAATCCCCTGCTAGGTTCCCCTGTCAGCTGGGGCCTTTAGCAAGGCCATGCCCTGGCCAGAGGGACCATTCCCAGGCCTGGGGCTTAGAGAAGAGCCCTGTGCCAGCCAAGGGTAAAGGGGGGGATACTGCCTGCCAAAGGGAGACAAGTTAGGGGCCAGATTCACACCCATTGCCCCATTCCTCCCTTTCCCCACCCCAGTCCCAAATTTAATATCCATTTCAGAAGCCGTGGAAGAAAAGGATGGGCATGGGAAATGGGGCATGGGAAACCTGTCAGGAGACAGTAGGCAGGGATCAGAAAGATGAATGTACAAATGGAAACGTGGTGGCAAATTTGGGGTCCAAGACCCTAGACATGAGCACAGCTGGACTTCCTTTATAACAATGTGATCTCAACCTCTCTGGACCCCAGGGTCCTATATATGGAAATCAAAGATTGGGCTTGACCAACTCACAAATTCCGTTCAACTCTAAATCCCTTGGTCCCTTGAGGTCTCAGTTTCTTTTTCTATGTAGAGTTCAGGAGCTGGTTGGATTGAATGTCTCTAAAGTCCTTCCTACATCTAAACCTTAAGAAAAAACATCCCTTCTCTTCCCCAAGTTAGCAAATAAAACAGGAGTCTCCTTAGTATTAGAACCATGTAAAGATCTGGACTCCTTTGGATGGCTAAAATTGGGGAATATTTTAACTTTGCTAACTCAGCTCCAAGCACAGTGACTTACATGTAATAAAGTCAATCAATAAACATCTATCAAGTTCCTGTCACTCACTAGACCCTGTACTAAGGGCTGGGGATATAAAGAAAGGCAAAAACAGTCCCTGACTTCAGGGAACTCACAGTCCTGGTGGGGGAAACAACTTGCAAACAATTATGTACTTTAAGATTTTGACAGGATGAATTGGAGATAATCAGCAGAGGGAGATTAAGGAGGACTGGGAAAAGCTTCTTGCAGAGGGGAGAATTTGAACTGAATCTTAAGGGAAGTCAGGGATTGAGGAGTCAGGGGTGAGGAAGGAGAGTATCCCACATCTGTGTCAGGAGATGGAGGGCCCTTTGTGAGGGACAGTAAGAAGAATATCTATAGATCTGAAGACTACATGAAAGGGCTCAAAGTATGAGAAGACTGGAAAGACAGAAAGGAGAATAATTGTTCAGGGCTATAATTTCAAACAAAATTTTCAAAATGATCCTAAATCAATAGGGAGCCATTGAAGTTTTATTGACTATGTGTGTGCAGAGATTGTGATGGGGAGGCATTTAATGCATGTTGATGAATAGAATTGACTTAAAGGATAATGAGGACAAGACTTAGATGAGACCTTGGAACTTGAGTTGGACAGAGCAGCTAAGTGGTGTCATAATACTTGGGAAGACTCATCGTTCTGAGTTCAAATCCAGCCTCAGACACTTCCTAGCTTCCTGGCAAGTCACTTCACCCTATTTGCCTCCATTTACTCAACTGTAAAATGAACTAGAGAAGGAAATGACAAACCAGTCCAGTATCTCCATCAAGAAAACCCCAAATGGGGTCACAGAGAGTTGGACATGACTCAACCACAACAAGAGAACACTGGGGCCAAATCCCAACTCTACCACCTAACCAACTATGTAATCTAGGGCAAAAGACTTGACTCTCGGAGTCTTGGTTCAGCCACTCGTAAACTGCTCTGCCTAAGGTGAGGAAGCCGTGCAATAACACGCTGTAAATTATCTAGCGTTTCATACATACATATATATATATATGCACAGACACACACAGACACACTGCCCTGGCTGGGCAGTGACTCAGGGAGGCAGCTGGTGAAAGGAGCAGATTAATTTAACGGGCCTCTATTCTGACAGTCGGGACCAGGAAGTAGGGCAGCGGGCAGGACCAGATGTCCCAGACCCAATATGTGTGACAGAAATACTGTGCCCACACCCATTTCCTGGTCTTTCCTGAAATACCAAGCAATCCTGTATCCCACAGACCTCCCTGGGGCAGAGGGACAAAGTATAGTAATGTAGGAATGTCCTCTGCCCATGGTGCCTCTGGCAGTCGTCCAGCAAGTTGTTTCTTGGGGGCTCATTGGAGGAAGAGTGGAGGTGGGGCAGGAGAATCACAAACATAATAGTCAAAGAACCTTAAAATTATGAGAGAATTTGGAACATAGACTTTCAGAGCTTCAGAACATAGACTTTTAGGGCATCAAATGTCCAAGCAGAAAGAAATATTAGAACAAAGAAATTTATAGACTCTAATAGCCAGAAGATACCCCAGAACATGGAATGTCAGAGTCTGCTTGTTAGAGACTGTCCCTTTGCTTCACAAATGAAAAACTGAGACCCAGACAAAAAAAATAGCCAATCAATGTCACAATCGACCAGGGTTGGCCAGGACTTTTCAATCCAAAGCATCCAGTTGATGTCTGCTATAGGAGATCCCAGCTAGAAGGCCCATAGATATATAAGTAACACTCTTACTTCTGTGGTAAGTCTAATAAGTGAGACTCCTTGGCAGACTTTTGACAGTAATAACCTGTTCATTCTTCATTCCTTTCCTAACTCCACTCTCCATTCTCAGACTTTTTCCACCCTGCCCTGGGCCAGCACCTCCCCCCCACTTCATTTTCAACTTCTTTTTATGTAATGTCTTCAATCATTAAAATATGAACTCCCTGCAGACTTGAGACTTTCTTTCTTTTGGCTAATACTTGTATTAAAGAGTCCAGGGAAAGGAGTAAGCATGGCACTGGAGAAAGCACATTATACATTACACATATTATCTCATTTAATCCCTGCAACAACTCTTCAAAGTAGATACTATTATCTTCTTTTTTACAATTGAGGAAACTGAGGCAGTCAGGATGATTTGCCTAGGGTCACACATGTAGTAAATGACTAAAGTTGGAGTTGCTTTTGGATCTTCTTGATTCTATCCACTATACCCTCTGGCTGTCCAGCCCAAAGTTAAGAGTTTAAAACATTCATGTTGGGGCAGCTAGGTGGCACAGTGGATAGAGCACTGGCCTTGGAGTCAGGAGTACCTGGGTTCAAATCTGGCCTCAGACACTTAATAATTACCTAGCTGTGTGGCCTTGGGAAAGACACTTAACCCTGTTTGCCTTGTAAAAACCTAAAAAAACCCATTCATGTTGTTGGAAAAACTAGAAAGCCGTCTAGTAGAAACTAGGCATAGACCAACATTTCACACTTATATAACAAGATAAACTCAACATTGGTACATGCATTAGACATATAGAAGGATATCTAAAACAAATGAAGGGAGCATGAAAAAAATTCCCTGTCAGACTATGAATAGGGAAGAGCTAATGACTAAGCAAAAGATAGAAAAGTTTGTATATGGTAAATGGATAATTTTGATTATATCAAATTTAAAAGTTTTTGCACAAAACCAATGTAGCCAAAATTAGAAGAAAAGTAGGAAACTGAGGGGAAATTGCAGCATGATTTCTCTGATAAAGGTCTCATTTCTCAACAATATAGAGAACTGGGCTGCTAGGTGGCGTAGTGGATAAAGCACCAGCCTGGAGTCAGGAGTACCTGGGTCCAAATCCAGTCTCAAACACTTAATAATTACCTAGCTGTGTGGCCTTGGGTGAGCCACTTAACCCCCTTTGCCTTGCAAAAAAAAAAAAAAAAAAAAAACAATATAGAGAACTGAGTCAAATGCCGAAAGAGATATGGAAAAATATGGACACTAAAGAGATCAAAGAAAAAGAAAAGGACTTAAATATTTATATCAGCTCTTTTTGTGATGGCAAAGAAATGAACGCTGAGAGGATGCCTATCGATTGGAGAATGACTGAACAAGTAAGTCATGGAATCTGAATGGAATGGAATACTATTTATAAGAATTAATGAAGAGATTGGTTTTAGAAAAACTCGGGAAGAGCTATATGAACTAATACAAAGTAAAGAGAGAAGAACCAGGAGAACATTATACATAGTAACAGCAATACTGTACGGCAGTATTGTAAGTGAAAGACTTAGCTACTCTGAGCAATGCAATGATCCAAGACAATTTTAAAGGACCCATGATGAAAAATACTATCCACCTCCAAAGAGAGAATTGATGGATTCTGAGGACAGATTGGAGCATATGGGTTTATTGCCATTATTTTTCTTGGTAGTTTTTAAAAATGTGGTTAATGTTTGCATGACTGTTTATATATAATGGATACCGTATTTCTTACTTTCTCAATGAGTGGGGGAGAGGCAGAGGAAAGGAGAGAATTTGGACCTGAATTTTTTTTTAAATGTCTTTGACTTGACTTGCTAACTATTCATCATAATTCAAATTATTACCAACAAAGCTCTTACCTCTGGCAATTGTTGGGAAATTAAGGCCTCAAGTGAATGAGGAAGAAAATGAAGAGGTAGGGAAGGAAAGAAAGTTAGAGAGAGAAAAAAGAAGAGGAATCATAAATTATAGCTTTAGAAGTGATCTTGTCTACCTTGTTGAAGATAATGAAACTAAGGAACATTATTTATCTAAGGTCACGCAATAAAAGTAAATAGCAGATGAGAGATTTGAATTCAGTCCTTTGAGAAACAAAGACGAGAGGGAGAGAGGAGGGGAAAGAGGGAGAAAGGAGATAAAAAGCAAAGAGAGGAAAGAGAAGAGACAGAAGGTGAACAGGAGGGAGAAGAGGAGAGTTGTGGAGAATTTTTTGAGACGGGGTGGGGGGGGGGGCGGTATACTTCAGGCTCCACTCAGGTTTCAGAGTTCCAGGGAAATGTTGAAGTATTTTCCCAGGCCAGGCTGAAAGCTAGTGGGCAGCTGGCGCCCATCTCTCCCAGGGAAAGGGGAGAAAGTCTGAAGTGGTGCCAAAGTCTTAGTCCTGGGAATGGGAAAGAGGGCTTCAGAGGTTATGACAGGATCCTCCCGACCCAGCCTAGAAAGATGACACCTCAGCGCCTGTACAGCTGCTCTTGCCATGGCCAAAAAGCAAAATCATACCCAGCCACAGCTCCCCTTGGGTTTGTTCTGGGATCAAAGGGGACACAAAGAAGTCTGACAGTACAGTGGGAATAGTTCTGTATGAGGCATCAGACCCCGGGTGAGGTACTGACCCTCCTGAACTTCAGTCTCAGTTTCCTTCTCTGTAAAATGGACATGACAGTTCCTACATTGGGGTTGTTGTTTTGAGGATCGATTGAGAAAGTCCAGGTCAAGTACTCTATAAAATCAACCGTCACAATCCTGATGATGCAGGAAATAGTATGATATACCTGGGGGTCAGGAAGACCTGCATTCAAACACTACCTCAGACACTAATTGTGTAACCCAGGGCAAGTCACTCAGGCTCAGTTTCAGGAAACTGGAGGCAGTAATAGGACTTCCATGAGAGGTTATTTAAGGATCAAATGAGGTAAAATGGACACCATTTTGGAAACTTTAAAATGTCCTATTAAATTTGTCATTATAAGGCTGGGAGAAGAGAAAAGTTGGGGGAGCAAGAATCACTCAAAGTATTTATCGAAGGACTGATATATGTAAGAAGTCAACCTTGGTCCTAGGGAGCAAGGCAGGAACTCAGCAAATCATTGAATCACTGAAAAATTAAAATAGAAATCTTTTAAACTACTGACTTGGGAATTTAGAAAGACATGTTCATTTTGGAAAATGTAAATACTTGATTGCTAAATTGGTCAGATTTTCTCCTTTCTGGTGGTTCTTAAATTTATTTTAGGATATGTTCTAGTAAATTACATTTTGTGAATGATTTGTCATGTGTTATTGTTGCATTTTGTATGTACTTAATTTCATAATTTTGAAAAAATCCATTTCCATTTAAGGTATCTGCAAATCAGAAAACAAGAAACTGTAATTGTGCAATGTTCTGCTATTTACAAAAAATGAATAAAATTGACAATCTAAAAAAATTAATGAAAAATTTAAAAGTAAAATTCTAAAAGTAGGTTGAAAAAAATGAGATGAATAAATCTCAAAAATTTTTCCTGGAAGAGGAAAACAAGAAACAAGGGGAGGGGGGGCAACTCTGTGACTCAGTAGAGAGAGTTCCAGACCTGGAGTCAGGAGGACCTGAGTTCAAATGTGACCTCAGACACTTGACACTTACTAGCTATGTGACCCTGAGCAAGTCACTTAACCCTGATTGCCTTAAAAAAAAGAAAGAAAAGAAAGAAACAAGGGAAAGGGTATATAATAATGCTCTAAATAATAGTACATATTAAATATATAATAGTGGCCTAAATAATAGAAAAATATATTAATATTTTAGTATTATTATATTATAGTAATATAGTAGTATATAATAGTATAAAATATATTAGATATAATAATGGTCAAAAGTATAAAATAGATATATAATATATAGATATATAGTATAAATACTATCTATATATATATTATATATAAATGTTAGATATATAACATGAAATATATTAGATATATAATAGTGAGCTAAATAATAGTATAAAATATATTAGATATATAATAAATATATAAAATACATTAGCTATGTAGTAATGGTATAAATAATAGTATCAACATTATATATATATATATAAAACAATGGTCTAAATAATAGCATAAAATATATTAGCTATATAATAGTACAAAATAATTAGCTATAAAATAATAGTATAAAATAGATATATAATAGATATAGTATAAATAGTACAGAAATACATAGTATATAGATAATATAGTTTGAATAATGGAATAAATATATTCAACATATAATAGTACAGATATACTATCTAGCTATACTAGTACAGCTATACTATATCATACTATCTAGATATTATATATTCGTTGCCTACTATAATAAATCCAAATATTGTATTCCATGCTACAATACTTCATATAACTTATCTTATACTATAACAATAGTAGGTAATAAATCTATAAGTATATTTATCCTAATCTCTTTTTCTTAGCTCAGGACTAGAATGGCCCGCTGGTACTTTAAATCCATCACTGAGTGAAAGCAACAGGTGGACTCATCCCTTCAGGGCTGTCAGTGGTTCCCATGTGGAGCCTTCCAGCTGGGATAAGATAAATGGGAAGGACCTCAGCCAGGGCTTCTGTCCCTAAGCACTTTACATCCTGAGCCAAGGGTGCGGGGGGGGGGGGGGGGGGAAGAAAGAAAGAAGTTATAAACAAATTGTAGAGTCAGACTGAGGATTCTAGGGATTTTTCAAATGGTGAGAAATCAGCAAAAAGCCCCCAGTCCTGCTGTCTCTAGCCTCTTCTCTCCCTCCATTCCAAGAGCCAACAGGGCAGAGCTGGCTCTTTGACAGAGTTAACAGCTTCATACTAATCCCAGTGGTGCAATTAGCATGCTGAGTTGCCTTGGACAAATTACTTTCCTCTCTGGACTCCAGTTTCCACATCTGCAAAATGAGCTGGAAGTGACCTTCAAAAATATCCAATAATTTTCAGGTTCTGAAAGCTTATTATTTTCTGTTCATTAAGGTGCTTTGAGATCATCAGAAGTAAGACATTAACAGTTTCTAAAAAATCAGTTATGTAGATGGAAATAAAGAGATGAAGAAAATGAGTCAAAAATATTTGCTGAGCACCCTCTGTGGTAGGTGCTGAAAGATCTATTTCTGTTGCAAAGATCCTTGGTCTGGGAGTCAGCAGCCTGGGTTTGAATCTTAACTGCACCACTTGCTAGCCATGTGGCTCTGAACAAGTCCCTTCCTCTCGCTTGAGTTTCATTCGTCACATTGGTCAATGTGATATTTGTAAATCAATTAAAGTGCCTGCATATAGTTGGAGCTCAATAAGTGCTTGTTACATATCTATAAAATAAAGGAAATAACTCCTGCTCTGCCTCCCCAGAGTTGAAGATGGAATCTGGGTCTTCATCTTTTCATCATAAAATAGGAAGTTAAATTGGATGATTCCTAAGAACAGAAAAACTACTCTAAAGTCAGCATAGCTCTTTCTGGGTTCTAAGAGTCCTTCTAATAGATACCCTATCTTTTAAGGTTTCTCCCAACCGTGACATTGTGTGTGCATAGGATTCAGTGCAATGTTTTGTGCAACTCATGCCATCAAGTCACTTTATTGGTTGGTGTGGTCCTCTTTGATACTGAAGGACTAGTAATAGGAAGTTCTAAGCCTCTTTCAGCTATGGAGTTCCAAGTTTAAAGGCCTCTCCCATACCTGAAATTCTGTGTTCTAAAGCCCTCCCCCTCTGACAATCTACGGTCTTTAGGTGATGGAAGTATTGTATATATTGCACATGTTAAACTGTTAAGGTCCAGAACATCCTTGAAACTCAGTTTCTATCTTTGTAAAATAGGAGGAATTTCCAAGACCACACCATTGCTTGTACTTTCCTTCCTAAACCACCTTCACTTACCCTATGTATATATCTTCTATGTATTTAGTTGTTTACATATCATTAGAATGCCCCTTCTTGGGGCAGCTAGGTGGCACAGTGGATAGAGCACTGGCCCTGGAGTCAGGACAACCTGAGTTCAAATCCAGCCTCAGACACTTCATAATTACCTAGCTGTATGACCTCGGACAAGTCACTTAACCACATTGCCTTGAAAAAAACAAAAACAAAAAAAGAATGCCCCCTCTTATGGGCAAGGACCATGTTTTTACCTTTCTCTGTATCTTCAATACTTTATAAAGCAACTGTATATAGTAAATGTTCAATTAAACATTTAGTGACTGGCAGGAAATTGGCCAACAGATATCCATCAGTCCAGTATGAAGGAACTGTTCAAAAGATTCTCAGCTACCATGAGATCATTTTCTGCCTGTGAAAATCAATCTCTAGTAGGTTCTGGCTCTCCAGAGGTCCCTTTGGTTCCTGGAGAATGGTAACCGGAGGACACTAAAAAGGGATCCTACTCTAGCAACTTTTTCCTGAAGAGCCTGGCAAGGGGGAAGAGTATAGATGTGATATCAAAGGACCTGGTTTTGAATTCTGATTCTGCTACATGCATTCTGAAGCAAGACCTTTAACCACTTTGGACCATGGTTTCCTTATTTGTAAAATAACAATCCTAGGGAGGTAGGATGGTAGAGTGGGAAGAGTGTTGGCTCTAAAGTCAGGGAAACTAGATTCGAATCTCCAATTTTAGATCTTATGACCATCTTAGGACCATTCTAGCTGTGAATCCCATGAAATTATGACTGTGAGCTCAGGCCTCATTTTGATCCAGGACAATGGAATTTAGAATCTCCTTCAGAGCCACCCCAAATGACAGGAAGGGATAGATAAAGAAAATGAAATTCAACAGCCAAATTTTTGTTGTACAAACACTTGCAAGACCAAGACCAGATAATGAGGACTCAGAGACTTCATCTGGGCCTCTGCTCCTCTTTGTCTTTGCCTTTATCAATAGAGATCTTTGCTTCTACCTGCTTGGTGATCAATATAGCAGACTTTGACCTTGAAAGCTGGTGGTGGGCAGCTTAGTGTTAAGGACAGAGCCCTGAATTTGGATAGAGGAAATCCGAATTCCAGTCTCAGCCCTATTACTTCCTGGCTTTGAGAATCAGTTTCTTCTTCTGTGTTGTTAGTGTATTAAGAGTTTGCTAAGACCCAGATCAAACAAGGTTACGAAGAAAGGCAAAAAACAGTCCCCAACTTCACATAAATAACAAATTATGTACAAGATATATAAATACCAGATAGAGGGCAATCTCAGAGAGAAGGTATGAGTGGTGTGGAAAGGGGATGACCTGGAAATGCTTCTTATGGAAAATGAGATTTGAATTTCAGGGGGAAATCTTAGAGGGACAAGGGAGATGGGAGAGCATTGATTACATAAGGAACCAATAGCCAAATGTAATGGTATATATGTCATCTATGAGGAACAGCCAGGAGATGAGTGTGGGTAGCTTGGAAAGGAGAAAAGAAAGAGTAAAAACAATGGAAAAGTAGCCCTCAGAATATGAACTTTAAATACCACATGAAGAATTGTCTTTCTGTTCCTAGAGGTTCTAGGGAGCTACAGGAGTTCCTTGAGCAAGGGAGAGTGACAAGATAAGACCTATACTTTAGGTAGCACATTATGGTAGCTGAGTAGAGGATGGAGCAGAATGGGGACAGTATAGAGGAAGGAAGACCCATTAAACAATCCTCCTATTTGCCTCTCAAGGTGTAGGGAAGGTGCCTTGGGGGAAGGGGACAGTGCTTCACAGCATCTGATTGATTGCTCATTCTCATTATCATCATCATCATCATCATCTAAGGAAAGAGGGTCCATAGAACTCAGAATGTCAGAGCTGGGTGGGGCTGTAGAACACAGAATGTTAGATCTGAAAAGGACCTTAGAACATAAAATGTCAGAGCTGGCAGTGAATGCCAGAACCAGGAGGGGTCTTAGAACATAGAATGTCAGAGCTGGAAGTGACCATAGAATATAGAAGGTCAAAGCTGAGAGAAAGCTTAGAACATAAGATATTAGACCTTGGGCAGAGTTTTAGAACATAAAATGTCAGAATAGGGAAAGAACTTGGAACAGTGGATATCAGAGCTGCAGTAGAAGGAAATGGGTACCAGGACTTGAAAACTCAAAGTATCAGAACTAGAAGTAACATTCTAGAACCCAGACTATTAAGACAAAAAAGTCATTTAAGCCTAACTCAATCTCAGTTTAGGAATCCCCTCTGCTTATACCATTCCTGGAAAAGAGACTATATATAGAGAAGAAGATTCTGGGAAGATGATGATGGCTCATCAAATTTCTCTGACAACAAAAGTCAGAACATTTCCTTAAAGGGAATGTGGAGAAGTGGAAAGAAATAAAAATTAAGGTTAGACAGTTGTTCTCTTAAGACCTCAGGAAAGATCATATCTCCGGGGGCCCAGGTTTGGCCCATGAGAAGTGCAGACATCTCCAAGCTGCCCTCAGAATCAACAAATAACAAGCCCCAGCGGCAGCCAGGTTGGAAGGCAGCCTCAGCTTTATAAGTTATTATCTCAAAACAGTGCTGTAGGATGTGGGAACTTACAGAAAAATCAGAATCTCTGGTTTAAGTTCCAGGGCAGAGAGGACAGCTATAGTTTGTAGCCACTCAAGCAACCACAGGGAGCAAGATCATTTGCAGGACAAGTGTGTCTGGGAGTCCAGCTGTGGCTGAAGAATAGAGAGAGTATAAGGTTGAACCCTGGGATAGACCTCAAAGAATAAGAGTAAGAAGGAATCAAGTCTTTCGTCATCATTCCCCATACCTCTGGACTATAATTTGATTACGCTAATCGCTGCTACAAACAAACTCAACAACAACAAAAAAAAAAAAAAACTAAAAATGAGTAGGCAAAGATAAAAGAACCTAACAATAGATAGCCACTATGGGGATCTGGGTTCATATTCAAAGGAAGATAACAGAACAAAAAAGAGTTCTTGGAGACACTTTATATAATATAAATACATACATACATATATATGTATATTTATATATAAAAATATTTTTAAAAATCAAATAAGAGAGATAGAGAAAAGCTCAGAAAAAAATAAGAGCAATCCAAGAAAATAAAAAAATGTGAAAAGAAAATAAACCAACCTGAAATAGAAAATAAAAAACTTAAAGAAGAAAATAATTCCTTGATATGGTTTTTCTCTCATCACATTCAACTGAAATCAATATATATCATGGAAACAATGTAAAGACTAACAAAAATGTCTTCTGTGGGAGGTGGGGGAGGGAAGCAAGAATGGGGGGAAAATTGTAAAACTCAAAATAAATAAAATATTTCTAAAAAAAAGAAAATAATTCCTTGAAAACTTGAATTCGGCAAAAGGAAGCTAATGACATTCTAAGAAATAATAAAGTAAAATTAAAAGACTGAAAAAATAGGAGAGCATATAATATACCTCATCAGAAAAACAACTGAGCTGGAGAAAAGATGGAAAAGAAATAATATAAGAATAGTCACACACTAACTGAAAATTATGATTAAAAAAGCATTTCCATACAATATTACAAGAAATTATCTAAAGTTCTAGTACAAGAAGACAAAGCAGAAATAGAAAAAATCTACCATTCACCATCTGAAAGAGCTTTCAGGAGAAAAACTTGCAGGAATTTCATAACATAGTACTCCCAGGTAAAGGAGTAAATATTGAAAGCAAGAAAAAAAAATAAATATCATGGAGCTGCAATAAGAATTTCACAAGATTTAGTAGCTACTACATCGAAGGGCCATAAGTCTTGGAATCTTATATTTATTTCACAGAGTAAAATTTATTGGTAAAGCCAATATAATTTTTAAATGACAATTTTACCTAACTAATTGATTTATTCAATATCATGCTAATTAATTTACTTACTGAGTTAGAAAACATTTTTAAAAGTTCATATGGAAGAACAAAAGGTCATGGACTTCAAAGTCCCTGATATGGCCAAGTTATAGCCAAGTGTAACTTACCCAGCAAAGTTAAATATAATCCTGCATGGGAGAAAAATGAATATATAATGAACTGAAAGACTAGGTATTTTGACAACAATAATAGAATTTAAGGGGAATTTTGACATAGAATATCCAGAAGAAATGTAAATTAAGCATTAAAGATCAATTATTAGGGACAAAATTGTTTACTTCTAATTTGTGAAAATATTATCAGAACTCTTATGACTATCATAATTACTATAATAGTTTGAAGAAAAGACTTGGGCTGAGCTGTGTATGATAAGATGATTCTAAATCTCTCTGCAGAGAGAGATTAAAAAGGAGTAATTCATCCAAATGAGGTATAAAAGGAAATATTGATACAGAAGAAACTAGGAAGAGGACAGGTAGTGACAGCTCTTGTCAGGAATGGGTTAAAGAGGAAACAACATATCTATAAAAGTATTAAAGTCTTATCAATACAGAAAGAAATAAGAGGGCAAGGGATTAGGGCAGGGGAAGAGGATAAGGGAGAGACTCTTGGAGGGGGGCAGGTTAAGGAACGGGAGAGCAAGGTAGAGGGTAGAAGTAAAGAAGAGAAATTAGAAGGGGCAGGAATAGGGTAAGAAGGATAGGGAGGAAAAATAGGAAGGAAGAAAATGAATTATGAGTAATGATAGCTTAGAATATGAATGAGATGAATTAGCTCATAAAATGAAAACTGATGGTAGATTAAAATTTGATTTCAACGGTATGTTGCTTTTTAAAAAACACTATAAAATGAGAGATGCATGCACAGATAAAATAAGGGTCAAGAGTAGAATTTATCAAGCAAAAAAAAAGCAGGTCAAGTAATCATGATTCCAGACAAAGTTAAAATTAAAATAGATTTAATCAAAAGAGAAAAATGGAGAAACTACACTGTGTTGTCAATATTATTTAATAACATTTTAGACCATTTAAGATAGCTAGACAGTATAAGGATCCTGAGAGTATACCTGGCCAAAATAGTCACAAGAACCATACGAACATAAACATATGGAAACTCTAAACATAAAATACTATGTATAGGGGGGAAAAAAGTCAGATTTAAATAATTGAAGTAATATTTATTATTTATAGATAGTAAAGTTAAATGATAATGTTACCTAAATAATCTATTTATTTAATGTCATCTCAATTAAATTACTAAAAAGATTATCTTAGTGTGTTGGAAAAATAATAACAAAATTCATATGAAAAAGCAAAAAAAAAAAAATCAAGGACTTCAAGAAACCAGGGAAAAAAGTTATAAAGGAAGCAATCAGACCTTAAAGAATATAATAAGGTGAGTGCATTGTTGAAGTATAAAATGGATAATTTCAATTATTTTAAATTGAAATTTTCTCTCATATATATATGTATATATATATACATATATATATATATATATATATATATAAAACTTATGCACCCAAAAATAGAAGGAATGCAGAAAATTGGAGAGAAAAACTCAGACAAATCTCTCAGCTAGGATGTGACTGGGTTTGAATATTGTGGTGTGGGAAATGATCAACTGGTTGTTTTTTAAAAAAAAAACATAGGAAGAAGGGCAGCTAGGTGGCGCAGTGGATAGAGCACTGGTCCCGGAGTCAGGAGGATTTGAGTTCAAATCCAGCCTCAGACACTTAATAATTGCCTAGCTGTGTGGCCTTGGGCAAGCCACTTTACCTCATTGTCTTAAATAAATAAAGTTTTTTTAAAAATAGGAAAATTTAGACTTAAGAAGGAAGATGTTATCCACCTTCAGAAAACAGAGGACAAGTAGAATTAAGCAAAGTATGATCTAACATATATGTGTATGAATATACATCTTTATTTCAATGTCTTTATAGGTATCTATGTATTTATCCATGCTTAACTGTAGTCTTCCTTAGGGTGGGAGGGGGCAATAAATCAAAAGAGTGCACAGCAGAGGACAAAACTAAACATAAAGAAAAGCTGAGCAGCTTTGAAAATAATGTGTAGTATTTATTATATAGGTTTTCTTGAAGTGGAAATGTATTGTTTTATATTGAATCCTCCTTTATGTTCTGTTATGTACGTGCAAGCTTTTATGTCTTTTCTCATTTCATATTTAAGTTTAAAATAAATCATAAAATTTATGAGAAAGACAAAGAGGAGAGAAAGATACACACACAGAGAGAGAGAGAGAGAGAGAGAGAGAGAAATCTAGCCTCTTCCTAAAGGCTGCCAATGAAGGTGCTCTGAGTAACTCTCAGAGTAGCCTTCCTTCACTTCCTTTGAGGCTCTGAAGGTCTGGCCCTAGAAGAGAGTCAATTGGATCCATGGATCCAATTTTAAAATGTTGTTTTCTCCCAGAACAATCTTAACATTCTAGTTAGTACTGGGCTTCTCTGCTGACATATTCTCACCCTTTGCGGCCATAACCACAATGGACATACTCTCAGCATAGTCCAAGGGCATAAAGAGCCTTCTCCCTGGAAGCCAAATTCAATCCATAAAGCCTTAGACTCTTAAAGTCTCCTAGCCAAACCCCCTCATTTTGCAAATGAGCAAACTAAAGCCTAGAGAAGAGGGTTTACCCCAAATCCCACATCCAGTTAGTAGCAAAAAATCTGCTATCCTTGTGGCACCCCAAACTCTGTGTTTCCAAAGAACACTAAACAAGATGTAAAACAATGTGGAACAGTTGGTTTCCACATCTAAGGGGAGATGATGAAGACAAGTAGGAAAGAGGAGTTGGGTTCTGCTCATCTGGATTCAATTGCTAATGGTCCAGTCCCCAAATTACTCTCTAGGTCTCACTGGGACCTTCCCCTTAAAACAGAAGAACTATGGCAGAGAGCTAGGGGCCTAGAAGAATGCCTGACCACAAAGGGTTAAAGCCAAGCTGGGGCTTTGTCTTGATCCCCTTGAGCAAGCAGGACCCTGAGCTGGGGGCTTAGGTTTCACCCTCCCTTCTAGCTATAAAATATGATCATGTCTCCACTGCTGATTGATGGTCTTGGGGAAACCATCAGGGCGATGGGCTCAGCAAGATCAGATTTTCAAGGGTTGAATGGCTGATATCCTAGACCCCCCCACCCCCAGTAACTTGCAGCAGACCCATCGTGAAGCCAACATATCAGCAGAGCAGCAGCCAGGACACAGTCTGGGCACAAGAGGAAGAAGCAAGCTAGGGTTAGGTGACCCGAGAGGCATGGCCATCTCTGAGTGGACCAGCCCTGGAGCGGAGATCCAATGAGTTTTAGAGCCAATCTAGCTCCATTGCCACCTTATCCAACCATATTCCACATTTCACAATAGGACACAGACAGAATCAGAATCAAAGGACATTGGACTAAGAGAGGGACCTTAAAATGTAGACTGTTTGAGCTGCAATGTAGCTGAGAAAACAGAATATCTGAGCTGGAAGGGACCATAGGGCAAAGGATGTCAGAGTAAGGAGGGAATGTAGAACATAGAATGTCAGTGCTGGAGGGGGCCACAGGTCATAGAATGTCAGAAACCTATAATATAGAATGTTAACACTGGACAAAGCTTATAATATTAGAGCTATAGATCAATGCCCTCATTTTACAAATAAGGAAACTGAGGTCCAGAGAAGGGGTGATGACTAGTCCTACTGAATCCAAAGCTAGCATCCTTTCCACTTATTTCAAAATATTGATGCTCAAAGATAGTCAAAGAATAAGGGAAGATAGATGGAGGAAAGAGAGTTGGGTTGGATGTCTGGCCCCATGCCCTCACCCAGCACCCAGCCCTGGAACATTCTCCAACTGATTCTTCCTTTCTCCAAACCAAATCCCCCCTGCTCACTGGAGCCTAATCCACTTCGGAGTGACATGGAACAAGTGCTTTTCCCAGCCCCGGCTGTAATGGGGCCTCCCGATGATCACATGGGCTGGAATGAAACCCTAGCCATCCCCACAGCTTCAAACACCCGTAGAATGTCAACAGCAGATTAGAGTTTTTTATTGTTCCCAGGATCTGAGACAGAGGTAGAAAATATGCACTGAGGTACTAACCACAGCTTTCCAGCGAGAATAGACAGAGAATCAGGCCCTAATCCTCCAGAGACAGGAAGCTCACATCTCCTTCCTCCTCCCTGCCAGGCTTTCCTCCTTCCAAAAGAAGTCCTGTAACTATTGAAAAGTTCTGGGACTTTGGACAGTTATCCACCCCTTTCTGGGACTCCCATTTCCACGTTTGTAAAGTGAAGAAGTTGGATCAGATGAACCCCAATGTGCCTACTAATTCTAAAATTCTAAGCTCTATGACAATGAAGAAAAATTTTCTGAAGAAGCTAATCATTCAATCCTCTAATCCCATAGTCTTGCAGACTGGTTCTCTTACCAGCCCATCCTTACAGGGACACTCAAAAAGATTCTATTTCTGCCATATTTTTCCACACCCCTTGAATAAACAATGGCATTCAATCAAGTCTATTGTCATATAGTCTAGTCCAGATGTTTAACAAAATAAAAAAAGAAACAAGATGGATAATGGCAATCTGTGGTTCTCTATGTCGATTAGAGGCTAGCCGGGATCCATCTCTATTTGAGTTTGTTGCCTCTGTTCCAGTCTACAAATCTACTCTGATCTTGCCCATTCCAGATTTCAGTCTGCACTTCAGTCCAAAGGTCAGAGTGACGCCCTTCCAAGTCTAATAGCTCATGACTCTGAAATGAGTATCTATAATCTGGAAGGGGTGATCCATCGGTGCTAACCAGATATTTTTCACGGGGAAGAGCAATACAGCCTAGAGGGTTGAGGTCCAGGGACCTGGCCTACAGGACAAAGGATGGCATGATGAATGGAGGTCACTCCCAAGTTGGTTTTTCTCCTTCTATCCAATGGACATTGGCTTCGGCAATGTCCCTAAAAGGGAGATTTGGTTGCTCCCTACTTCATCCCGACTTTAGACATAATGTCTTTAGGACTTCTCTCCATCAGACATGTGGAGCATCTTCACTGGAACGTGACAGGGCCATTTCAGCTTCTCTGGGCATTCTGGGCTTTGGTGTTAAAAAGAAACTAGAAATCACAAGCCTTGGGCCCATATTGAGTTGGCTATTTTCCTTGTCGGTGATAATAATGCTTTGTATTCAGTCAGCACCTTGCTCCCCTCACCCAGGCTCCTTGCTGCTGACATGCAATCTCCCGGCTGGCCCAAGAGCCTGGTCAGAGTGGCTTGTGAGACACAGAGAATCTTACTCAGTGACAGGGGAAAGGGGGGGCTCTAGGGAGCCCCTCCTTTGGTTGAGGGAGAGGAAGGAGAGACTAGACTTCCAGAAGGAGAAATTAAAAAATTGATGCTGAGATCCTTTTCCCTTTGACTGGCCACAGAGAGTGAGATCTGAGGCTTCTCATGGTCTGACCTCTATTGGCCCCTTCTGCTCTCTGAAACAGAGATCGACTGAGACTTGAGCCAATGAACACAGCAATAGAGAGATACAGCTAAGAAAGTCCCACCCCTTCACCTGGGGCTCTTTCTGGGCTATTGAAATAACCTCTTATCACCTTGGGTCTATAAGAGTCACGTTCTGATCTCAGAGTTAAGAAATGTCCCAACTCCACCTCCCAAAATTAGATTGTTTTTCATTTGCATTTTAGGGGAATTTCCTTATCTGGGTACCACTTAATCAAGCTCCTGACTCCTTCATTTGTGCATTTGTATCTGCATTGCCTCAGTCCAGGGCCCAGCATCTAATCTGCCCTTATTAATTGATGGTTGACTTGAATTCATTTGGAAGTTGTACTCTGGATAAACTTTGCTGTTACACTGTCTTGATTTAGAACTCCTTTTTTAGAAGTTCTAATAATTCAAAGACTTCAAACCTTGCAAAGTTTGAAAACCAAATAGTCTCAGACAGAGGCTGAGCTAAATATGTCCTTCACTTAATGATTCCTTTCTCTAAAAATTGGTTAAGAATCTGCAAAATATTTCAAGAGGAATGCCAAAATACTTAGGACTTGGAATGACAGGCCCAAAGTCACCAAAGAATATATAAAAGAGTTGGGATTTGAACTCAGGTCCTTTCCTTCTAAATTCTGTTCTTTCAACAACAGCATAATTCTTTCCCCAAGCTAAACTTTTCAAGCTCTCCAAACACATCCATTTACATTCAAACTGTTAATGTTCTCAAGAAAAATTATTTCTTTATCAATTTCTTTAGATCTGAACCACTAGATGATAGAATGTTAGGGTTAGGAGAGTCTTTAGGATATAGAGGTCAGAGCTGAGAGGGACATTAAAACTCTGAAGAGGCTGGGAAGGATCCCAGAATATTGAATGTTAGAGCTGGGGAGGGAAAAGTACATCCATTAGAATCAATGGTAAAGGCTTGCAAACTTCATATGAGTTAGAATGCTCAATTGTGTTGCTTGAAGGTCCTTAAATTTATTTTTAATAGCCTTGATTAACTATATGATCCAGTACAATCCATTCCCCCCCCTTAGCCTCAGTTCCCATGTATGTAAATGAAAGAGTTGGATTAGATGGTATTAAGGTCCCTTCCAAAAATAAATCTGAGTTTATGCTTGCTTCCAGCCTTTTTCTAAGTGGGACCATAAGGGAACAGTTAGGTGGCACAGTGGGATAGAGCTTTGGTCCTGAAATCAGGAGGACCTGAATTCAAAACCAGCCTCAGATACTTAATACAAATTTAACTTGCCCTTGGGCAAGTCATTTAACCCCATTGCTTTGCCAAAAAACCCCACTCATTTAAGCAGAACCATAACCAGACATTTTGGGGCCCAGGGCAAGCAGCACCCATAACACCAAATCAACTTGGTGAATCAGAGGATATGATTATATGAATCATGATATGTAATAATTGAGACAAAATTCAATGGAACTGAACTAAGCTGAGAGAATCACAGATGGGTGGCACTAAAAGTGCTCAAAATAACTTATTTTAACTATTCCTGTGAACTAACTAATAAGTTCAGGGTTGCTTTTTTCTGAAGGAGAATATGAGTTTAAGTGTTAATGCTCTAAATTGGATTTACTTGAAATCCTCTAAATAGCCTACATGACTCTATCTTCAAGGTTCTAGTTCTAAGAGCCTTCTCAGCAGCCCTTAGAACTTTGTTCTAAGATTCCTCCTAGTTTTGGCTTTCTAGATTCCTCCTTCCTTGCTCTAACACATTATTTTTTAGAATCCTTCCCAATTCTCATATTCAGAGTTCTAAGGTCCTTCCCTGCTCCAATATTCTATATTCTAGGATCCCTCCCAACCTTGACTTTCTCGATTCTAATGATCCTCCTTGCCTGAACACTTATTTCTAAGGTCCCTCCCTACTTTAATATTCTAAGATTCCTCCCAACCCTGACTTTTGAGGCTCTAATGATTCTTCTTGTCTGAACATTCTTTATTCTAGAATTGTTCCTATCCCTCATATTCAGAGTTCTAAGGTCACTCTCTACTTGAATATTCTATATTCTAGGGTCCCTCCCAATCCTAACTTTCTAGTTTGTAATAACCCTCCTTGTCTGAATATTCTTTATTCTAGAATCGCTCTTAGCCCTCATATTCTGAGTTCTAAGGTCCCTCCCTACTCTAACATTCTATATTCTAGGATCTCTCCCAGTGCTGAGAGTCTAGGTTCTGAGGTTTCTCCTTGCTTCTGACAGTCTGTATTTATTGTCCTACAACTTTTCTCATTCATATTTTTCATGGCTAAGGCAGATCTTTCCTCTAGGAGTTCAAATATATGTTTATTGTTGTCTGGGCTATTTGGTATGTTTCAAAACTTCTCTTTTTCCCAAGAAGGAGAAAGGATTAAAGCAGTTGGATCCAAAGTCTCTGCAGTGAGGAGAGAGAGGCATGGAACCCTGTCTGGCCTTGGGAAAAAGAGGAGAGTCTTCATTCTCTGGCCTGGGTGGGTCCAACAGCACCAGCAAATCCTCTGGCCACTGGCCACAGACTCCATGGATGGAGCTCTTCTTTCCAGCTGCAACGTTTCAGAAGGCTTGGGAGAAGAGAGAAAGATGCAGAAATAAACTTCCAGGTGTTTAGGGAAGACTTGGATTTCATATGATGAAGTGGCATTAGCCCTGTATTTAGGACCAGAGTACCTCCATTCAAACCACAGTTCTGCTCTGTACAACCTGCCTGTGTGACCCAGGGGCAAGTCACTACTCTTTCTTCATTTTTTCCTCTGTAAAATGAAAGCACCGGACATCAACCCCACCCATCCCCATCTCCAACCTGGTTGCCTCTGGCTTTGAATCTATGATCCTAAGATTTTCTTTCTGTAGAGACAGAAAATAGCTTTGTTGTATCCTCTAGAGTTCTTCCATCTTTTTCTTTTCCCTTTCTCATCTCCTTCTCTGAAAGTTCTTTCTTTTCTAATGTTCTCTTCTCCTTTTCTCTGCTCATTTTCTATTTCCTTCTTTTCTACTTTTCTCTTCTCTCCTTCTTTCTTCCCATTCTTTTCTCATTTCCTCTGCCCCCTGATCTTCTCTTTTCTTCTCCTGACCTAGCCCTTCCTCTTCTCTTTTTCCTCCCTTCTTCCTATCTTAATTCTCTCTTTCTTGTCCTAATATTCCTTCTCTTTGTTCTTCTCTCCCTTTTCTTTCTTGTCTCTCCTTCCCATAATGGAGACTAGAATGGAAGGAGGAAAAATGAACTAAAACATTTTAAGTTTTTCCCTCCACGTGGGATCATAGCTCGAAGGGCCCTTGTAGGGCAGATTCTCTGTCTTTATAAAAGAGGAAATTGTGCCTCAGGAAGTTAAATGATGTATTGGTTCAGATTTTGTATAAATAGTAAGTTACAGAGGTTTGGACCCAACGTTCTAGATTACATAGGTATCCAACCTTTTCTGAGTCTCATCATTCAAGGGCCACAAATAGAATTTAATATTTATCTATGACTACAATATAACCCATCTTACCAATGAGTATAATAAAATGTAATGATGTCCTTATGAATGGGCTTTGAGAGCTGAATGCAACCTGCAAGCCCACAGGTTGGACGCTGCTGTTCTAGAACCTGAAGGGTTTTCAAAAGTCCAATAGGGCAAGCCTGTCCTCTTACAGATGAGGAAATGGAGGCTCAGTTGAAGTGACTTGCCCAAGATCAAAGAGTTCATGTGTAGTTACAATCCATAGTATGGCTCCTTCTCCTAGATCAATACCTGTCCCTCATTACATGTTTTCCTGAGCCCTTCCCTGGAGCCAGAGTCCTACTGGGAATAGTGTGAATCTAACCCCTTATTGGTGGTTACATCTTACAGGTGAGTCTCTGGGTCTACAGAAAAAAAAGTCAGTCAATAAAGCTCTCTATCTTTCTTTCCACTCTTTCCACTCTCCATCTTTCCTCTCAAGGAAAGCCCCCCTCCTTATTTTTGAGTAGGCATTCTTGCCCGTGGTGCCTGTCCTCTGTCTCCCCATCATAGCCAAGTTGGAGTTAATTAGGTGACTCAGTTCCCTCCCCATCCTCCCCCACTTTGGCTGCCATCTCTCGCTGGAAAAGTGAGAGCTGGAAACAGAGCTGAGGCTCCTGGAGTGGACTCTCATAACAGGCCTGTGATGTCAGTCAGTCAGCCCGGGTTGGAGCAGCACAGCTGTCTCCATACATCCCCAGACCTCACCGGGATTACAGGGCTCCCTCCAGGGGGTTGGCGCATTCTTCAGAACCTTATGTCAGCTTGGCTCCCTCCCTCATTCCATCTTCTCTAGCCTCCCTTCCCCCTCCCCACCTCTTCCCATAGTCCCACACTTCTCCCTCCCCCCAAGCTCTGATCCACTTCTCCCCAAGACCCCCCTTCAGTCCTTTCCCAGGACACTTTAACTCCTACAATCCTCCCCACTTCTCTCTCCAGGTACCCCACTTCCCCCCAAGGTCCTTGCCCATTTCTTCCATAGAAGGACCTCAACTTCCTCTCTAGTCCCTACTTCTCTCTGTTTCCTGAACCTTTCCACAAGTCTCATCTTTACTTCTCTCCCCAATCCCTAACACATTTCTCCCACAGTGTTCTCTCACTTCTCACCACCCCCACCCCAGAAATGTTCTTTTTCTACCCTCTGGAAAACTTCAGCTCCTACAATCCTCCCCACTTCTCCCCCTAGGTACTCCACTTTCCCCCAAGGTCCTTGCCCATTTCTCCCATCTAGTCCCTACTTCTTTGTATTTCCTGAACCTCTCCCCAAGTCTCCTCTTTACTTCTCTCCCCAATCCCTAATACATTTCTCCCAGAGTTCTCTCACTTCCCACCCCCACCCCCAGAAATGTTCTTTCTCTACCCTCTGGAACATTCCTTATACTATTAGACTTCAATTTGTGCCATCATCCTGCCAAGAGCCCTCATTTCTAATTTTTCTCATCAAACTTTTCTGTCACTCACCCCCTAGATCCCTGGAATTCTCGAGAAATATCTTTGGGTCACTCTGAGTCCCTTCTTTTTACCCCAAGCTCAGCATTAGTCTGTCACCTACAGTATTCATTTGTAGTAGGCTTATCACTAGAACTAGAGCCTAGAGATCTGTATTCTAATCTCAACTTCACCATTAACTGTATGAATCTTGTTAAGTTCCCTTCTCTTTCCAAACATCAGTTTCTCCATCTGTAAAATACAGGAAAAGATACTGTCCTGACTCACCCACAGAGATTATAGTGAGGGTGTGATGACACAGTGAATATAAGGCCCCTCTTCTTATTGTTGTAATTATTAAATATTCCACAGGGAAGGTAATTAAAGAAACATCTGAAATGTCTTGAATACCTTGCTCTTGCCTGTGGTTAGGGAAAGGGGATCAGGTCTTCTTCCCTGAATGCCTCCATTTGGAGGGGGTGGTCAGACTTCTCCATAGTGGTCCCTTTAGCTCGTGGTCCTCCACAGGACTATGCTTCTGTGGGAGCTGGAAGGGGGGAAGAGCCTCAAGAGAAGGCAAAGGAGAAAGGATGCAACCTAGTGGAGGATAAGGAATGTTTCATTCATGTCTTTGTATCAATAGAGTCTAACACTGTGCATGGCCTTCCTCATAAGTACCTAATAAATAATTCTTGACTAATTGATTGAGGAAGAGAGAGGGAAGACCTTCTCTCCTGGCTTTTCATCATCACAGTGTTTAGACTGTACACACACACACACACACACACAGACACACACACACCCTCTGATCTGCCATTGCCAGATCCAGGTCATTCTCTGTGCACCTCCCTTCCCCTACCCTCAACATCTGTTTTTGTCCCAAGATTAAAAGAAAATTCCCCAGTTGCCCTATTGCCCCCCTCCCAGATAAGATTTAAAATTCAGTTCCTTAGTCCTCTCAGAATAATTTTTTTTGGAGTACGTAGTATGTGTCCATTCTACAGATAAGGAAAACTGAGACTCTGAATATATGTAAGAAACTAAGACGGGATCTGAATTTAGGTCCCTCTAGCTCAATCTCATACATTATTTCTTCCACCACACTGCCTCTTATTCACTATTACATATTCTATTGATGCTTGACCTTAAATAATTTGCTCAAGTAGTTTAAACTTTAGAGCTAGAAAAGGCTTAAGAGTCTACCTGGTGTAGTGGAAAGAACTCCCTCTCCATAGAACTATCCCCAAATACATTCCTTTCTCTGGATTCATTTGGTGACTATTGTTTTCATGAACCCTAAGACATTTATTGCACTCCTCTGCAGACTATGGTTACCTATGTAGACATTACCTCCTCTGTAAGCTACTTACAAGTAGGGGAAAAAGTCGTATTTCATCTCAGAAATGTCCTCAGGACCTAACATAGGCCTTGTACACAGTAAATACTCAACCAACATCAGTGAAAAAATGAATGATTCCCTTCATCTCTGACTCCATGATCAGTAATGACAACACTAGTTCTCCCACTACCAACTTCATCCACACCTTCTCCAACACCATCGTCACCAATACTGCCTTCTCCATCCGTCACCACTACCAACATATGGCATTGTTGCCATATTCTCTATAAAATTCTTGTTGACTTGACCTTCTACATCAGTGCCATCTTCCTAACTACTACCACCAATATTACCTCCTCTTTAGCATCACCATCATTTACCTCTCATTATCTAACATTTTCTCTATAACAGTGTCCACCATCATCACAATCTCAGCATCACCACCATCTTCTTCATCACCACCATCACCATCAATACTACCTCCCTGGGGCAGCTAGGTGGTGCAGTGGATAGAGCACTGGCCCTGGAGTCAGGAGTACCTGAGTTCAAATCCTGCCTCAGACACTTAATAATTACCTAGCTGTGTGGCCTTGGGCAAGCCACTTAACCCCATTTGCCTTGCAAAAAAAATACTACCTTCCCCATCACTAAAACCAGCACCATCAACACTGTCATTATGCTCATGGTCTCCTCCTCACCCAAACTTTTATTAATGTTCTGTTCTATATCCTGCATAAAATAAACTATAAAGAGACAGGCCCTAACCTCCAGAGTTTCTAGTCTTAGGTGAACTTACAACCATAATTCACAAAGAAAAATGGAGACCTTCATTAAAGAATTCCAGAGAAGATAGGTTTGCAGCCTCTCATGACATCCTTCACTGAAGATGGAGGCTGAGTTTGGTTTTGATTTTTCTTTTCATGGAGTTAGAAAAAATAAGCCAGCAGAAACAGCTTTCATTACTATCCATCTAGAGTTCTGGACCGTATCCATATCATCCCAATCCATTTTCCCAGATCGACTCCTCCCCTCCCTTTGTGTAGACCAGGCCATGACAATCCTATAACAAAAAAAATGCTCACCATTTCCTACCAAATTAAGTTTAAATTCCTTTGCCTGGCACTCCAGGCTTTCCATAACCAACTGCCAACTTGCCTTTCAAGCACCATCTCATATTATTATCTCCTCCATGTGCTTTATGTTCCTCCCATATTGAACTACTCCTCAGAACATGCACCAAGCTTACTTTTCTTCATGCTTCTCCTAATTCCCAAAATGCCCTTCCTTGCTTGCTGAATTCTTGCCTATATAAAATGGGTCATGTGACCTGTGCCATTCCCCCAGTGGGCAAAGATCAGTTCCCTCCATTTCACCAAGTATGTTCTTTGCTCTTTTCTAATGCCAACTTTCTAACTTTAACTCATATATCATTGTGTATAGTAGCATGGTCTAGTGGAAAGACTTTTGGACTTGAAGTAAGGAAGAACTGGGTTCAAATCCCATCCACCCTATCTCCTATCAGTTAAATCACTTAATCTCAGTGTATCCAAGGCAACTCCTTAGGATTTATCTATCAAGAGTTTATCAACAAAGCAAGCATCCTATTGCATGCAGGTACTATGCAAAGGAATACAAAACAGAAGGGAAATAGTCACTGCCCTCAAGGAGTTTACCATCCATCACGGAAAGTTATTTGTATATGTTGATCAGTTGCTTTAATTGTTTCTCTTCATGATCCCATTTGGATTTTTCTTTTATTTTTTTAAAAAGTCTTTAAAAATTTGGGGCTGTCCTTGCAAAGATACTGGAGTGGTTTGTCATTTCCTTCTCCAAGATGAGGCAACCAAGATAGAGGTTAAATGACTTGCTAAGGATCACAAAGTTAAAAAATGTCTGAGGCCATATTTGAACTCAAGTCTTCCCCACTCCAGGTCCAGCTTTCCATCTGCTTTACCATCCAGCTGCCCAATCTGTTTAAACAAAATATCACTGATGGAAGAGAAGAGAGCTCCCATACTAGAAGTGCCCTGCCCTGCTGAAATCATGAATCCTTCTGGTGACCTTTATAAGTAGGCTGTAACATATTAATGAAAAGATTTCATCTGGACTCAAGATGCAGAATGAGTTGTATATTTTTGGACATCACTAATGTAGGAATTTGCTGTGCTTGACTGCCTATTTGTTTAAAGAGATTTTTTTTTCCTTCTTCCCCTCCATGGGGGAGGGAGAGAGAAAATAAATGTATGCTAATTGAAAAAATGGAATTTATAAAATTATATCATGTAAGAGAAATATTAACAGAAAATGAGTCAGGGAGTCAATAAGAATTGGGGAGTCAGTATCCCAAGTAAGTAAGTCTATCAAACTACAAAGAGGATACATTGGAGATGATCAGCAGGGGCGTAAGCTCTAGCACTCAGGAGAATGGGACTGAAGGTGGAGGACCGTGAAACCAGCTGGGATTTGTTGAAGAAAGTCAAGATAAGGTGGGATGACTCGAAGCAAAAGCAAAAGATGAAAGGCCAATAGTCAGTCATGGGCTACTTCAGAAACTAAACAAGAGATTTAAAGAGGATTTCCATCCCATCACACTACCTGGGTCTACCATGGAAGCTTTATTGAACAATGTGGGCAAGGGTTATACAGCATGAGAAGGTGTAGATGGGTTCAGTGGGTAGCATTGTGAAGGGAATTCATATCCAAGTTGTCTCCATACCTGTGCTATTACCCCCATCACATGTAAGCTCCATGAGGGTAGGGGCAGCACTCTGAACACAGCAGGTGCCCAATAAATGTTGGTTAAATCAATAAGAGAAAGTCAGCCAGCCAGCATGAACCAGTAAAAAAGAGAAAGCAGCCGGAAGGGCTGATCTGGGTTGATTAAATGTTTCGGATGGCACTGATAGATTATGCAGAGAGAATCGATTGTTCGAGCTGGGTGCCCGCCTGGCACGATGAAGCAGACACCGAAATGTCAAGTTTGTGATCTTAAATTGGCAACCAGCCCTCGCCAGCTCCCATGCACACCGCCTGGAAAGAGAGAAGGGATGAAAAAAGAAAACCTTAAATGGAACCAGCACTGAGGCTGGCCTGAGACTGTGATAATATTAATAATTGATTTGGGGAGGGGAAGGAACACCGTTCTAGAGGAGGATTGGGGCTTAGATCGGAAGCACTTTCCCCGGGCTTCAAGAAAGCACATAGATGGCTTATCACCCAGGGATAGGAAGGATGTGATGGAGATGCGGCCCTAGATACATTTTAAACATGTAGATATGGGGAAGGATGGGGAGGCAAGCAGACTACTGAATGCCTTCTCCCCAGGGAACTCTGAGGCTAAGGGAGGGGCTGCAACAAGCAGGGAAGCTAAGAGGAAATGAAAACCTGGCAGACAGAAAAATAGTCAGACTTTGACTCACGGGGTGGGGGTGGGGGGTTCTTCTACCTGTTGTCCTCTATCAAATTGGGTGGGGGCAGAGAGGGAAAGGAGCAGGGTCAAAATAAATGATTTATAAGGTTCCTTCCAATTCTCAATCTGGAGTCCTATTATCTTTACCTGCATCTTGGCAAGTCATTCAGCCTCAGTTTCCTCAATTGTAAAAGGAGGAGGTTGGAACCAATGGACCTTGGGGCCATTACTGGCCCCAGACTCTATGGAAAGTAGCTCCTTCAAGCTTCTGTGGCTGCCAACAGCTTTATCTTAGCCTCTGAGGGCCTCCAATTCCCTCCAAATCCTAGGGTGCTCCAGATCCCCCTGGCCTGGGAGTGGATGGCCTTAGCACATATAAGTCAGAGGTTAGTGCTTTCCGCTGAATTAAAGTCATGGGAGCACAGTAAGAACAAAATAAATGTATTTTGGTTGAGTGACCAGAAAAGTCTTGGAGCTGGAGGGGACTTTAGATGCTATTGAGTCCAAATTCCCCATTATAAAGATGGAGAAACTGAAGCTCAGAGAAGGTGAAGGAAGTAGTCCAAAGTTACTCAGCTAGCAAGAGGCAGAGCTGGAATTCAAGTCAGGTCTTTGGATCCCAGGTCCAGCTCTGATTCTTCCACCCCGCCAGGCTGGGTATGTTTCGTCTAGGAGATCCAGCCTATGTTCCTACTTCCCTAGACCCATTACCTTCTTGACAGAGGGTGCCCATCATGGCCATTGAGTCTAATGAAGAGATTCTTAACCTGAGTTTTGTAAACTTGTTTTTTTTAAAAATGTTAAACTATATTTCAATATAATCAGTTGTTTTTGTCATCCCATGTAATGTATTTTATCTATTTAAAAACATAAGCTTGGAGTCAGGGAGTATGGACTTCATGATTCACAACACAAAAAATATTAAGAATCCCTGATCTAGAAGAAAGAAGACTAGGTTTGGCAACAAAAGAACTGAATAAGAATCCTGGTTTGGCTACCTTCTACCTGGGTCATTCTAAGTAAGTTACTTTAGTGTTCATGCCTCAGTTCCCTCATCTGTAAAAGATAATAATGGACCTAAATTTTTTTTTCACTGCTCAAGTCTAAGGTATTTGCATTCCTTTCTCAGTTCATGACATTTAGGTCCATAGGAGTACATAGAACATGGACTAGGTAAGCCTCCACTGTACGCACCCTTCTGATCTTTTCATTTATTGTCTATAGCTGATTGATCCAATTCATTCAGAAGGAGGCCTTTCCCTTAACATTTGCTATTGAGAGTTCAACACCTATGTCATAGGATCATAGAAATTGAGCTGAAAGGGACATGAGAAATGATCTAAGTCACTTAACCCTGTTTGCCTTAGTTTCCTATTTGTAAAATGAGCTGAGAAGGAAATGGCAAACCATTCCAGTATCTCTAACAAGAAAATCCCAAATGGGTTCACTCAGAGACATAGATGATTGAAATGACTGAACAACAACAAACCCAACTCCTTCGTTTTGGAAATGAGGAAACAGGTCCAGAGAGGTTGAGTAATCTGCAGGATTTGAACCAGGGACTTAGATCCCAAATCCCTCACCCTTACAACATGACCAGCCAGCTTTATTTCATAGTCATGCATTTCCTTATTGTGACCTCCATCCATGCAAGTCATCATCAACAGATGCTTCAGGTTACAGACAAGTCTCACCCACAAGTAAGATGGCCATTACTTCTCAAAGTTGGTCAGAGAGAAGTATGAAAGAATGAATGAAAGAAAACACAAAAAAAAGATAAAAAAGAAAAAATGAATGAAAAAAATGAACAAATGGATGGATGGATGGATGGATGGATGGATGGATGGATGGATGGATGGATAGAATGATGAAAAAATATTTGTTGAGCACTTACCAATGGTGAGTGACTGTCCCTCTCACCAAAGCCTCCAAGTTAGGGAAGTATGACCACTGTTGGGAATGTTATAATGGGGGAATTCCTGTCCACAAACAGATTATAACAAGAATTTGGATCTCTCTTCCTTCTGTGCACAAAGGTAAAGCAGTGGCCCTGAAGTCAGGAGGATTGGAGTTTGAATCCACCCTCAGATACTTACTTGCTATGTGACCCTGGGCAAGTCATTTAACCCTGATTGCCTTGCATGCAGGGCTTTCTCCAGTTATCCTGATTCATATCCGGCCACTGGACCCAGATGGACCCAGAGAGGAAAGTAAGGCTGGTGACTTAGCACAACAGCCCTTACTCAAATACAATTCATGTGTATGTCATGGCATCACCTCCCTGGCATCATGGTCTTCTTCAAGAATGAAAAATAAACAATAATATGATAGAATGACCTCAGTGAGCTCAGGGAACATGTATCAGTGAGAAAGCTTCCGAGGGTCAGGGTTGACCTAGGTCTCTTTATGTAGTGGCCTCCCAAATTACTGAGAAGATTAATCAACAAATATTTATGGAACACCAGTGATCCCAGGGCCCTGAAAGGGTCAGAGTTCACATTCTCACAGGACATGAGGGTTGGTCAAATACTTTGCCCTCCATAGCCCTGAGAGGTTGGTTTTATGCTTTTCAGTTTACAAAAAAAGGAAACTGAGGCTCTGAAAGCTTAAATGACTTTGGCAAAGTCACACAATTGTTAAATGCCTTAAACAAGAATGTCAGAATAGGAAAGAACCTTAGAACAAAGAACATAATGGCATAAAATGAGGTTCTAGGGAAACCTCAGAACATAGAATGACAGAACTAGGTGGGTCTCTAGGATATAGGATTGCAGAGGTCAAAAGAATATTAAGGGGCAGCTAGGTGGTGCAGTGTAAAGATCATCAACCATAGTCAGGAGATCCTGAGTTCAAACCCAGCCTCAGACACTTAATAATTGCCCAGATGTGTGACCTTGGGCAAGCCACTTAACTCCATTGCCTTAATTTTTTTTAGAAGAACATTAGAATATAAAAATGGCAGTGCTGGAAAGAATTTTAGAAAACAATATCAGTTAGGAGGGTCCTTACAATATAGTTGGGAAGGACCTGAGAGCAATTAAACCTGGGAGGACTTCTAGGACATAGAATGTCAGAGCTCGAAGGGGGCCTTAAAAGATCAAATTAAAAACTGTTTAAACTTTGAGGTGTCATGGGATTTGGGGATAGGATAAGCATATCCTCTGATACCAACTCTTGCACCAAGCTTTACCTGACCTCCTTAGTCAATAATAACCTTCTACTTCAAATTTTTTCATCTCTCCTAGCACCTAGCAGAGGACTCTGAATAGAGGAAGTATTTAATAAAGGTTGTTTGAATGAATAAATAAAATGTCCAAGCTGGGAGGGGATTTAGAGATCATCTTAAGGGCAAATAAGAGTTGTTATTCTTACCTTGAATGGGAATGACAATATTTGCAGCTGTTTCTCACCTGGTTTTGTGAATAAAGCGCTTTGGAAACATTGAATCAGTTAACAAACAAACGAGATTTACTGGCTGGCCAAAATCTTTGGAAACCACAAGAGAGTTAGTATCTTCAAGGTCAAACTTTTCTTTTATAGATGTTGGCTCTGAGGCTTTGAAAAAGAAAATTATTTGCCCAAGTTACCTATCATGCTCATTCATCTCCTCTTTCTAGCTTACTTTTCTCCAGCAGAGTACCCACTGCCCTCATCATCTAGTCCACCTGGAGCCATTCCCAGCATCTGCTTAATCCCAGGATAGCTAAAAGTATGGAGTAACAGGTGCCCCACTTGGTGCTCTCCATGGTAGACAGTAGGTGTCTGAGGGGCTACTCTCTACGACTCCCACCATCAGTTTCATCAAGAGATGTCAGGCTATCTAACACACCCTCTTGAACCCCTGATCATTCCTTGTCATTCCAGTCAATACCTCATCTCTGAGCCTGAGGGAGTCTCCCATGGGTTCCATCAGGGAAAGAGACCCACTAGCAACAATAGCAGCCCTAGGTTATGCTCACCTGTTCCTTGCCTCAAACTAACTACAGCCCTGGGTTATGCTCACCTGTTCCATGCCTCAAAGTAGCTCTCCCCAGGATCCCAAAGGCACACTGAGAAAATTGGGGTCAGAGAAAGCCACAGATCCTTGTAGACTCATAAACTCAAAGAATCTCAGCATTGGAAGGGACCTCAGAGAATAGCTAGTCTGACTTCTAAACAGGCATTAATCTGGTCTATAAGAATCCTGACACAGTTCTCCATCCTCAAGCTCAGACACTCCCACTGATGGAAACTCACCTCAGAAAACAGTCCATTCCACTTTAGCCAAGGTTGCATTGTTAAGAAGTTTTTCTTTAAAACAAATCTACCCCTGTTTTCCTGCATCTTCAACCCATTCTACCCATATCTGTCCTCTGGGGTTAATCTGAATGTGTTTCCCATGAAAGTCATCCTGTTTCCTCTCTCTACCTGTGTGGCCAACCCTCTAATTGTGCCTCCTAAATGGCCTCCTTGCTGCAACTCATCCTCCACACCTCAGTCAAAATGATTTCCTTAAAGCACGCTTCTAACACGTGACTCCCCTTCTCAATACCCTTCAGTGGCTTCCTCTCATCTCTAGAATCAAACCCAAACTCCTCTGTTTGGCATTTAGGGTCCTTCAAAACCTGAGCCTGGCCTACCTTTCAACCTTATTGAACATTCCTTAATCAGGACTCTATCTCTCATCACCTTGTTTTTGCAAAAGCTGTACCCCATGTCTGAAATGCAGCCCCTCCTCTCCCCAATCCTTTAGAATTCTTTTTCTTTCAAAGTTCATCTCAAACCTTCTACAGAAGGTCGTTTCTGATCCCCCATAAACCTTGGTGCTTCCCCCTCCATTCACAATGTTATTGTTCTGTTGTTTGTCCTTCATTTTTAAAGTGGGGTGAGGCTGAATTTCACAAAAGCCTTGGTCTCACTCTTTCCTCCAGGGTCATTTAAGTCCAATGGCAAGACAAAAAGTCAGGACAACTGGTTTGGGGCCAGAATGAAGTGGATGGCCTTGGCATCTTCAGTTTCTCACCAAGCTCCATAATACCTGCTTCAATGGTTTTCTTGGTTGTTGGAACAAATTGCTCTCACCTGTCCAGTGTAGACACCCTCCAATGTACTAATAAGTTTGATGCCTGTTGATTATTCTCAACCAGATTTTAGCCTATCTGTCCAGATGGTTTTACCAGGTTGTGGTAACTACTCATGCTTAAGCTTCTTGGAGCCACAGGTAAGAATCAAGTTCTCGGTAAATACCAAAGGTGGATGAGGAGCCCTGAGGAGGGCTGGGTGGCCTTCATACCATAGGTGCTAGTCCTCCTGAATACTGAATGTACCCCATTTAAATTTACAATGTATTAATTTTGTAAACATCTTGATAGATTGTAAGACCCTTAAGAGCAGAAACTGGTTCATTTCCTTTATGTCTAGAACTTAGCATAGTGCCTAGCATGCAGTAGGTACTTAATAAATGCTCATTGATGGATTAATTGATATGTCTTCAACACCTCCTGATGCGTTTAATAATAGAACCAATGATCAGGAATTCATATACAGAATCAGACAGAATCTCCAAGTTGGAAAGGACCTTAGAGAACAGCTAGCCATCCCAAACTTGAAAAAAAATCATCTTGGCAACATCTCCAGAAGATGATCATCAAGCCTGTCCTTTATTACTTCCAGGGACAGGAGGTCCACTACCTGCCGAGGCAGCCTGTTCCACTTTTGTTAGGAAGTTGGTCCTGACATCAAGCCAAAATGTTCCCGAAATTCCTCTAAATCTTTATGTAACTTATCCCCCTTCTTAGCCAGCCTCATGGGTCCATGTCTCATGGGTGAGCTAGATTGATCTTTTCCTAGACCAAAGACCTTTTCATATAAAGACAAGCATGCACAGGCACATCTTCTCAGAGGCACCCTTATGCATAAAGGTTGGCACCACTGTCTCCTTTCCTGGGAGGCATCCTGTATTCTTGAGGAACAACCACATAGACAAGGGTTATGGGGAATGAGACCTCCCCTAGTGCTTTCTTACATCCACTTATACAGAAATAGTGTTCACGTGCAGAGCCAGAGGTAGCATGACATCATGAATAGGGCAAAGGATTTGGAGTCATGAGAACCTAGATTCAAATCCTGCCCCAGGCACTTACTAGTTGTTCAAGTCCTATAACCTCTCTGTGTCTCAGTTTACTCATCTTTTAGGAAAGAAAGTTGATTCAGGAGCCTTTCAGTTCCAAATATATCACATAGGGGGCAGCTAGGTGGCGCAGCCCTGGAGTCAGGAGGACCTGGGTTCAAATCCGGTCTCAGACACTTAATAATTACCTAGGTGTGTGGCCTTGGGCAAGCCACTTAACCCCATTTGCCTTGCCAAAATCTAAAATCAAAACAAAAACAAATATATCACATAATGCACAATATCCAGTTACACAAGCACACACATGCACACATACATACACACACACACACAATAGCTGACATTTCAATAGCACTTTCACTATTGTAATTATTTTTTGCTTTTTTTTTTTGGTTTTTGCAAGGCAATGGGATTAAGTGATTTACCCAAGATCACACACAGCTAGGTAATTAAGTGTCTAAGGTCGGATTTGAACTCAGGTCCTCCTGACTCCAGGGCCAATGCTCCTATTTTTCACTTTTGCATTTATCACTTTTAGTTTCTCATTCATGTCACTCTCAATGCCTCACTGGACCCTATGAGATAGACACTACAAATTTTAACTAGTGACCCTGGGAAAATTTCTTTCTATGCCTCAATTTCCTCATCTATAAAATGGGGGGATTGAACTGCCTTGAAGATCTTTCCCTTTTCAAGGAACTCTAAGTCTATGATCCTAGGTTCCAAATTTTTCAGATGACAAAACTGAGACTCAGGGAAGGCAAGTGGTTTGCACCAACTCACAGTTAGTAAGAGTTCAAGACACAATTGAAATTCAATTTTTCCAGGATTCCAAATCTATTGTTCTGCCCATGAATAATGCTTCCTCAAGTATAATGGTGATCCATTTGAGCTCCAAATTCCCTAAATCTCTGACCAGTGACCAGTCCATACATCCTCACAGCAACACTGGCATATGCAACTACCCTGCGCCGAAGTCTGAGGAAATGCCCTTTTTTTGTAAGGATCACAATGATGCTTGTTACCTGGCTGGCTTTCCCAGTCACAAGGAGTTTTGTTTCCTTAGTCTCCCTTGGGCAAAGGCCAGGTTCATGACCCAGAAAGCTATATTTCTAGTTTTGGACCTGGAGGCAAAGAAGAAGCCGTAGATCCCCCCTGTCTGGCAGAGTCCAGAGGCCAAAATTCTCAGGGAAGGGATGCCAACCATCTGCTCTAAAGCCTCCTTTCCCTTTGGCCCAGAATGGGACCAACAGCACCATCTGCTGTCCAATTCTGGGATCACCATCCGTTGTAGAGTCAACCCGGTAATAAGATGATAAGTCATAAGAATAGAATATTTCTGTAGCATGTTAAGATTTGCAGAGCCTTTTGTCATTTTGTTCTCACAACAATCCTATAAGGGACATACTATTATTATTGTGTCCATTTTCAGGAAGAAGAAACCGAAGCTGAGAATTTAGGTTATGGGGTCCCTTGTGACTGGGAGTCACAAAGCTAGGTGAAACATCTGGAGTGGGATTGGAACCCAAGGATGGGGTCTTGCAGTTGTATTCTAGAACCTAGGGGTTGGGAGGTGACCAAGAAATGTAACGCTACAATGGTCAAACAAGGTTTTAGGAAACCAGGCTAGAATTCCCTAAATACCACTTTAGTTTCATGGTGAGGGTTCAAAGGACAGTCAAGGTTCAGTGAAGGCAGCCAGGATGTCATAAAGGTTATCTAAACTCCCTAGCTTGGGTTCCTAGAACTGGGGTTCTATCAAGTTTGGCTAGGGGTCTATAAAGGTTGAATAGGATTCTATGAGGTATAATGACAATTCCACAATGGGGTTGTAGGTCTAAGAAATTAGAGTTTCTTTAAGATTAATTTAGAAAATAGCATAGTATCTGGTCCACTTGGAGTAAGGAAGACCTGAGTTCAAAGCCCTCTTTTGACTCTCACAAGCTTTATAGCCATGGAAAAGTCTCTGAATCTTTTTCCTTATCTGTGAAACTGGAATATCAGTGCTGTTGTTGAAGCTCAATTGAGATGAAACCCCAAAACAACTGCAAACTTTAGTGTATTCTATCATCTCAGTCACTTATTATTTTACCTTTGGAGCTGAGCCTCAAATATTTCTAAGAAGTTTCTAACAATCCTCTCCCTCCTCCTTTTCAGATAATAGGTTGTTTCCTTCAAATTTTACTTCCATTCGCTCTTCTTTGGCCTTCAGTATTATATCCTCATTTTCACCTTGGGGTTGTACATTTGCCCACAAGTATGTATAATTAATAATTATAATAATAATAAAAGATTCTACTATACTAATTTACAATTTATACATTGCTTTTCTTTTTTCTTTTCTTTTTTTTAAGGTTTTTGCAAGGCAATGGGGTTAAGTGGCTTGCCCAAGGCCACACAGCTAGGCAATTATTAAGTGTCTGAGGTCAGATTTGAACTCAGGTACTCCTGACTCCAAGGCCAGTGCTCTATCCACTGCGCCACCTAGCCGCCCCAAATACATTGCTTTTCTAAAAACAGCTTTGGGGGTGGGGAGTACCAGAATTTTGCCCAATTTATACAACAGGAAAGGAGACTCAGAATGGTAGATTGACTTGCCCATAGTCACACAGCTAGTTGGCAAGCATTTTACCCAGGACTCCTGATTCAAGAGTCCAGCACTCTTATTCTGAATTTTGGAGTAAATTCAACTTTAACTCTTAAGATAGGCTCATCAGGTTCTCTCTCATTCAAAGGCCCATGGCTTTAAAACACCAATTTGTCTAAAAGGGAAATTTTATATCCACAAGATATGCAGTAAACATCCCTCCTCATCCCATGTGACTTTTCTACCTATGGGACCTCTGATGACTCCCAAAATCCTGATAGTAACAAATATCACCACCCAGCACCGAGACCACTGTCATCAACGCTACCAGTTACACCAGTGTCATAGTTACTAAAATAGCCACATTCACTGACAACACTACTAGCATTATCATTAATGCTGAAATCCCCAGGACACATCAGCACTGTCACCATCATCACACACATCCTGGTCACCATCAAGATCACCATATGGAGCTGTGAACTCATCCAACCTTTCTGGAGAGCAATTTGGAATTATGGCCAAAGGCAACAAAAATGTGCATACCCTTTGATCCAGCAATACCACTACTGGGTCTATACCCTGAAGAGATGATGAAAAAGGGAGAAAACACCACTTGTACAAAAATATTCATAGCAGTCCTGTTTGTGGTGGCAAATTAGAAATTGAATGAATGTCCATCAATTGGGGAATGACTTAAACTGGTGATGGGTTCTATTAGAAACCAGGAGGGATGGGAATTCAGGGAAGCCTGGAGGGATTTGCATGAACTGATTCTGAGCAAGATGAGGAGAATGAAAAGAATATTGTACACTCTAACAGCAACATGGGGGTGATGATCAACCTTAAGGGACTTGCTCATTCCATCAGTGCAACAATCGGGCACAATTTCAGGATATCTGCAATGGAGAATACCATCTGTATCCAGAGAAAGAATTGTGGGGTTTGAACAAAGACCAGACTATTACCTTTAATCTAAAAAAAAATTCTTATTATGTGATTTTGCTGTCTCTTATTGTTTATTTTTTCCTTAAAGATATGATTTCTTTCTCATCATATTCAACTAGAGCAATGTATACTTTGGAAACAATGTAAAAACTAACACACTACCTTCTGTGGCGGGGGAGGGAAGCGAGATTAAGGGAAAAATTGTAAAATATGAAATAAATAAATAAATGTAATAAAAAATGATTACTACCATAGTCTCCTCTGCTAATATTCCATTATCATTACCAATATCACCATCATCCTTACTGTCATCCCCAACAAAATTATTGTTTGCATCACCATCATCACTATTATCCTTATCACCATCACAAAGTCATCACCACCATCACTAATGATAAGGTCACTAGTATCACCACCTCTTCCATGAATACCATCACTATTATCAACATTCACGCCATAACTATTTTCACTGCCATCATTACCACCATTATCCTCATCATATTCCCTTCTCTATCATCATCACTAACAGCATCACCACTGAGTTCAGAGGCCATGCCCTGGATAACTTAAACTTTTATTTCTGGAGCTCCTGCCTAGGGTCCCATTTTCCTCATGGATGAGGTTTCTTTGTGACCATAGATTATGTAGTTCCACTTTACTCCCTGGGTTTTTTTTTCATTGACTACCTTGAGAGAATATCAGAGCTAGTCAGATGGCTTAGGATAGGAAATGATAGAACATCCCATATCAGAGCTAGGAGGACCCCTGAAAGATAGGATGTCCGAACTTGGAGTCACCTTATTTGAATGCTAAAGTTAGAAGGAATCTTGGAACACACAATGTCAGAGCTAGTGAAGACCTTAGAATACAGAATGTCAGAGTCAGAAGGGACCTAGAACACAGAATGCCAGAGATGGAAGGAGCCTCAGAACAAAGAAAGTCAGAACTGAAGGGATCTTACAACATAATATGTCAGAGTAGGGATTGTTGTTTTTGTGGTTCAGTCATTGCTGACTGTCTCTTCATGATCATTTAAGGAGTTTTGTGGCAAAGATACTGGAGCAGTTTGACATTTCCTTCTCCAGTAGATTAAGGCAAATAAAAGTTACATGACTTGCTTAGAATCACACAGTTAGTGAATGGATGTGAATGTGGATCTTCCTGATTACACCCCCAGCTTTCTATCCACTGAATCACATAAAAAATCACCTAAAAAAGCCCTGAATAGAGAAGAGCCTAAAAATATAAAAGTTCAGGACCAAAACTTTAGTTTACAGCATGCCAAGGCATGGAAAGACTTCAGAACAGAGAGTCTGAGCTGTAGGGGTCCTCAAAGCATAAAACACATAGAACAGATCCCAACAGATAGTAAACTCTTTTTTTTTAGGTTTTTGCAAGGCAAATGGGGTTAAGTGGCTTGCCCAAGGCCACACAGCTAGGTAATTATTAAGTGTCTGAGGCAGGATTTGAACTCTGGTACTCCTGACTCTAGGGCTGGTGCTTTATCCACTGCGCCACCTAGCTGCCCCAAATTTTATTCTATTTTTATTGACTTCATTATTTTCTGATTACATATGAATCTGGGTCATATTCAGAAATGTTATGGACCACATAAATCTTGCAATAGACATTTGACACTTCTGTCTATCTTCGATCATCTAGTCCAGTTCCACCATATTACAAATACTACCTAAACATTCTCTGACATCTGAATTCTCTTTCCAACCTACAAGCAAAAGATTGGGATGAGACTAGGGATGGTTGTGTTCTAAGTACCCAGGAAGATACCATCCCCTCCCCCAAATCTTACTATTTTCTCAGAGAAAAACTAATTAAGATTCTAAGGGAAGGGGCGGCTAGGTGGCACAGTGGATAGATCACCAGCCCTGGAGTCAGGAGTGCCTGAGTTCAATTCTGGCCTCAGACACTTAATAATGACCTAGCTGTGTGGCCTTGGGCAAGCCGCTTAACTCCATTTGCCTTGCAAAAACCTAAAAAAAAAAAAAAAAAGATTCTAAGGAAGTTATGAGCAAGTGTAGAAAAGTCACATGGGATGAGGAGGGATGTTTATTGCATATCCTGTGGATATAAGTAAATGACCCAAAGTGGGGAAAAGGTGGCCTTTAGAAATGGGGTTATCTTTTAACAACTGACTGGGTGACATCTGAACACTTCAACTTTGGGTCTGTAAATGGCCCTCTGTGATCTGTTCTGGATCAACTTCCCATCTTTAGTTTCTCTTGCCTCTTCCTAGAGGGAACTTTCAGGATCTTGCCATGTACAGGATACCGGGCTGCCGTCTGCCAGCACTTCAAAGACTTCTCACACTTGCTCATAACTTCTGTTCAGACCAATCTGGTGTGCATTAGCACCCCAGCCCCTATGGTGGTCGGGCAGAAATGACTTTGGGATCCATCCAAAACGTGTCATACGCCATCGGGGTTGTTCTAACTACTTATCTAACATGGTACATCAAATGGTTTGATCTGCCAATTAGCCTCACTCTGAGCTGCTAACTGGAAGCAGATGGACATGTACATTATCATATGGAGATATCTGCTGCTTCCCATTCTGCCGTGGGATGGACAGGAGATGTGAATCTTTGACATTCTATTAAGCAGATACCAGCCCATTGGAGATTCCTATCAAGCCTTGGGGATTCTAGAGAAAGATGATGTCCAGAGAGATTTGGCTTTACTGTCTTGCTCAGGAGAGAGGTGGAAGAGGAGAGAGTGCCCTGTTGGATGCTGTTTCTGATCACAATTAGCCCCCCCCTCCCCACCCCAGATCATTGGCTGAATAAGAGGCCCTTAGGCTGAAATGTAACCTCCTTAAGAGCAGGGATTGTCTCATTCTTTGTCTTTGGATCTTCATTGACTAGGACAGTGTTGACAAATCAAAGTGTTCTATCAATGCTTATTTGGTTAATTAGTTCATCCTTAGCAGGAATTTAATGTAATTCAGTTCAATGCAATGCAATGCAAAGCTTTCCATTGGAGGATTCCTTGGTCCATTTTTCAAGATGGGTTGGCAGTTGGGAGTGAACAACACTGTGGTTGACCCCTCATCTTCCAAGATGTGGTTGGGGCATGCCGAGGGCACACCTTTTCTCTTAGATCCAGGGACAGTGGAGATGAGTAGAAATGTTAGGAGATGGGGGTGGGGATGGGGTGGCAGTCATCTTCTATCTGAGTTGCAGTGAAAACTGTAAGGAGATGAAACATTTGGGAAGGGAAAGAGAGATGTGGGACCTTCCCCAGCTGCATCATCTGCCCCAGTCTAGCCTTTCCAGTTTAGCTGTTGTCAAATTCTAATGCTAATAGAGAGAATTGAGGAGAAGAGTGGTTAGCAGGGGTAGAAAGAGAAGACCTACCAGGAATCACCAGCTCAACTGCCTAGAGACCCCTAGATTGGATATATTTAAGACCCGCATCAACAATACAAAAATCATTTCCAAAAGAGAATTTGAGTCATTAGCTTGTTAGAACTCTGAATTCAACTAGAAGTAACCTTAGATCATAGAATGCAAATGTTCAAATGAATTTTAGGATAAGAATGTTAAAGTTGCAAAGGTTTTTTAAAGCAGAGAATATCAGAGCTAGAAGTGATCTTAGAACATTTACTATGGGAACTTTGAGAGACTTTAGAACATAATAAAACTGAGATCTTTGGCAGATATAATGTTAGAGTATGAAGGGCCCTTAGAACACAGGATGTCAAAATTGGGAGGGTCATTAGAACACAGAAACAGAGCTGGGAGAGCCCTTAGAACATAGAATGTCAGAACTGGGAAGGCCCCTAGAACATATAATGTCAGAGCTGAGAGGGCTCATAGAACACAGAATGTCAGAGCTGGGAGGACCCCTAGAACATAGAATGTCAGCATTTTTGGAGGACTCTTAGAACATAACATGTCAGAGCTAGGAAGAAACTTAGAACCTAAAATGTTTGAATGTAAAAAGTGAGAGTTCAGAGCAAATCTGAAAGGTCATCTATCTAGTACAAATCTTTCTCTTTACAGTTGAGAAAAATGAAACCCAGAGAAAGGGCAATGAGTTTTCCATTATCATCCACAGAATAGGTTTGACTGTGAGTTTGAAGGCCTACTTGAAGGTTTTGATTAGGGAAGGAGTGATAGGGAGGGGAGGGGAGGGGAGAGGAGGACAAGGTTGGAGATGCAGAAGGGCTCAGGTGCACTGACAAGTGAATGAAAGGAGAGAGAGGTCACGGAGCAACTTTATTGTTCATCACTCAATACCTGTTGAGTCATTAAGTCTAACAGAATATTTCATGGCATAAAAATAAAGTCCTCCCAAGTCTAACATTCAAGAATCCTAATTTTTATGTTGACTGATGAAATACAATGAAGTTAATTAGATCAGTGGAAGAGAGTCCTTTAAAAATACAAGGCAACAGAGGCAAGCAAGGATGATGATTATAAAGAACTCTGCCCCTGAGGGAAAGAGAGGAAAAGCTAGGACTGCAGCAGAGCAAGGAGGCTGGTTCATCCTAACCCTAAGCCGACCAATTCATTGTACAGGGTCTGTTGTCTAAGAAAGCAACTTATATGACACTGAGACAGAGAGAGAGAGAGAGACAGTCGGAGAAAGACAAACAAAAGATGCAGAGAACACAGAGAAAGAGAAAAAGAGACAGAGATACAGAGACAGAAACAAAGAAAGATAGAGACAGAGAGAGCTCTAAGCTCTCCCTTTGAAAACACTGGAAAAAAGAAATCACTAACAGTCAGCTTCCTTAGCTGAGTCATGGAGTTGCATGGGAGAAGTGGGTCAGGTATTGGAGATTATCCAATCCCCTCAATTTAACCAAGTTGAAAACTAAGACCTAGAGGACTTAAATGTGACTTGACCATGATTCTTTTCATTGTTGTTTGGATATTTTTAGTTTTCAATTTATTTTTCTCTCTCTCGCAAACACCCAACTCGCCATTTGAAAGAAAACAAAAAAGTCCTTGTAACATATACACATAATTAAGAGAAATAAATTCTAACATTACCCAAAGCACAAAAATGTATGTTTCCTTCTACAACTTGAGGCCACCATTCCTATAACAGGGCAGCCTAGTTCTTCACCTGGAATAATAATAGGTAGCCTTGATATAAGAATTGAAGGTTTGCACAGTACTTTATAAATATGATCTCATTTTAACCTCACAATAGCCCTTCCAGGTAATTACTGTCATTATCTCCACTTTATAGACGAAGAAACTGAGACTGACTGAAGGTCAGACAGTTAGAAAATGTCTGAGACTAGACTTTGAATTCAGGTCTTTTGACCCAAGATCATAAGTTCTATTCACCTCACCACTTAACTGGATGATCATTGTATTGATCAGAGTTCTTAAGTTCTGCAAAGTTGTTGTATTTACAATGCTGTTGTTATTGCACATACTGTTCTTTGCATTGTTGCTGCTGTTTGCTCTTCATTCTCAAAGAGAGCCAGTGATATCATGGGGAGTTGTCATCTTGACATGCTGGTGAGTCATATTGAAATGAAGCAGAGTTGCACAAAGTTACCTGCCTCACTGTCTCTTTCTGAGTCATCAAAGTCCATTGGCAGAACAAAAGTCAGGACCACTGGTGATGATCCAGGATGCAGTGGATACCCTTGGAATCTTTGATGTCTAATCAAGCTCTAAGCACCCACAGGACCTGTTTCAGGTGCCTTCTTAGCTTTTGAAAGGCACTGTTCTCATCCACTCGTCCACAGAAGGAAGTCTTCTCATGCTTGGGGTAGACCTAACTCACTTACAAGCTAACCTATCAGTTACCTTCAGCCTTATTTAGTTCATCTATTGGGATGGTTTATCAGGGGGGTTACTGCACTTGCTCAGCTTCTTAGAGTCACACGTGAGAGCTGAGTGAAGGTGGACATCAAAGTGGATAAGCAACCCTGAAAAGGATCAGTAAGCCCTCACACCAGAGGTGTCAGTCCTCCTGAATACTTTCACTCTGCACTAGTTCATACAAATCTTGCCAAGTGTCTTCAAATTCTCCACTTTCATCATTTCTCACACTATTCAAGATTTTTACTCACTATTCACTAACACATTGCTGATAGACTTTTGGTTGAGTTCAATCATTCTGGAAAATAACTTGGAATTGTGCTAGAAATGTCACTAAACCATTCATTCCTCCAAACTTAAAGACAGAAAGTCCATTCATTCAAAAAATCTTGGAAGAAGAGAGTATTTGAGGAATGACTGAATAACTGGTGACCTGGAGTTCTACAAATTAAGATATTTAGAGAATCATGGGAGATGGAGATGTGTAAACAATATAATCAGTATAATAAACAGCAATACCAAAAGTTAGTTACACTCGGATCTGACCTTCAGAACCTGGTTCCTCCTTTACACTTCATATTCCCTCCACGTATTCTGGGATCTAGTGACTGGTCTCCTTGCTATTGACAGGCAGGCGATCAAAGGAGACTATATACTCATTCACAGTGGTAGGGGACAAAGAGACCTCCATATTGGGCAATCTGGAAATGTTCAAAAGGTCCTTCAAGGTCCACTCTATGTTAAAAAAAAACTGGTCAAGCCCCAGTTACACATTTCATCAGTATAGAGTACTCCCAGATGAAGAAAGGTGCTAGTCAGCACCTTCTGCATGACTTTTAGTCTTATAGACTTACCTATATAGCACTGTGAGAATAAGTGAGACAGGACCATATTCCAAGGTGGGCTCTCTATTCCATATACCATGTTGTCTCTCATTTATTGTGGCATTTTATTGCATGACTTTTGATCCAGATCTATGATTTCATAAGTATTGGGAACTCCTTGCATCAAAAGGCCCCTCACCAAGAGAGACTGGAAATTTTTATTTAATTTACAGACTTAGGAGGTAATCCAATATTGCATAGCTGGCATGCATCAGGGCAGGATCTGAATCCAGGTTTTATTCACACATGGATTAACTCACTATTCACTAGGCCTTGCTAGCAGTGAGAGGAGGGACAAACAGAGGCAGAAAGAGGAAGCAGCTGAGGCATTGGGGCAAAGTCTGGAGAAAGAAGAATGACTGGTCTTGGTCCTAGTAGCTGTTCCTCAAACACAAAATGACTCTGGGCCTTTGTTCTGATTCTCCCCCTTGCCTAGAATGCTCTCTTTCCTCACCTCTGCTTTCCCTGACTTCTTTCATGACTCAATTCAAGTATCACCACCTTTTCTGATCCTTCTCTCTTCCCCAACTGCTTGCACCTTCTCCCAGAAAATTGCCTTGTATTGGCAGAGGAGCCAAGATTACTTAATGATAGGAATCACAAAACTCCTCTAAATAGTCCTAGAAAATACATCCAATTGAATCTTGATGGAAAAATCCAGAAAAAAATCATAGTGAGTCATTTAACCAGGAGCATCTTGTTCAGACCCAAAACCAGGTGAGGAACTTGGCGGGGTGGGGAGGGATGAAGGGAAGGTGAAGAGAAAGCTGTCAAACAACCTCTTTGGAAGTTCTGAAAGACAGCAGGTCCCACCTAAGTCTGATCCTGAGAACCTGAAATCATGTAAGAATCAATATTACAGGAAAGCAGCAAGAGGACCAGCCCAGATCTTCTTTCCAGAAGTATGACAGAGCCAAGTCCCAACATTAAATCCAAAGTCAAGAAATAAATGAAACGAATGAGCAAACAAAAAGGAAGCCTACCATAAAAAGCAATTATAGTGGCAGAGAAGCTAAAGACAAAAAAACACAAAAGAGAATGATTCCAAAACATCTACAAGAAAAATACAACTTGGGTAAAAATTCACATAGAATTTGGAATCTGGAAAACATGAAGTAACAGCTGTATTTAAAAGAGTTTTAAATGTTTTTAAGTGAAATGAGAACCCTTGGAAGTTGGGGGGAGGGAATTGGAAAAAATGAGAGATATTGAAGAAAGAACTGGGAAGGGAATTAACAGTCTGGCACAAGAGGTATAAAACCTTGCCCAAGCAAGAAATTTCCTGAAAATTAGAATGGACCAAACAGAAATCAATTACTCCATGAATTCACAAGAAATATTAAAATAGTCAAAGGACTGAAAAAAATTAGAAGAAAACAGAAGGCATCTTGTAGTGCCAAAAAAAATTGGACTGGAAAACAGACTGAGGAGGGGAAAAAAATAAGAATCTAAAACCCATGACCAAATAAAAAACCTAGACATCCCATTTCAAGACATCTTAAAACATCTAGCTCTCTTAGAACCAGAAAGAAAATAAAAACAGAAAGGATTCCCCCCCAGTAAAAACAGAAAGAAACTCCCTAATGAAAACTCCCAGGAACAGCAGAACCAAGATCCAGAATTTCAAGGTCAAAGAAAAAATATTGTAAAAGCTGGACTGAGGAGCCACAGTCAGGATCACACATGATTTATCAGCCATATTATAAAGGAGCAGAGAGCTTGGACTACAATAATCCAGAAGGCATCCAAAAAAATTACTTTAATGAGTTAGAAAAAGTTGTAAGTAAATTCATATGGAGAAATAAAAAAGTCAAGAATGTCCAGGAATTTAATGAAAGAAGCGTAACAGAAGGGGGCTTAGCCCTACCTGATCTAAAATTATATTATAAAGCATCAGTCATCAAAACTGTTTGGTATTGGCTAAGAAATAGAGTGGTGGACCAGTGGAATAGACTTAGGTGCAATAGCAGGAAATGATTATATTAATCTGCTGTTTGATAAACCCAAAGAGTCCAGCTATTGGGATAAAAACTCTCTCTTTGATAAAAACTGCTGGGTAAATTGGAAGTTAGTATGGAAGAAACTTAGATTAGACCAACACCTCACACCCTATACCAAGATAAGATCCAAATGGTTACAGGTTTTAGACATAAAAAAACAATACTATAAGCAAGTTAGAAGATCAAGGACTAGTTTACCTGTCAGATCTATGGAAAGGGGAGCAGTTTATGACTAAGGAAGAGTTAGAGAACATCACTAAAAACCAATTAGATGATTTCGATTACATTAAATTAAAAAGCTTTTGCACAGATTAAAAAACCACTGTAACCAAGATCAAAGGAAATGTAGTAAATTGGGAAACAATCTTTACAACTAATGATTCTGACAAAGGACTCATTTCTAAAATATAGAGAACTGAGTCATATTTTTAAAACAAAAAGCCATTCCCCAATTGACAAATGGTCAAAGGATATGCAAAGGCAATTTACAGATGAGATCAAAGCAATCCATAGCCATATGAAAAATTGCTCTAAATCATTAATTACTAGAGAAATGCAAATTAAAACTTCTCTGAGGTACCACCTCATACCTCTCAGACTGGCCAATATGACCAGAAAGCATAATGATCAATGTTGGAAGGGTTGTGGGAAATCTGGGACACTATTACACTGTTGGTGGAGCTGTGAACTCATCCAACCTTTCTGGAGAGAAATTTGGAACTATGCCCAAAGGGCAACAAAAATGAGCGTACCCTTTGATCTAGCAATACCACTACTGGGTCTATACCCTGAAGAGATGATGAAAAAGGGTAAAAACATCACTTGTACAAAAATATTCATAGCAGCCCTGTTTGTGGTGGCAAAGAATTGGAAATCAAGTAAATGTCCTTCAATTGGGGAATGGCTTAGCAAACTGTAGTATATGTATGTCATGGAACACTATTGTTCTATTAGAAACCAGGAGGGACAGGATTTCAGGGAAACCTGAAGGGATTTGCATGAACTGATGCTGAGTGAGATGAGCAGAGCCAGAAAACCATAGTACACCCTAACAGCACCATGGGGTGATGATCGATATTAATGGACTTGCTCATTCCATCAGTGCAACAATCAGGGACAGTTTTGGGCTGTCTGTGATGGAGAATACCATCTGTATCCAGAGAAAGAGAAGTGGAGTTTGAACAGAGTTCAAGGACTATTCCCTTTAATTTAGAAAAAAACAGATATTTTATTGTCTGGTCTTGTTATCTCTTAGAATTTTTGTTTCTTCCTTAAGGATATGATTTCTTTCTCATCACACTCAATTTGCATCAATGTACATACAACATGGAAACAAAGTAAGACTGACAGATCGCTTTCTGTGGGGGGGTGGGAAGTAAGATTGAGGGGAAATTGTAAAACTCAAATAAAATCTTTAATAAAAAAAAAATAAAAAATAATCCAGAAGGCAAATATTATAGGTTTACAGCCAAAAATAATTTGCCCTGAGTATAATATGATGGGGAGAAATGGACTTTTAATGAAATAGAGCACTTTCAAGGATTCCTGATAAAAAGAACAGAGTTTTGTGGAAACTTTGAAGTTCAAACATAGGAATGAAGAGAAACATAAAAGGTAAATTTGAATGAATAATTATAAAGGGCTAAAAAGGGGATAAACTTCTTAAATTCAAATATGGTGAGATGATAATGTATCTGCTTGGAATCCTATCATCATCAAGGGTCATAGAGGGAGTCCAGTTAGACAAGGCCTGGGAGAGGTTCTGTTTTGTCTTGTTGATCTTAAGGGGAAAAAAATTAAAAGAGAAAGGGAAAAAAAAGATAATGGGAAGGAGAGAGATTTGAGGGAAAGGAAGTTTAGAGAAAATGATGTCATATAATCAGGGTGGACAAGTAAACATTGGGTGAAATAAGGAGAAGATGGGAGAAGTGGCTGACAACTGAATCTCCCTCTCATCTAGAACTGAGTAGAGAAATTTCACTTAGTAAAGAAACTAAGAAAGAAAAGAAGAAAATGGGGGAGAGGAAATTTGATAGTGAGTGGATTAAGGGAGAGCTTCGTTTTTAGTGAAATGAACTCTAAAGGATGTACAAAAATAGTTGCATCTATTTTTGAAGTAGAGAATGGGAATCTGAGGGGATTCCCTTCAGCTGGGAAAAGGCTGAATAAGTCATAATATGTCAATGTTGTAGGATACTGTTGTACTGATTTCTTAACATTATAATGAACAACTATAATTCCAGAAGATTAATAAACTGGAAATTTGCCCTTCCATTCCCTGATAGAGGGAAAGAACTCAGGATGCAGAATGAGACAAATTTGGTGAGAAGAGGACATGGTCAGTGTGAAAATTTGTTTTAATTGAATATACTTTGAATATACTGAACTTTGTTTTCCTTGGGCTCTCAATTGATGAGGAGATTTTGGTTGATTAAAATAAATAAAATATATATTTTTTAAAAATTAACTTGTATTCATCTATGCATAATGTATTTTGTTGTTGCTTAGTCATTTCTAAATGACTCTTCATGCCATTTGGGGTTTTCTTGGCAAAGATACTAGAGTGTTTTGCCATTTCCTTCTCCAACTTATTTTACAGATGAGGAAATCAAGGCAAATAAGGAAAGTGACTTATCTAGGGTCACCCAGCTAGTAAGAATCTGAGGTCAAATTTGAACTCAAGAAGAGACTCCAGTCCTGGTGTTCTATCCTCCTTGCCACCTAAGCAAGGCATAACTGTCATTTAAGTATATGCTAGGTGGGGCAATGGTTAAAGCACTGACCTTGGAGTCAGGAAGACAGGAGTTCAAATCCTCAGACATTTACCACTTACTAGCTGGGTGACCCTAGGCAAGTTACTTAACCCGGATTGCCTGGCATCCAAGACCATCTCCAGTCATTCTGATTCATATCTGGCCACTGGACTTGGATGGCTCTGAAGGAAAAAGTGAGGCTACTAACACAAAGCCCCCTCACTCAAATCCAATTCATGTATTTGACATGGTATCATCTCTCTGATGCCATGATCTTCTTTAAGAATCATCATCATATGATCAACCTTGAAGGACTCACTCATTCTATCAGTGCAACAATCAGGGACAATTTGGGGCTGTCTGCAAAGGAGAGGGCCATCTGTATCCAGATAAGGAGCTGTGGAGTTTGAACAAAGTGCAAGGACTAGTTCCTTTAATTTAGGGAAAAAAAAAAGATATCTTATTGTCTGATCTTGTTACCTCTTAGACTTCTTGTCTCTTCTTTAAGGATATGATTTCTCTCTCATCACACTCAATTTGGATCAAGGTACAACATGGAAACAAAGTAAAGACTGACGATTGCTTTCCATGGTGTGGTGGAGGGAAGTAAGAAGGGGGGAATTGTAAAACTCAAATAATATCTTTAATAAAAATAAATTTTAAAAAAAGAATCTTCATCTTCCACACTTTTCTTTATTGGGACGTCTATTCAAACAAAATGGGCAATGTGTCTCTGCTACTACCTACCTCTACCTATTTGCTCAATACTAAGTGCATCACTAGGTGCTGACCTTGTGGTCTTTGCTAAACAATGCTCCCTACTGCAAGTTTTGGGGCTTCATTTCATCTGGGCCACCTGGCAATTATTTCAGTTTGAGACTGTTCAAGTGTAGTGCCTGGGAAGTTTCTCCCTGATAAAGGCAGGTTTAGAGTTCTTTACTAGCAGCCAAGCCTCACACAACTAACAGAGCTAGACAACATAGCCTCAGTCTAATTGTCATGTCTTTCTTCTATGTCTGAACTGAAGATCACAATCCTCTACGTCAGATAATTATCTGACTTAGGGTTAGCAATTCCCAACAATCTATGCAAATGAATTTAAGAAAAAGCAAAAAAGTAATCTAAAGAGTCAAGACCATTGATATCTGCACACATACCAATCTTGATGATGTATTTTAAATCATGAAAAAAACTCTACCTCCCTACAGATAAAAATATTAAACAGAACAGGGCTAAGCACAGATCCCTAATGCTCTGATAGCTACTGGATACTCTTTCGCACTGAAATTGGACTACAAATAACTATTCTTTCTGAATCTGACCTTTCAACCATTGATTTCAGCCTAATCTTATCTTTTTTACCAGAGACTTTTCAAATCCTTTGCCAAAACCTATATAAATTCTATGGCATTTCTTGGATCCTTTAGTTCAGTAACCCTATCATAAAAGGAAATAAAATTGATTAGGCTTGCTTGAGTTGTTCACTAGAAATAGATATCAAACTCATTGGTTTATAGTTCACAAATCATTGCCTCTTCACCCTTTTGAATCTGAGGGCAACATTTGTTCATCTCCAGACCTGTGGTACTGCTCCCACTCTCTCAATATTTTACAAACACCCCTGATTGTGGCTCACCATCATGATCACCTGTTCTCTCAGCACCCAAGGATGTAGTTAACATGGGCCACGTGATTTTAATTCATCATTGACAGCTTTCTTGTTGAAAGAAAACTATCAGCTCCCAATTAGCTTTTTTTTTTATTTGTCAGCAAAAAGGTTATTCTCCTCGGTGAGAAAAACAAAATAGAAAAAGAATGGAGCAGCTCTACCTTTTCTCTGCTTTTATTCATCTTGTTGTATTGTCCTTCTGAATTTTAGCACTATTGACAATATTCTTCTATGAGCCTGCCTAGCTTTTGTATTCATTTCTGTTCCAAAATCCTTGCTTCCATTCTCTGCAGGTCAAATATAATAGATATAGACAACTTTGGATTTTCCTCCTCCTTGGAATTCCTTTCTTTTTTGTCATCTGGATGCCATCCTACAGATCTTCTCAATCCTCTTGAGTTAATTTACCTTTTAGAATATTAGTCTAGGGGTTCAATCACTCACTCCATGAGCATTAACCGTGTAAATATTTACTAGGTAAACTATGTATCTGGTACTTTGCTGGGCATTGGAGATAATCTCTGCCCTCCTGGAGGGCAATGAGGGAGATAGTTTGTAAATACTCAAGACAGAGACAAGGTGGATACAAGATATTATTAAAAGCACCTCTGTATTACTAGATTACCAACACTGTAACACTACTGATGTTGATCCCATTCTTGACCTCACTTACACGTACACATGCTTTCTATTACTTTCCCTAGTTATGTGACCTCAGGCTTGTGAGGTTCTGTCAGCTTAGTGCTAATGCTAACAATATTCTATGCATCCGAAGCACTGGCAAGAATACACAATATTGAACTACAACTTTTAACCACTAGAACAAAATTTTAAAGATGTGAAAGTTGCAAAATTATGGAATATTCTTACATTGATTATTTGCTAATGCAATTAGCAGTATCTTTTTCATGGAAGACTTAATAAATTATTGAATTGCATTATTGTTATGCTTGCATTTTTGAGGATTTTTTGAATGGTCTCTAATAACTGTCCTTAGTCGACAAAAAAAAAGATATTATTAAAAGTACTGGCTTCTAGGCAACTAGGAGAGTATCTTTCTGAAGATGATGCTTAAATAAAGTCCTAAAGGCAGAGGTGAAGAGGAAGAGCATGACCATGGCCATGTGAGATGGTCAGTGACAAAGTGTGGAGATAGGAGATTGGAAGTGATGTCTGGGGAAAGGCAAGTAAGGCAAAATGACTAGATTGTAGAGTGAGTGGAGGGGAATGAGATCTATCAGTCAATAAACATTAATTATGAGCAAGGGACTGTGATAAGTGTTGGGGATACCAAGAAATAAAAGATAGACCTGGCCCTCAGGAGTTTACAGTTTTATGAAGAAGACAAAGTGCAAAAACTATGTACAAACAAATTTAGATAAAGGATAAATTGGAAATGATCAACAGAGGGAAGGCATAAGAATTAAGGATAAGGAAAGGCTGGAAAGGAACAATTGGTAAAGGACTTTAAGAGCCAAACAGAGAACTTTCTAGTGGATCTTGGAGGTAACAGGTAATAGTAAACTAGAGTTTACTGAGTAGGGGGTATGAGATCAGTGGTTTGGGAAAATCATTGTAAGGTCAATGAATTGGAATGGGAGGAGATCTGAAGCAAAAAAAAATCAATTAGGAGACTAGTTCAATAATCTAGGGAAGGGGTGATAAGGACCTGAAAGTAGGTGGTAAGAAACCCCAAAATTAAATGCCACAGTAGATAGAAAACCAGGCCTGGGGTCAGGAAGACTTGAATTCAAATTCAGCCTCAGGTACTTATTAGCTATGTTACCCTGGGCAAGTCACTTAACTCTCTTTGTCATATGTAAAATAAGCTATAGAAAAAAATAGTAAGCCATTGCAATGTATTTGCCAAGAAAACCCCAAATGTCATGGAGAGTCAGACACAACTGAAAAACAATACAACAGCAAATGGAAAGAAGGGAACATATTCGAGAGATATTATGGAGGTTGAAATTATATGATTTGACAACTGATTAAACATGTAGAATAAGTGAGAATGAGGAATGAAAGATATCACCAAGGTTTCACCCTAGAAAGAGAAAAGAAAAATTTAGAAAAAGGTTGAGTTTGAGAAAGATCGTGAGTTCGGGCATGTTGCTTTTGAGATGCCTTTGGAACATCCAGTTTGAAATGTTCAAAGGGAGGTTCATGATTCAGAGCTGAAGAGAAGGTGGTTTTGAGCAAATAGAGCTGAGAATCATCTGCAGGGAGATGGCAATTGATTCCACGGAGACTGACAAGATCACCAGTGAAAGAATGCAAAGAAAAAATACAAGAGGGTCCAGGAGAGAGCTCCGAACAGGCTCCTACTTGTCCTTCCTCTGAAGTATTTGAAAGCAGCTCTCACCAAATTAAGGATGCATGTCAACTTATGCCTGGCAAATACTATCAGACTTGAATAATGTATTGGTTAAACAGCTTTTCCCCTTTTTTAACTCTTTGTTAAAAGAAATGCCTTGCTGGGGAAGAGGAGAGGGAAGGAATGTATTTGGAAATGAAAATCATGTGAAAAAGAGATATCAATGAAATTATGAAATTAAAAATTGCTTTAAGGATTACAAAATACTTACTTTCACAATCCTGTTTGTCAGAGAGTATCATTATTTCCATTTTACAGGAGAAGAATCCAAGCCTCTTAGGGGTGGGGGGTGGGGCGAATGGTTTGCCTGTGATCTCCCAAATACTAAGTATCTAAGGCAAGATTAGAACCCAAGTCCCCTCTCTCTAAATATCAGTCCTATACCATGTTACCTGGGAAGAGGACTGTTCACCAGATTCCAGGATATTCCAATTGGAGTGTCCCCACAGAGCTTTTAGAAGGTAAGGAAAGAGGAAGTCCCAACTTGAACTATGGGGAATAACCTTATGGATCTTGTTACCACAAGATGGAGTCCAGGCCAAAAGCATAAATCAATTCAATAAGGGTTCAGAGAAATGCATGATGATGGATCTGTATTTTATTATTAAAGGAAGCTCAGCAGGTTTAGCCCACATCGCCATCTGGAATGCCTTGCCCCCATCTCTCCCTTCAGCTCCATCCTCCCAAGACCAACTCAGTTCCGATGTCCTTGGATATTGGTTTGAGAGTCAGAGGACTAGTATTCCCACTCTGCTTCAGATTACTATGTGACCTTGGACAATTCATTTCCCCCTCTCTTCACCTCAATTCCTTTTCTATATAATAAGATTAGGGACTCTGAGAGCCCTTCCAACTCTTAATCTATGACCCTACATTGGCCCCTTCAAGGCTAGGGAGCTAATAGGAAGTGTAATTTTTCCCAGCTGGCAGTAAGCACTGAAAGATGATGAGAGGCAGAAGTTATGAAGGATTGGGGAGGAGGGAGGAGCCTGAGAATTTTGGGGCTCCACTGAGAAGGGAGGATGAGACTGCAGATGAAGGACAAGTGAAGGACAATGCTGCCCCAAACAGTCCATACAAGAATCAACAGCCTTCTCTGGCTCATTGACCAGCTTAAGGAAGGAGCTGCCAGGAGAGAATTTTGTTGTTTCCCTGAATGTGATGGTTACAGACACCTGGTAAATTTATCCCTGCTCCACCTCCTCCCCTTCCCCTGTCTGCCATCATGCTTAGCTAGCTGGCAAGCTTGTGTGTGTATATGATGAATTTTATCTCCAGATAAAGATGAGCTGATCTTCATAATATTCTGATTTTTTTTCTTTAAAGGAGTTGACCGTGCAATTAGGAAAGGACAAAAGAGACCCTGTGACCTCCTAGATTTAACTCCAAATCTATAGGAAAATTTTCTCTATCTCTGTGTCTCTCTCACACACACCCCTTTTTCTTTGTCTTTCAATAGAAAGGGAACCTTCATTATTTTCCTATGTCTCATCACCTCCCTGGGCTTGGCACATTTTTGTTTAGTCATTTCAGTCAATTCAGATTCTTTGTGACTCCATTTGAGGTTCTCTTGGTAAAGTTGCTGGAATGGTTTGCTATTTTCTTCTCCAGCTCATTTTACAAATGAGGAAACTGAGGCAAACAGGGTAAGGTGACTTGCCCAGGGTCATACAGTTGGTACATGTCTGAGGCTAGATTTGAACTCATGAAGATAAATCTTCCTGATTCCAAGCCCATCTCCCATGTCTCTTTTCACTGTACCACCTATCTAGTAAGAGTCTAAAAATGTTTGTTGAGTAACTAACTGACTGGGCATCCATTTCTTTATCTTTAAATAGAAGGAAGTAGCCTAGATGATCTCTGAGGTCATTTTTCATCTCTAGCTTTTTCCTTAAGATACAAATGTGAACTTGGGATCCATTAAATGGACCATAGATGCCCAGAATGAGGATGAGGTAGAACCTCTGTTCCCTGCCTCATTGGACTTATTTGTAACATCATGCTCCACTCTGGGTACCACAGTTTAATGACATTGATAAGCTAGCAACATTAAAAGGAGAGCACTGGCATGATGAAGGACCTTGTGCCTATGTCATATGAGGATTAGCTAAAGGAACTGAATGTATTGGTCCAGTGGACAGAGCACTAGACCTGGAGTCAGAAAGATCTGAGTTTAAATCCAGCTTTAGATACTTATTAGCTGGGTGACCCTGGATAAATCATTTAACCCAGTTTGCCTCAGTTTCTGAATCTGAAAAATGAACTGGAGAAAGAAATGACAAATTACTCCACTATCTTTGCCAAGAAAATTCCAAATGAGGTTACAAAAGGTCAGGTATGACTACACACACACACACACACACACACACACACACACGCAAAACTTGGAGAAGACTCATGGGGGATGTGGTACCTGTCTTCACATCAAGCAGGCCACCAATCGCATTTATAGAGTGCCTACCTTATGCCAGTCATTATGCTAAGCATGGTGGATACAAAGAAAAGCAAACAATAATTCTAAAGAAATTTACAGTCAAATGGAAGAAATAATATTTTGAAAACAATGATGTATAAGCAAGCAATGGATGCAGGTCCTAAATGGAAGAAGCAAAGATTAAGGAGGCCTGGAAAGGGCTCAGGCAGCAGATGATTCTTTAGCTGAAATGTGCAGAAATCCAGGGAGGCCAAGAGGCAGAGATGAGGAGGCAAAGAACAGAGATGAGGACAGTCAGAAAATGCTTGGTTGACATGCTTTGAGGAGCATCTAGGAGGCCAATGTCACTGGATCAGAGTATGTGAAAGGGAAGTAAAGTACAAGAAGACTGGAGAGGAGACAGCTTGGTGGCACAGTAGATAGAGCACTTGGCCTAGAATCAGGAAGACCTGAGTTCAAATCCCAGCCTCAGACTTAATAATCACCCATGTGACTTGGATAAGTCACTTGATCCCATTGCCTTGCAAAAAAAAGAAGGGGAAAAAAAGCTGAAATTTCAACCTGAGTCATCTGGCTCCAAATCCAGAGAATGTCCTTACCAACATGCTCATACGGAAACTCCTGCTCCCTCTTCTTCACTTAGATGTTTCCTACAAAGACTGGACTTCCATTTTAGATTCCAGCAACATTATCCTTGAAAATTCAAGAGGACAATGATTGTGGGTAAGAAATACAAGCAAATGGAAAAGGAAACCAGCCCTTCACCCCAAACTGCATCACTTAGCTCTTGGGGGTAATCTTTGAGAAGAATACCTTGGAAAGCTATTCTTTTAAAGACATCTCCTTTTAACTTCCTGCACCCAGTATGGGGGGCAAGGGCTTCCCCTTTAGGATAAACTGTAGACAGTAAGTTAGTGATTTTTTATCTTTATTGTTATTGTCAAGTCATGATTATTTTGTTATCATCATTAATATTCTTCATTCTTTTCTCTGTTTATTCAAAAGAAGATAGATCACAGGCCCAAGTTGCTATCCTATCATTCTTATATGTTTCATGTTTGGCAAACCATTTGCAAGTAGATAAAATGTATTATTTAATAATTATTATTTACACCACATAATTCTGCCAAAGACTATTTTGTGATCTTGGGTAAATAGTTTTGCCTTCACCTTGGACTCTACTTCTTCCTCTGCATATTAGGGATGTAATAATCCAACTACCAACTTTGAATTCATAAGATGGAAGGGACAAGCTTAGAGAGCAGCTGTACTAAAAAAGATCTGAGAATTTTTGTGCCCTTACAGGTTCCCTTGGCATAGATGTCAAGAATGGGAAGGTGATGGTTCCATTCTACTCTGCCCTTGTCAGATTTTGAAGCATTGTGTGCCATTCTAAATGTCACAGCTTACAAAGGTCATTGATAAACTAGATAATGTCCAGAGAAGGGTTGCCAAAAGGGTCATATAAGCATCAACTGAAGGAGTTCAAGATATTTAACTTAGGAAAGAGGAGAGTCCAGGGAAATATTGTAGCTCTGTTCAGATCTTTAAAAGGTTGCCATGTGGGCCTGGAAGGGCTGCACTGGGAGCAATGGGTGCAAGTTGCTAAGAGGTCACAGTATATGTGATGAAAGGAAAATTTTCTTCATCTTTAGAGCTGTCTAACAGGTAAGGGGACTAAGAATTTGTATAGTACCTACTCCATTTCAACCTCTAGGCTAAATACTTTATAAATTTCTCCTTTGATCCTCACAGCACCCTTCAGAGGGAGGTGCTATTATTATCCCCATTTTACAGTTGAGCAAACTGAGGCAGGCAGAGGTTAAGTGATTTGCCCAGCCTCAGGGCTCTATCCACTTTGCCACCTCTCTGCCTTGAGAGGTGGTGAACTCCCCTTCCTAAGAGATGTCCAAGCAGAGGCTGGATGACATCATAATAGGAATTCTTTTTAAAGTATGGTTGAACTAGATGATCCCTAAGTTCCCTTCCAACTTTCAGTATATACCTCACAGGCTTGTTTTGGGGACCAAGATGAGATAAAGTTTGTAAAAATTCTTTGTTAACTATAACTAACTCTACAAATATGAGCTGTTTTGATTTTTTAATTGTTCCTCTAGTGTCCTCTATTGATGCTTCACTGGGCTATGGATGCCATCCTGGCCTCTCAAAAGCTATACCATTGGGTCACAAGATCTAGGTTGAACTTTGCTCACCTGGATAGAGTTTCTGGACCTGGCACCATTTTCACAAAGCACAGAGAACCTCTTTCTCAGGAGGCTGGTTAAAGAGTGATGACTTCTTTGACCACAGCAATTTTTATGCATGGTCTTTCTTCATTAGAGTATAAGCTCCTTGAGGCTAGGGATTGGGTTTTTTCCTGACTTTTTTACCTCTAGCACCTCTTTTCAGTTCCCTTTTATATTTGTCTTCCCCAGTTAGAGTGTAAGCTCCTTGAAGGCAGAGACTATCTTTCCTATATATTTTTATTCCTAGCCCTTAATATAGTCCCTGGAATACATTAAGTGTTTATTAAATGCTTGTGGTCTTGACTTTATAAGGCTTCTGTCACCAAGATGTATGGAGAGGGATTTGTGTATGAAGAAGGATTTGCAATCTGAAGAAAGGGAACTTACAATCTTGAAATCACAAATACTTGAAGTATTCCACATAATGATTCACTATTGACCCTATATTAATTATGGTTGTTGCCATTGCTGCTATTCCTAAGTGTCTTTTTGTCACAGGCCAGAGCCCACAGGAATGACCTATGCCCATCATCAGCAAGAATATACCCAGAAAATGCCTCCTCATCTCAATGTTAGTCCAAGTCAGGAAAGATAAAAATCTGGTGTCAAAAGAAACTTGTTCCATCCAATTGAAGTCTTCTGGATTACCTAATTTCTACTCCCATGGTTTCTTTTAGCCAATATAACTAAGAATTGCCTCAATGGGACACCCCTTCTCTCCCTCTATGGTTTCTATGTCTCTCTGAGAGTCACAGCTCTTAAGAAAGATAACCACAAGGCCAGTTCTCAGAATTTCTTCTGGCATTAGACTCCCAGGAGGAGAAGACTTAGGGAGAAGAATGAAGGTGATCCAAAGGAAGGAGAGGGGCAAAAATAAGAGTTACATAAGAATCAGCATATCATCTATTCATATATATTCCTTAGGTCAGTTAACTACCCTCAGCCTCTGAAAAAAACAAAAGAAAAGAAAAATTCATTTTTATAATAGCAAGTGAGACTCAGCTAGACTTAAGAAGCAATGTCCTAACTTCTATTCTACCTATAAGGAGATTCCCTTCCCATGGAAACACTTGGTTACAATAATCAAGTTCCTTTTAAGCCTTAGGAACAATTTAATGATACCTAAAGTCCACTTAATTCCTCCTATTTGCCTCTAGGAAGTTTCATTTCAATGGAAAAAACCTGAGCTCAGTTGTAACTGCTCTGAACCCAAGTTAGGAAAATTTCTATGACCTAGGCTAAAGGTTGGGTTCTCTGTCAAATCCTGTATCTGTATCTATCTTTATTTATCCCTTGATCTCTTTGTGGTTGAGGTAAAATTTAGTTTACTTGAAATGTATGAGTAACGAAACAGCAAATAATATTATAGTGTCTGAATATAAACAGGAATTGAAAAGTCACATTAAAGAAAAAGTTGATCTCTCCTTGGGATTTCCCTTAACCTGAATAGTCCTGAGACAACTCTTCATCTCCTTGCTATCTCTCTTCTCTGCCACATCTCTGTCCCAATTTTATTCCATTTGCCTCAAATCCAGACTCTCTCTTTTCCACCCTTCCATCCTGAGATAGTTTCCCCCTTTGATACAAATTACTTCAGGCATGACCCATTTTTCTTACTGACTGGCTTTGATGAATTCAAAGAGGTATGTATACAGGCCCTGTTCACATCTGGTGTGATACAATCAAGACCCTAGTCAAAGTACCAAGCCAAGTGGGGTGGTTTGGATCCCACCTTTACCCAAGGAGATCTTGTCCAACAAGATAAACAAGCCAATTGGACAAGCACTTATTATATAATATCCAAGGCACTCTTCAGAGAAAAGAAGGCAAGACTTCCACCCTCCAGAAGCTGGGAAAGAAGACAACAAGCAAGTGACAGAAGAGCACTCTGAAGCATCCCCACTTTTATAATATAACAGTAACAACCAGAGCATATATAAATTCTAGCATTTATAGAGCACTTTTATGTTTGGCAGTTGGTGGTACCTTATATCTATTATTACATTTGACCTTTTTTTTTTAACTACAGATAGGGCTGTCCTGGAATCTGTTCCCACTGCCATGAGAGAGTTGATAGTTAAATTTTCAATGTGACCATTGACATCTCAGCAAGCTACAAAGCAAGTCTGAATGATTGTTTTATTGATAGTCTAAATTTAATATGATGGGGAAAATGTTAATAGCATAGATTAAAGTTTAAAAGGATGTGGTGGGGCAGCTAGGTGGCGCAGTGGATAGAGCACGGGCCCTGGAGTCAGGAGTACCTGAGTTCAAATCCAGTCTCAGACACTTAATAATTACCTAGCTGTGTGGCCTTGGGCAAGACACTTAACCCCATTGCCTTGCAAAAAAAAAAGTAAAAAAAAAAGGATGTGGTTGTGCACATTTTTTTCAGGGAGTCAGTTGTTAGACATTTATCAGCATACCCTTAATTACAGTATACAATTGGAAGCCTTGCTGAAAAGCAGAAGTGAAAGATTCCCCACCTGTAAAAGCTGAAAGTTGAATTAGCCAGTCTCTAAGGTCCTTTAATCCTTAGATCCTTTAAAGCCTATGACTAGACCATTTAAAGGGCATCACAAATTTGGCTAAAATGAGCTCTTCACTGCCCATCTTCATCACCTGTAGTCAGCAGAACATATTCAAGGAAAGGCTGACTCAAGTTTTGGAGCCCAAAGGGGCCCAGAGTCATTGGACTTCGTCTATAAGAACAGAACTCTATGACACCTTGATGACTATAGATCATGGATAACCATAATCCTTTCTATGATATCCTTGGCCAACCAGTCTCCAGTGATAGGGAACTCATTAGCACCAGAATCAATCTATAATTGGAATGACAATTCCCCAAAAACTAATTGAGAAAAGAGGAGCATTAGTGTTTTTAAGTCAGTATAAGAAGATCAATTCTGATGAAATTTAAGTAGGGAAAATTAGGAACTGTTTCTAGGTCTACGAATCAAAAGAAGATGAAAAAATGAGGTGATTACTGTCCATCAAGGAAAACTTCCTGGAGCACATAAGCCTTGAGCACAGTAAATCTTGTGTCCTTAAACTCTTCCAAATTATTCAAATGTCAAGGGATTTCCTAACCCCTCTCCCCATGTCTCCCACTTACCCACCCAGCCCAGACTAATCCTTCCTCATGGTATAGCCCTGGATCACATCGTTAAAATAGGCCAATGTGTTACGTTCAGGGTAGAAAAGAATCATGTAACACTTGGGGCCAAAATAGCCCACGCTGATGCAAAGCAAGTTGACCACTGTGACGAACACATCAAAGGTGGTGACCAGAACTCCCTGATAGACAGACATGAAGGTGCAGAGGAAGACAGAAGAGATGAAGTAGAAGGTCATACTGAGTGTGATGAACTTGGCTTCATTGTAATTAGTTGGCAGTTCCTTGCCCATATAGGAAAAACTAAAGCCAAAAATGGAGAGGATAAGATCCAGACTAGTGTTGAACAACAGGCCTTTGCTATAATTGGCACTGCAGATGATAATCATTATCTGGGGATCAGCAGGGTCATATTGGATGAAGGGATTGATGGGTTTAACCATAATATTGGCAGTCACAATGACCACCTTGAGCAAAGTGATCAGCACCACAAAGATATATGTTCCATTGTACTTGACCCAGTAGCTATAGGCACGAGGCAGCCGATGAGCCATCTTGAAAATGCAGACAATCTGGAAGGATCGGACGGTAATGCAGGCAATGCATACTGTAAAGCACAGGGTGAAGAGGGTCTGGCGGCAGAGGCAGCTGAAGAAAGTGGGCCGCCCTATGTACATGGGCACCATGGCATAGGCCACTAGTAAAGGCATCAGCATGAGGAAGCACATTTGGCCCCCTGCAGAACGCACCATAGGTGTCTCGAAGTGTGTCCAGAAGATGATGAGGGTGGCTAGGGTACTGATGAAGCCTAGGAAGGCAAAGATGGTAACAACAATGGCAGGTGGCTCTTTCCACTCCAGGAATTCCAGGTGCCTCTTGAAGCACTGAATATCTCCTTCTTTGGACCACTCATATTGGGGGCAGGACTGGCATTCAAAGTCTTCTGCAATGATCCAGGTTGAAAGATAAGAGATAGAATAAAGAATTACCCTCTTCTCAAAGACAGCCGATTGGGTAGTGACTGAGAGGTCAGATCATCCTCCAGATCCTCATCACCTCATATACTTGGATCAATGCCATAGCCTTTTTACCTGGTAATTATACTTTTGTTTCTGCCTCTCCAATTCCTCTTGACATAGTCATCTTATAAATCACAATCTTTAGCTATCATGGCTCCCTGTTACTTTAGGACCAAACTCTTCTACCAGGGATTCAAAGCCCTTGTCACCTATCATTCCTTCCTTTCTCCCCAATGTCTACCCTTCAGGACTATTTCCTCACCAAACACACACACACACACACACACACACAACACACAGAGAGAGAGAGAGAAAGAGAGAGAGAGAGAGAGAGAGAAAGAGAGAGAGAGACTCCTTTTGCGCATGTTGCTTGTTCCATCCTACCTCTTCCGGGAAAACTTTCTAAAACCCACAATGAACTCTCCTTTCTCTAATTTCCTAAACTAATCATGTCTGAGTGAAAACATATACCTAGTCTGAAAGGCAGTACATTATAAAGTGGAAGGAGGGCAACTTTATGAGAAGTGGACTTAATTCCTTTGATATTTACTCACCATAGGTCCTTTTGACCTCTCTGGGACTTAGTTTCCTCATCTGTAAAATGGAACTATTACTCTATGCACTACCTATTTCATAGGGCAGTTGTGAAGAAAGTATCATGGAAACCATAAATGGTTGTAGGAGAGGCTTTTCTTCATACCCCACAATTGTTTGTTCTTTGAGTTTCCATTTTTGCCCATGTAAAATGAGGATGGTCTGCCAAGTTGACATACTATTTCATATATTTATGGTAAGGATGCCATGAGCTCTTAGAAAGGAAGAGGTCTAAATAACAAAAAATATGTTTTATTAGTGTTATTGTTATTACTATTATTATTATTATATCATGATCTCTGAACCTCAGTTTTTTCTGTATAATGGTCACAATAATGCTAGTATTCCCTACTTCACAGTGTCATTATGCAGAAAAGTGCCTAGGAAACTAGAAAGTTTAGATCAACGTGATTGTTGTCTTCCACAAGAAGGACTGGAGGGTCAGCTAAAGAAGGAGTTTGGACAAATTCCCATTGCCTTCTGGGTTGACCTCCCCGTCATGATACTCATCATTTTAAAGATGTTAAAATTGAAGAAGAAAAAGGATGTTGGGGGGAGGGATCACTTCTCTAGGCATACCAAAATGTCATGGGGGACTGGAAATTGTCTTGGTGATACCAGCATCTTGTGAGCTCTGACCTGGGGAAAGCCACCTGGAAAATGGATTCCCCACTCCTAGAACTATACTGAAAGATGACAAAGAGGTCTTGCCTAGCTCTCTGGTTTTCTCTCCCCCATCGATGCCCTGCAATAGGAAATTGTGGAAAAGGTCAACCCAACCACATCCCTGCCAGGCATCTTTAGAGAGGGAGAGAGGCTGGTGTATTCATTCATATTAGGAGTCTTCTGCCTCCTGAAACTTCATTTGCCTGTATGTGAAAACAGCTTCAGGCCTTATCCCAACACCTGATGAATCTCCACACCCTCCCACCATAACAGGAACTGATCAGATGTGAGCTCCCTCCCAACATGGAGAGGCCTGCTCTATGGGTTCTAGGTTCTTTTCTTATTGGCAGGGGGGAATAGCAGTGGTAAGAAGGCTTGGTTGCAGGGCAGCTAGGTGGCATAGTGGATAAAGCACCGGCCTTGGAGTCAGGAGTACCTGGGTTCAAATCCGGTCTCAGATACTTAAAATGATTACCTAGCTGTGTGGCCTTGGACAAGCTACTTAACCCCATTGCCTTGCAAAAACCTAAAAGAAAAAAAGAAAAAAAAGAAGGCTTGGTTGCTATTCCCCTGTTCTTTAGCCCAGCTCTCTGGGAGCTGGTGCCTCTGGGGTCCCACCTGAGTGGTTGAGGTAGGTCCCAGCAGGACAGTTGATACAGTCAAAACAGCAAGTATGCAGCCCCACTGACTTCTTCCACTGACCCAGCTGACATCTCTTAGAGCAGACAGAGAAGGGAATCTAAAAGGGAAGAGAGACAGAAATCCTGAGCTTCTCTGTTCCCAGGCCAAGATCCTCCCCCCTCCATTACCACTACTACCAGCTGAGTTGAAATCTTCATTACCTGGATTATTGTGTGGGTCTTCTAGTTGGTTTCTCTGTCCCCGTCTCCCTTCTCCAACTGGTCCCTCACATGTCCATAAAAATAATCATTCAACTGTATACTTCTGACCACATCACTACCCTGCTCAAAAACTATCTAAGGTTCCCTATTGCCTAAAAGATGATTCAATCTACAGAGCACCTGGACAATCTTTCTTTGCTAGTCTTTATCTACATTCCGGTAAAATTGGACTGTTGGGTTTTTCCTAATTTCAACCTTCCCCCTTCTGTCTTTGTATTTCTCCCTCCTACCCAATGTCTCCGTCTCTCAACCTTCTTATCTCTGAAGGAAAAACCTGTTCCCCATAGATTCCTTCTTTTAGAATTTGTAATGAGACCTGGGCAGATTTCTTCACCTCTCTGTTTTCTCTTTTATAAAAAGAAGAGTTTTAGAGGCAGCTAGATGGTGCAGTGGATAGCGCACCATCCCTGGAGTCAGGAGTACCTGAGTTCAAATCCGGCCTCGGACACTTAATAATGACCTAGCTGTGTGGCCTTGGGCAAGCCACTTAATGTCATTTGCCTTGTAAAAACTACAAAAAACAAAAGTTTTGACTCAATTCTCTCCAAAGACTTTCTCACCTGTCTCTAAGTCCTATCCCTAGGTACCACCATCCTGACAGGTCAGCATCCCCAGAACTGACCGTATTATTGGGAGTGTTCCAGGAGATGTTGGTGGCCACGTTGCTCAGTTGCCTTTTGTCTGCATTGTAGAAGGCGATACTCTGGAAGGGGTTACGTTCGTTGTCCCATTGCCACTGAATGATCTCTAAGCCCATGGGTAAACCCCTGTTGTGGTCAAAGAAGATTCTGTGGCCCAATAGGGTGAAGTCCACTTTTTTAATTTCCTGGAGCAACTAAGCAAGGGACAAGGCAAGGGACAAAGATGGGGTCAGGGAGGACAAGGAAGGATGCCCCAGCGTTCCATCCCATCCCCTATATCCTAGGATCTGCATCCATCAATTAGTCAAAAATAATTTCTTCTTTGCTTATATGCCCCCTGCCACTGCCCTGTCACCCAAAACTCATAGAATGATGGAGATAAATACACACACACACACACACACACACACACACACACACACACACAAACACAGTACAAAGGAGAGGTAGAATATTACAATAGCAAGAACATAGGATTGGAAGGTCCTGGGCTTCAGATGTTTGAGAAGGAAAGAAGGGAAGGGACATCCTGGTCCTACTCCTCTTAGGCCAGGGTGGGTTTCAAGAAGATGGCTTTGGTTCTAATACCAAAAAGAGTTTGCTGACTAGGGCACTAGAATGGGTTGCCAACGGACACATAACTTTGGACTAGTCAATTCTCTTCTCTGGACCTCAGTTTCCCCATATACAGGGATTATAGTATAGTTCCCTAATTGGTTTGCCTACCTTCCTTCTCTTCCACAATGCTGCCAAACCAATATTCCCAAAATACAAATCTGATGTCACTTTTACCCTTCTAAAAAAATCTCTGATTCTATCTATTTTCCTTAGCTTGACATTGAAGGTCTTCCACAATCTAACCGACCTCCCTTCCCAGACTTGTTTTTATTGTTCTCCTTACATACCCTCTAGTGTCTAGTCCATTCAGACTAGCCTAATCGGGATCCCCTGTAGGTGGCTACCATCTCCTGATTTAGTATCTTTGCACATATGCACTTCCATATCTGCTATGCATTGCCTCCTGACCTCTACCTCATTCCCATCTCCCTTCGAAGTTTAGATTTGGAGATCCCTACCTGGGTGAGACTTTTCCTGATCCCTTCCATTATTAGCACACACACCCCCTTAAATTATTTAGTGTTGCTGTTCAATCACTTCAGTTATGTCCAACTATTCTGGATCTCTTGGGGTTTTCTTGGCAAAGATTCTGGAGTGGTTTGCCATTTCCTTCTCCAGCTCATTTTACAGATGAGAAAATTGACTTGCTCAGGATGACACAGCTAGTGAGTGAAGTCAAATTTGAACTCAGGTCTTTCTGACTCCAGGGCCAGCACTCTATACACTATGGTGCCACCTAGCTGGATGCTCATGCACATGTGGTAGGCTCATGAGAGGGAGAAAAATACAAATACACACATATACACATTCACAGTACAAACAAAAGAGAAGCAGAATATTACAATAGAAAGAACAAAGGTTTGGAAACCAAACTTTCTTAAGGCCAGCACCTGGTTTGTTTTTTCCTTAGTATTATCAGTGTCTAGAACAGTACCTTGTAAATAGTCGGTTCTAAGTGCTGATTGATTTATTGAAAGGCTCTAAGTTCTAGGAAACTCTGGCAACCTCTGTACCAGCCCCTGTTCCCAGAGCATGGGTTCAAAAGTAGCTATGGCATTAAACAACTCAAAGACAATGAACCCTATAAGCTAAAGCTGATCTTCACAAAAACCCTAGTGAGGTATTATCCCTATTTTACAATGAACTCTTTCATCCCATGTAGTTTCATTTATGATTTCTTGAAATAGAGCTCTGAAAAACCAGGTTTTGATAAAGCTCATTGGAATTCAAATGGAGCTACTGGACCATGCCTTAAACCCAAATCACTCTGACTGTCACTGACTGGACAATAACAGGTCCCAATCCAAGCCTCACTTGGTCATTGTTTGGGTTCTGATGGCTCAGAGGGAGTGAAAATAGTGATTGTTTCTGTTCTGGCCAGAAACCCTGAGAGTCTTCCCCTCCCAAATTGATTTTTTTTCTTTTGAGGTAAAACTAAGGCATCTTTTGCCACATTTCTCACCCAGCCATAAAACATTGAATGGTGTTTCCTCAGAAAAACTGAAACTTGGGCAAGATCTTAGCTTAAAAAGGACACTGTAGGGTGGCTAGGTGGCATAGTGGATAAAGCACCGGCCTTGGAGTCAGGAGTACCTGGGTTCAAATCCAGTCTCAGACACTTAATAATTACCTAGTTGTGTGGCCTTGGGCAAGCCACTTAACCCCATTTGCCTTGCAAAGAAAAAAAAGGACACTGTATCTGGAGCCATCTCCAGTCATCTTGACCTTTGTCTTGCCACTGGACTCTGATGACCCTGGAGGAGTGAGGCTGATGACTTTGCACAGCCCGGCCTCACTTAAATCCAATTCACTTGCAAGACAAGATATTACCTTCCTGATGCCATTGGTCCTCTTTGAGAAGGAAGGACAAATAACAATTTTATAGAGAGGGAAACTAAGGGAATAAAGAGTGATTTTCTTGGGGCCTCACAGTGTCTGAAGCAAAATTTAAATTCAGGTTTTCCTGACTCCAAATTCAACACTCCATCCCCTCCACAACTCATGGGTTAGACTTGTTGCTACCAGAAATAATAGCTACCGTTTATATAACTCTTTGAGATTTACAGAACACTTAAACAATATTGCCTCTTTTGATCCTCACAGCAACTATGTAGTATTTTTCCTATTTTACAGATGAGGAAATTGAGGTTACCAGAGATTAAGTGATTTGCCCAGGGTCACAGAACTCATGACCCTGATATCTCAAGCAGAATTTAAACACAAGACTTCATTTCTCCAAGTCCAGTACTCTATCAACTGGGTAACCTTATAGGATAAACATCTTGCTGCCAGGAAGTCAACCAATCATGGGTCAGTCTATCTCCCCCATCCCAAGCCAGGCTCTACTGGCAAATCAGCTCACCTTCCAAGGATACACCACATCCTTGGAGCAGGCAGTATCATTGCAACCAAGTAGGCTGTGCAGGGCATGGGCCACAGCATAGACAGCTGAGTAGACATTGAAGACCACACGCTCCCCAGAGAGGGTGAGGATGGTGCTGTAGGATTTCATAGCATCCAGGCAGACATCACATTCCTGGTTACAGGTAGGCTGTGTGCTGTTTGTGTTCATCACCGGTCTCTTGTCATGGATATGCTTGTCCCTGAAGTCACTGAAGCCAGGGATGTGGACACTCTGAGTGGTGATGCCCAGGAAGATGCCAGCCTGCTGGATATGGGAGATGTTATGGGTGATAGGATCAATGGACCAGGACTCCGAGGCAATCCACACAATGCCCGTGAGGTTCTGATGGATGACCTCCTCAAAGAAATTGTTGAGATTCAAGTCTAAAGACAGTACCACCACCACCTTGGCTGTACTATTCTTGATCTTTTCCACTAGGACTTCTATCCTTTTCTTCTCCTGGGGCATCATGGTCCCGTTGACCAAGGGGACAGGGAGCAACTCCTGGAAAGCGATACAGATCTCCCGATCCTCCAACTTCTCATTGAAGAGTTGGCTGTTCTCCCGGCCATAGTCATCACTACTTGCAATGATGATGACCCAGTTCCAGTGGAAGTGAGTCATGAGCAGAATCATGGCCTCCATCTGGTGCTCACCACTGGGGATGGTGCGGAATAAAGCTGGGAAGAGACTGGAGTCCTGAAACCTGTCACTGGTGGCACTGTAGGTGATCTGGGAGGGTGGGGAAGACCTGCTGTCATCATTTTAATCGCCTTCATGGCAAAGCACATGATTTGTATCCGATATTATTCATAAAAGTAACAGAGAACCTTAGGAATTAAGAGGAAACATGGAGGCTGTGCAGTCCAACCCTCCCATTTAGCAGAGAAGGAAATAGAGACTAGGAGATATAAAGTGACTAATGAAGAAAGCTTCATAGATAGTTCAACCTAGCTCAACACTGATTTTACAGACAAGGAAATCAAGGTTCAGAAAGGTTAATTGACTTTCCCAGTGTCTTATAGCTAGCAAGTGTTTGAGGGTGGATTTGAATTCAGGACTTCCTGAATCCAGGTTCAATCCTGGCTGTACTAAGTAGGAAACATGACTCACCTGTGGAAGGAGGAAGAGGGAAAGGAGGTTACTGACAGTGGTAACAGATTCTGAGGTGTCAGGGCCAATGACAGCTACCACTCGGGGCTCATAGCTGCTATAGTCTTGCTGGATGGGCAGATTGAAGTTCTCCTTGGCCAGGAAGTAGAGGACTGGCTGGATATTGTTGGTGATATAACATACATCTACCATCTCATACCCCAGTAACAGTCCTGGCAGCAGGCTACTATCACTGTTGATCTCCTCCACAGCAAAGCGCATGGCTTGCATCAGATTGTAGCCCAGCACCCTTACTTCATAGCTAAGGGGCATACCAAGAGAGAGGTAGCGAGAGAGAGAGAGAGAGAGAGAGAGAGAGAGAGAGAGAGAGAGAGAGAGAGAGAGAGAGAGAGAGAAAGGAGATAGATTAATCCCATTCTTACTTTCTATCATAAAACCATAGCACAGCTTCTCTGGGAAACTCTGGCCTTTTTTTCAAATCAAACTCACTATTAAGATTCCAAATCTTATTTTCCTCGTCCCCATCTTCACTTCCACTATCCCCATTCTCACCTTCATCCTCAGTTCTATCATTACCATTCTTACTTCCCTCAACTCCCTCCTCACCTTCACCCTCACATCCACCATCCCTATCCTCATTTCCATCATCCCATCTTCACTTCCACCATCGCAATCCTCAACCTTGTCTTCACCCTCACTTCTACCATCCCTTTTCTTTCATCCCCATAATCATTCCCATTTTCATTTCCATTTCCACATCCCTATCCTATCTCCACTTTCACATCAACCCTAGATTCCACTTTCACTATTACCTTCATCATTCTCACCATCAATGACTCACACATCTTACCATCACCATCTTTTCTTTCATAATTCCCATTTTCACCATCATCATTCTCTCTACATTGGTCCCTACTTTTACCAGTTCCACCACCCTCACTGCTATCATGAGCCCGACTTTCAAAACTCTCCCCATCACCATTCACTATCACCATTCTGCCATCACTATTCCCACTACTAATATTTTTTTTAGGTTTTTGCAAGGCAAACGGGGTTAAGTGGCTTCCCCAAGGCCGCATAGCTAGGCAATTATTAAGTGTCTGAGACCAGATTTGAACCCAGGTACTCCTGACTCCAGGGCCAGTGCTTTATCCACTACACCACCTAGCCGCCCCTCCCATTATTAATATTAACACCATTGTCACTTTCACAACAGTCACTCACCATCACCAGGACACCCCCAAATGATTAATCACAATCATCTACCATCCCATCACTTCTCCTTTGATGCTCACAATACCTATCACCAATATTGCTATCATCAATTCAACCTGTCTTCCCATCATGCACTCACTCTTTGCACTGTGGCACCTGCATATAATTGAGATGAGCTGTGCCCTTCACATTGGCATGGAGGGTAAACAACCCCCCTAGGAGGTAATCCCCAGCCAGATGGAAGTCAGAACTCTCCTGGACCTCCACCGACATCAACAGAAGGAGGAAGAGCTTCCAAGATATGGTGGTCCCCATGGTTCTGTCCTGTTGTTCCTTGTTACCTTCTGTACCCAAAGGGGTCCAGGTGCCTCTGGCTGGCACCTGCCCCATCCTCTCTTTATTTGTACAACACCTACAAGGCCCATTTACATAGAATTATGGAGGAAAGGAAATAAGCAGGTGGGGCCTGAATAAGAAATGGAAACACATCTGGGATGCAGACACAAGGAATCTTCCAAGACCTGGAGCCACAGACCTGATTGTGCTGAGGATTTGGGGGAGGAAGCAATGGGAGAGGGGGGCAGCCTAGTCTTGATTTTGCAAATTTGTGTGTGTGTGTGTGTGTGTGTGTGTGTGTGTGTGTGTGTGTTTGTATATGTCTGGGAGAGAAAGGATCCAATAGACATGCATTCTGACTGGAATCTATTTTCCTTATTCCATACACTGTAAGAACCTAGAAAAGAGGGTGTCTGAGATGGGAGGGACCTTAGACCACAGATTGTGAGAAGTGGAAAGGCCCTGAGAACACAGAATATCAGAAGTGGGAGGGTTCTTAGAACCCAGAATGCTAGAGCTGGGCCATAGAATGTTAGAGCTAAGAGGGCTCTTAGAACACAGAATATTAGCTATGGGAGGGTCCTTAGAACATAGGATGTCAGAGCTGGGAGGGTCCTTCGAACACAATGTCGGAGCTGAGAGGACCTTAGAACACAGAATATCACATATGGGAGGGCCCTTAGAACAGAGGATGTCAATGCTGGGAGAAACTTTAGAAAACAGGATGTTGGCTTTGAGAAGGCCCCTAGAGATCATTTAGCTCAACATTATCATGATGGCAAGTGATTTTCCCCAAATGTCCTGGCACAGCTTCCTTGTCTTGATCTCATTGGTTCTCATTGAGATTCTAAATCTTCCCTGAATGAGTCCCAGTTACAAAAAAAATCAGTTTGGAAATGGCCAAAGAGGGAGTTATTAACTTCTCTTTTCCTCCTTCCTATTAGAGGGTAAAGCTCCTTGAAAGGAGACACAGGGTACTGATCCAACTATTTTGGAGAGCAATTTGGAACTATGCCCAAGGGACAATCAAACTGTGTATAGCCTTTGATCAAGAAAAAACCACTGCTAGATCTGTATCCCAAAGAAATTCAAAAAAAGGGAAAAGGACCTATTTGTTCAAAAATATTTATAGCATGGGGCAGCTAGGTGGTACAGTGGATAGAGCACTAGCCCTGGAAACAAGAGGACCTGAGTTCAAATTTGACCTCAGATACTTAATAAATACCTAGCTGTGTGACCTTGGACAAGTCATTTAACCCCACTGCCTTACAAATATATATATATATAGCAACTCTTTTTGTGATAGCAAAGAACTGGAATCAAAGGGATGCCCATCAACTGGGGAATGACTAAATAAGCTGTGGTATAGCATTGTGATGGAATGTGCACTCCTTCTGGGCTAATGTCTAGCCAGGTATAGGATTGACCTATAAGAAATGACAAGCAGGATGATCTCAGGAAAAATCTGGAAAGATTTACATAAACTGATGCATAGTGAAATGAACAGAACCAGTACATTGTATGCAGTAACAGCAAGATGTTCACTGAAGAACTGTGAATGGCTTGCCTATTCTCAGCAAAACAGTGATCTAAGTCTAAAACAATCCCAAAGGATTAATGATGATGATAGTAATCTGCCTTCAGAGAAAGAATCAATACTGACTGAATGCAGATGGAAACATGCTATTTTTCACTTTCATTTCTTCTTTTGAGTCTTCTTGTTCAAAATAAGTCATATGGAAATAAATGTTTTCTATAATTGCACATGCATTAACTTTTCAAGGAGGGGTTGGGGAGGAAGGGAGGGATAGAATTTGGAATTCAAAATTTTAAATAAAAAATGGGAGAAAAATGGGAGAAAAAAGAAAGGGAACACAGGGCCGGCATCTTAGCTATCTGCATATCCTCAACACCCAGAACAAGTCCTTCTACATACTGCAAGAACCTAAGAAATATTTGTTAACTCTCTAAGTTGGTCAATTTGTAAATGTTGGGATTTCCAAAGGCCTGCTTGATTACCTTCAAACCTTAATCTATTCTCCCATGACTTCCTCTCCAGCCTCAAAAATGCAGAGGAAGAACCTGGAGCTGCTGGAAGTTGGAGGTGGGGGAGGTTGATGGGTTAAGTTCCTTTGCTAAAAGCTCTCTGGAGAATTGATCGTGTAACATTAGTTGTCATAATATTATTCTTTTGAGTGTGTGTGTGGGGGGGGGGGGGTGAAGTCCTGTTAGAATGAAAGCTCCCATGAGGGCAGGTACCACTGAAACCTTAGAGATCCCTGGTCCCACTCTCTTCATTTCACAGACTCAGGCATCATGACTTAATGTCATTTAGCTTGTAAGTGGCCTCTAAAATATCTTTCATTACTGCACATTTGATCCTAAATTGCAAACCAGATTTCAAACCTAGACCTTCAGGGAACTACCATCAATTCTAAAAGAAGCGAGCCTTTGAAAAACTCTTGTAATGAACCGAGCAGCCACAAGATGGCGCCATTAACTCCAGTCTGGGCCCAGTGGTCCAACCCAAACTCACAGTCATGGCAGAGATGGAAGGGATCTTAGGAATCTTTAAATCTAATGACCTCATTTTACAGATAGATAAACTGAGGCCCAGCAAGGAGAAGTGCATTGCTCAAGAGCATACAAGTGAGTTGGGGGTCAAACCCTTCAAGAATCCAGAAGGTCAGAAATAAAATTTTTGCAGATAATGAGTGTACATTGGTATAGTAAAAATTGCAGGTGCTACAAGACTTTAGAGAAAGGGAGAGATTCCTGCAGACTGAGATAATCAGGGAAAGTTTGCTGTAAGAACCAGGACCAAAGCTGCACCTTGAAGAATGATGGGATTATTGTTCCAGCAAGTTTCACTTGACTGGAGAAGAATAGGAGGAAAATCCAGGTGGAGCTCACTCCATGAAAAAGAGTGGTGAATGGTGCCATGTGGGCTCTCCTGGCTAGACATTAACCCAGAAGGTGTGCACATTAGGCTGTTGACATCTTAGAAAGAGACAAGAGACCTGGGTTTGAAGCCTGACTTTGCCACCTATTAGTTATAGGGTGTTTAACCAAGTTCCCTACCCTTTCTTAAGCCTCAACTTTTCTTGAGAGAGTTGGACTAAATGATCTCCAAGATCCCTTCCAATCAATCAGTAAGTCAAATCCACTAATATTTGTCCAGGGATACAAGCATTGTCCAAAGAATGAAACACTCCCTATTCAAAACGAGCTCACATTCTTCCAGCACTAAAACCCTGTGAACACTATACTATCTAGCCCATGATTATACTAGAAACTCAAAAAGGAATAACTAGGTTTTCTCACTTAATCTTTAGCTTGGCTTTTTTTTTTAATGGAGGTGATGTGGAGGAAGGTTGCTCATAGGGTCTGCTTCAGAAATGGTCCTTTGAGAACTCTTTCCTTCCAGCTGACCCTCTGGTCCACCATCCTGACCTGGATAGCCAATGCACCTCAATGGGCAGGCTGTTGCACCTGGAGGCCTCTGTCCTCAGGTTGCTAGGCAACAGAAAACCAATTACCTTATGCAAAGTGGATAGGGTAGGAAGAAAGGGGTGGGGTGCTGAGCCAGGGAAATGTGGGGGTTTGAAAAAGCCAAACCATTTGCCTGAAGATTTGTTTGTCAAGATGCTAACGGGAAAGAATTTTTTTTCCTGTTTATTTTAAGCAAAAGGAAATTTGGACTGAAAAGGGAGATGGTAGTCATGGTCACATAAGATGGGACACATTGGAAAAGACCTTAGTGTTAGGAAAGATTGAAGGCAAATGAAGAAGAGGACGATAGACAATGAGATTGATGGATTGGATAGTATCATAGAAATGATGAACATGAACTTGGACAGACTTTGGAACATAGTGGAGGATAGAATTGCCTGGAGTTCCTGGGAAAGAGTCCGACTAGGTTGATTAACTTAACTAATAACAAGCAAAGGTCACCTTCGATGCCCATGCCAGAGCATAGGACATGAGCCCTGTCAGAGTAAGGAGAGGAGAGGAAGAGGGTCCCAGCTTTCACTTTCTCCTACCATCCCTAGCCTCATAATCATTCTGCAGAACTGGAAGGGACCCCTTTGAGATTATCTAGTCTATGCACCCCTCCACAAAGCCTTGAAGAGTAGGAGGTTGAAAAAGGAGCCTAGGCCTTCATTAGACTTGATGATGTCACCAGCTGGAAGTTGGGAGGAGTCCAGAAGCCAATAAAGCTCAACCCAAACCTGAAAGGTATTCCCCTCTCCATCGGAGAAGAAAGGACCTCCAATGTGGGGTAAAGAGCTCGATCCTAATGCAGTTCATTCCTCTTTGGGCTAGTTTCAGTCATTAAGGTAGTTTTCCTTACATTGATCCCATATTTATTTCTATCAATCCATTGTTACTCTGAGCTGAGCAGAAAGAGTACAGCGATGGGAAATGGAAGGTGGAAGATGGAAGATGGAAGATAGAATGTCTTAGATAAGGAAAAGCAAGAAGTTTGGTATCCCTAGATTATAGAAGGAAATTACACATAAGAATACCGATAATGTAGGAAAGGATCAAGGTATGAAGGCCTTTGAATGTAAATAGAACAATTTCTATTTGATCCTGGAAATAGTAAGAAGCCCAATGGCTCAGTTTACTGAGCAATGGAGGTGACTTGATTCACTTTGGCAAATGAATGGAGGATGAGTTGGAGAAGAGAGTAGCAAGACCATCTGTGAGGAATTGCCTTCTTCCTCCTTATCTCTGCCCTGATTCCCTTCAAGTCCCAGATGAAATCCCACCTTCTCCAGGAAGCCTTTCCTGATTTCCATTAATTCTAGTGCCTTCACTCCGTTGATTATCTTCAATTTATCCCAAACACAGCCAAATTGTAAGTTAAATTGTAAGCACTTTTAAGATAAGGATTGTCTTTGGCCTTTCTTAGCACAGGGACTGGCAAATAGTAGGTTCATTAATTGATTTCTCACATCCCTCCAGATCTTTCCTGAGCTCTGTATCTGCACAAAATCCATCTGATCCAAGGTTCCTCATGTACCTTCCTTTTGCATTCTCCTTTCATTTCTCCAGAGCAATCTCTCCAGAGTTCAGTGTGGTTAACCATTCACTAGTGAATGGTCCAGATCTTGCTGGATAAGATGTAAGTAGCAGATGAATCTCTATATGGATGGAGATTTGAGCTGGGGCAGGGTATAAATAAAAAATCTTGTTTAGCACTCTAAGAATAAACCCAGTAGAATATAAGCCCCATGAGAAAAAGGACTTTTACTTTTGCCTTTTTATGCCCAAAATCTAATGTGTTGCCTTACACAATGTGGTACTTAGTAAATATTTGTTAAATTAAATCTGTATTCAAAAGAGAAACCAGATTTAGGGCTCTGAGGATGGGAAATGGATATCTGAATTGTGGCTTAAAATTCTAAGATAAATTCCTAGCCAGAGATTGAGGGCACTTAACAAAGGATGATAAGATAATATTTGCCTAGAGTGCTATAAATCTAATCAAATGAATGTAAAACAGAAAGGGAAGAGAAAGGAAAAAATGAGAACTTGCATGTCCAACAAAGGGCAGCTAGGTGGTGCAATGGGTAGAACTGCGGGACTGGGAATCAGCAAGACACCTCTTCATGAGTTCAAATCTGATCTCAGACACTTACTATCTGTGTGACCCTGGGCAAATGACTTCACCCTGTTTGCCTCGGTTTCCTCATCTGTAAAATGAGTCAGAGAAGGGCATGCCAAATTACTCCAGTACCTTTGCCAAGAAGACCCCCATTGACTAAACAACAATAACATGGCCAAGAAGCTAGACACCAGAGAAAGCTACTACAGTGGAGAAAGAATCATTGAAACACTCAGAAATTCACAAAATGTAAAATTTAAGGAAGGAGCCAGGATGCCCCGTGACCTCCGCTGTCTCTGTACAATTCACAAAGTGTAATAACAAGTTAAATGAATCCTGGAAAGCCCTTAGAGGCCATCGAAGCCAATCCCCTCATTTTACAGATGAGGAAACTGAGACCCAGAGAGGGAAAGTGTCAGAGCTGAGATTAGAGCCCAGTTCCAGTGACTCCAAGCTCAGTATTTACTTTCCACAGCAACATGCTGCCATTATTAAACATCTTCTTGGTTACCACATTGTCTTCCTCTTTCTGATATTCCAGTGACAGTATTGCTTCTTTTCGTTGAGCTTACTCACGGAGGTACAATAGGTCCCATTTGCCTAGAAGTCTTTTGAGTTCTTCTTGTGGAAAAGATGGAGGGATTTGGGCTAGATGGGAAGGGTATTCATGACCTCTATTCCTATTTAGTTAGTAGACACAGAAGTGGGAATGATTGGCCTCAAGAGTAGTTGCTAAGGGTTCCATGTTAACTTGAAAGATCTCCAATGAAATGCTTGGCCCTGAACCATTTAATAATTTTACCAATGATTTGGGGGTAGAGGGGGGAAGCATGATGGCCTACTTATCCAATTTGCAGCATGGGAAAGAAATGTAGGACACAAATCTGGAAAGAATAGCTAACCTATTACAGGACAGAATTAGTATTCAGAAATATCTTAACAGGCTAGAACAATGGTGTCACACAGAAATAGGAATGGGGGTTGTTAAGCCATACATGAAGATCCACGCAGGCCACATAACTGACTTAGAAAACCACATACTTATGTATTTCTTTTTTTAAATTAATACATCAATATAAAATCAGATAGCAACTACATTTTAATCTAGTGAGGGCCTCACTCAGGGATATTGTGGGCTACAGGAAGCCAGTCTTGGGCCAGAGTATTAGGTCAAATCAAATAAGATAAAAATCAATTAGGGACAAAAGGTTTTCCACTTGGGTTTTTAAAATGAGCTTCATAAGAAACTGCTCACTTAGTTTTGAAATCTCTTTCTACAAATATGCGGTATAAAATTACTATGTAATTTAAATCCCTAAATAAAATTGCCTACTACCACAAAAAAAAACAACCTTCATAAGTACCAAATGGAAAAAGTGGAGTGATTGATATTTTTTCTGAAAAAAAGTTAACTTTTAGTGAACTATAACTTCAATTTCAGTGTGATGTGGAGATCTTAATCTGATTAAAGGAGTCACAATATTTCAAAATAAGAGGTGATGGTTTCACAGTACAGTAACTAGATGGCACCCTTTGGATAGAAAGCCAAGACCTAGCATCAGGAAGGCATTGTGAGATCAAATCTGGCCCTAGACACTAGCTGTGTGAGCTTGGGCAAATCATTTAACCCTGACTGTCTTAGTTTCTTCATCTATAAAATGAAAAGGAAATGACGAACCACTCCAGTATCTCTGTCAAGAAAACTCCAAATGGGGTCACCAGGAATCAGAAAACAACTGAAAAGATAACAAGAACAGCTCCATTCTAGTCAGAACACATCTGGAATATCGTGCAATATATTGATAAGCTTGAAGAGCAGAGGGGAGGAGAGGACAATCAGCAGGGAAAGGCCTTGAGCTCATCAGTTGAAGAAGGAGTGGTTGTTTAGCCTGGAAAAGAGAAGACTCAGCAGGAACATGGAGACTGAAAATCTTGTTATACCAAAAGGGATTAAACTTATTTCATTTGTCTCCAGTTGGTAGAACAAGGAGTAATAGATGGAAGTTATAAGGAAGGCAGTGTGTACAGGGAAAAGAGCCAAAGACCTGAGTTTAAGTCTTCCCTTTGATGCTTCTTATCTGTGTGACCTTGGTCAAGTTACTGAACCTTCCTTGGACCTCAGTTACCTCATGTATAACCTGAAGGTGTTGGGCCAGATGGTCTTCTTCAAGCTATGATCTGCTAATAGTTGTCCTCAAATTGGGAAGGGGTGCACTGGGAGATAGTGAGTTCCCTGTTCCTAAGAATGTTCAGCTGGAAGTTGGACCAACCTCTCATCAGGGATGCTGCTAAAGGATCTTGTGTCCCATCCTCATGATACTAAACCAGAGGTTTCAACTTCACACAGTCTGATCAAAATTAAAATTGAAATATTGAATAAAATCAAGGTAACATTATTATAGTTTAAAACTAGGACACTATGTGAGCCACAAGGATCCTTATATACAAGTTAGTAGCCCCTATTTTTATATGAGTTTGACACACTGGTGTATCTCTGCTCTGATATTCTGTGATCTAAGAGTCCACCCAGTTATGACATTCTGTGTTCTAAGGGTCCCCCCAGCTCTGACATTCTGAGTTCCAAGGACCCTCCCAGCTCTGACATTCTGGTTCTAAGGGCCCTTCCAGCTCTGATATCTGTGTTCTAAGGTCTCCCAGCTCTGACATTCTGCGATCTAAAGCCTTCCCAAACATTTTTTGGTTCAAGAGTCTCTCCAAGCTAACGTTCTGTCTCTTCCCACTTTTAAGGTACCTCCCAGTACCGACTTCTGTTTTCTGCCTGTTGATCTTTTGAACAGCAGGACTTTAGAACATCAATTTGGAAGCAGTATGGAGGAGGAATTGGATGGGAGATAAATGAGATCAAAAGACCAATTAGGGAGTTATATAGTGATAGGTGAGTCAAGGATGATGAGGGACTGAACTACAGAGGTTATCCCATAAGTATAGAGAAAGGGCTATAGCAGTGGTTGTAGAGGTAACACTGACAAGATATGGCAACTGATTGTGGGGTGATGTGGGGTGAGGAAGAATAAGTCAAGGGAGGGTCTGAGATAGCAAATCTGGAGAACCAGAAGGATGGTCACGCTCTCAATAAAAATAAAGAACTAAGCTTTGGAAGAAATTTGGGTGTGAAGAGAAAGATAATTGGTTCAGTTTTGGACAGGTTGAGTTCAAGATGTCTAGGGATCATCTAAAATTTCCACTGGGCTGTTTGTGTGCAGGGACAGGAGTTTGAAGTCTAGGAGTCATCTCCATAGAAATGGTGATGGGAGTTGATGAGATTACTAAATGAGAAGATGGGGACAAAAGAGGGGGGCTCAGGACAGCACCTTAGGGGAGTCTCAGAATTATTGGTAGAGTCTGTATGAATCTAGCAAAGGAGATTGAGGAGTCGACATGTAAGGGAAGAATTTGGAGAGAATTGTGCCATGAAAACCCAGAAAGATGAGTGGGAGGGGAAAGGGGAGGAGGCATTTGTGTCAAATGATGCCAAAAGGTCAGGAAGGATGGCATTGAGAAAAAGTTATCAGATTTGGCCATCAAAGGATAATTGGGAACTTTGGAGAATGCTAAATGTATGCTTGCCAAAAAAAATTATTTTTTGGAGAACTTATCCAGTGCAGGTGCTCACAAGGTCAGAAGAAGCAACATAGGGACATCCTGAAGGTCTCTCAGAACTTTGGAACTCATTATTCAGCATGGGAGACACTGGCACAGGACCATCCAGCATAGTGTGCCCTCATCAGAGAGGGTGCTGTGCTCTATGAGAAGGCAGAATGGAAGCAGCTCAAAGAAAACATGAGATGCTTAAGTTTAGAATACCCAGTCCAAGTGTTCACATGGATTATTTGTGCCTGACCGGTGGTAGAGCATTCTGAACTTGTACTGGTCTGATCAGTCAGAAGGACGCACTATAAATTGCCTCTAACATGGTGATGTCATTTTGGTCTTCTTCTACAACAAAGGACAAGAGCCAACCAATACATTCAGCCGAAACTTGTCTCCTGGGCTGCAGTCTTCCCATCACCATCTGCCTCTTAGACAATTAAAATTAGATGATCTCTTAGCATCTCAAATTCAATATGGCCCAAATAGAACTCATTCTCTTCCTCACCCCATCACCAATGCACCCCTTTTCTCAAACTTCCTTCTTACAATCAAGGACATTACAAACTCTTAGACCCCCCCCCCCAGGTTCACCAACTTTCATTTCTATCGCTAGTCTTTGTCCTTTTCTCCATTCATACAACCACTTAACTGGACAATTACAATGGTTCCTTCATTGACCTCTATCTTATCTCTCCTCGCTCCTTATGCATTCCCTGAAAAGCTAAGAGAAAGACCTCATCAGTTCCCAGAGTTTTGTTATCCAAAATGACTTTCTCTAAATCATGGATCTGTCACCCTCACTTACAAACACTATTAACCTCTAGAATCAAATGTAAACTTTTCCTTTGGCCTTTAAAGTTTTTCACAGTCTGACTCCTTCCTTCATACTTTAATGAGTGTAAATAGCCAAAGTTTCTGTTCTGGTCAGAAAGCCTGAAGGCCTTCTCTTCCCTGATTGATTTTTTTTTTTTTGAGTAGGAAAACTAGACCATTCTTGGTCTCATTTCTTTCCTAGTCTTAAATCACAGAATGGGTGTTGCCTCAGACAAACAGAACTGAGAATAGAAACCTTAGCTTAAGAAGACCAAGGTTTCCCCACTGCATCCTGGCCATCTCTAATCATCCTGATCTTGCCACTGGACCCAGATGACTCTGCACAGCCCTACCTCACTTAAATCCAATTGCAAGCCAAGACATCACCCTCCTGACGTCATTGGTACTCTTCAAGAACAAAGGCCAAATAATAATGTCTCACATATTGGGCACACAACCATCAAGCTATTCTAGTTTATTAGCTGTTCCTCAAAGGACACTCCCATCTTCAGTCTCCAAGCCTTGGGCCGCAGGTCTGAAATAAATGTCCTCCTTTTGCACCTCTGCCCCTTCAAACCTCTGGTTTTTCTTTCAAAAATCAGATCAAGTAATACTATATATATATAAACATAAATGGCCCTGGCTGATCGTATTCCCATCCAAGATCTGTTTGAGTCAGCTTTGTTTGGATTATGAATATGTATAGGAATTATATACACAAACACTTCATATGTGAGGTTGCAAATCCCTTGAGCACAGGGACACTTTAAAATTTTGTCTTAGGGGCAGCTAGGTGGTGCAGTGGATAGAGCACTCCCTGGAGTCAAGAGTACCTGAGTTCAAATCCGGCCTCAGACACTTAGTAATTACCTAGCTGTGTGGCCTTGGGCAAGCCACTTAACCCCCATTGCCTTGCAAAAACTAAAAAAGAAATTTTGTCTTAAAACCCCCTGAGCTTAGCACAATATTTGTTCATTTATTTAGGTTGTGCCCAATTCTTCATTAGCTCATTGGAGGGCTTTTTTTTTAATTAAAATATTGTAGTTTAACATTTCCTTCAGCTCATTTTACAGGGGAAGAAATTGGGGCAAGTAAGGTAAGGTGACTTGCCCAGGGTCACACAGCTAATATGTGAGGCCAGATCTGAACTAAGGAAGAGGAGTCTTCCTGATTCTAAGCACAGTGCTCTCTCCACCTGTGCCCCCTGCAGTCTACCATTAGATGTTTAATAAATATTTCTTGATTGATGACTATGGAACCAATTAGCTTCATTTGAACTCAAAAGGTTTTGTTTTTCTTTTTTCTATTTTTAACAATTATGGCATCCAGGTGAAACAGTAGAAAGTCAACCTTGGATAGAAGAAAATATGCCTTTGTCTCTGGGCAAATCATCTCTCTGAGGCTCCTCTGTGAGCCAAGAATAAACAATAAGCATGTACCTCTAAAGGTTGTGCCAAGGATCAAATCAAATAAATAGGATACTTTAGAAACCTTAAAGTGTCACATAAACACGAGCATTTGTAATAAACAAACCCAACCAAGATATCAGCAAGTCTAACCATATGCTTTGGCAGTAGGGAGTCCCCCCTTCCTGGGGGCCTTTGGCTGGAGATTGAATGGCCACTATTTGAGTGGGTCAGAGGGACTGATTCCTCATCAAAACTCGATGAGCCCGAAGGTCCCTTTCAACTCTCCACCTGTTGGCTCCCACTCTGCAGGATCACTCTGGCGAAACCTCCTGAAGGAAGCTGATGCAGGTGCCCTCTTCATTTCCTTACAAGAGCTCAGCCTGTCATGGTCAGAAGCATGACAAGTCACAGAGGAGACACCCAGTTATAGTCAAATGGCCCCTGCCCAGGCCCCCTCGGCTGAAGCAGGGAAATGAAGAGACTCCTTTGGTTTCTGAGACTTGGGGATTTACTTTACAAACCATGCAAAGAGGCTGTCACACCAGGACTGCTTTCCAGGAGGAGAGGTTAGGTCCCAGAAGGTTTGGGTCCCCTCCCAAATAATGCTGCTTGCAATGCAGGGCCAGGGCAGCAAAAGTCCATGGGAGGTTGAGGAAAACTTTCAAGAAAAACAACAGCCATGCTCGCTGGGAAATTGTTGTGGGGCCAATGCAGACACATAAAGGGGTTTTCAGTTCACCCTAGATCAGGGTTCTCCAAAATACAGCCCACAGTGTGATTTAATGCAAACAGCCCCAGTGAGTTTACTAAATGCTTTATTAAACAAAGCCGAGTTACTGCAAAGTTCTCACTAAAACGGCAAATCAGTCTATTTTTTAAGGCAATGGAGTTGACTTACCCAAGGTCACACAATTATTACACATCTGAGGTTGAATTTGAATCAGATCCTCCTGACTCCAGGGTCAGTGCTCTATCCTCTGTGCCACCTAGCTGCCCTATTAGCTGTTTGGATAAAAACTTTTAAAAGCCCTACCAGATGATAGGTCAGATTGCTTGATCTAAAGGTCTGATATTCTGTTTTGTGAGACTATGGATGACTAGCTTAACCCATCCAATGTTTCAACCCTCAACAGAGGTTGCATTAAATTTTGGTCTTTCCTACCTCTCCCACATGCTATTCTAAGGGCCCTCTCCACTCTGACATCCCACCAAGCTAGCTATTGTCCAAACTTGCTGCTCACAGCAACCACAGGAATACTGTTTTTAGATTCATAAGACTATAAGAAAGTTGGAAGAAAGTACATGTGAATTTTCCCTTCTTTGGGAGATTTCTTTTGGTTCACAGAAGTTCAGGGGCTGATGTGTTTTGAGGTTGGTGTATGGAATAGACAATTTTATTTTTTGAACATTATTCTTACCAGACTATCTACATATAAGTAAAATTTTTAAAGTCTGCAATAAAACTGTAACAGCTACACTCTCATGGCCCTCCCTTTGAACACCACTTTTCTGGGTTCTGCAGTGGCATAAGCATTGCCTGACTTCCAAAAGGTTCCCGTTCCACTGCAAGAGTCTGAAGCAGGGCTAAAAGGCCAATCACAGAAAAGGCCACAGGCTGAAGGGAAGAATGACCCTGGAGAGGACTCTGCTAATGGAGCTGGAGAAATGGTCTCTCACCCACTTCCAGATCTGAACCCTAAAAACACAAATGTTTAGCATAAACTCAACAAAGGCAAGGGTCAGGGCCATTGTACTCTTTTCTTTGTATCCTCAGCAGTTAGCACACTGAGCATTTCACAGATAGGGTTTCATAAAAGTTGACTGAATGGCTGATCATCTATGAACTAGAAATGCCATTTCTAAATAAGAGTGGTAACAACATAGTTGAAGCCAGCAGCTGCCCCAAAGAAGGCCGCACCCTGGAAGAGGCTTTCCTAAACATCCAGAACTTTATTCAGCAGTAGATAAGTGTCCAGCATAGACCCATGCTCCATACCACAGTTCAGACCGGGCTCTGAAGTCAAGACCCCCCATTCTCCACCACAAATCCATACTTGAAGCAATCACATAGGATCCCCTCCACCCTTTAAGGGTGATATCCAGTACAATCTCAGAGGAAAAGGGCAAACAGTAACATTAGGAAGAGAACTAGTTCTGATGACTTTTCCATGGCTTAACATACCCACTCCTCCTTTCCCGGGGACTCTTATCTCAGGAGCCATTCATGCCCATGAGCTCAATCTGATCCAACGTGGGAACCCTTCAGGTAGGGAGGGGCCAAGTTGGATCCAGGACTAACTGGGTAATTATCTGGTAGGAACAAGGTCCAAAAAGATGAAGTGATTTCCCTAAGGGTCACAGGAGAGGTCTGTATCTGGAAGCACAGAAGAATATTCCAAGGACAGAGGCCTAAGTGGGCCTTGGGAGCTAGAGGGGATGGAGGTTGTGGGGCCTACTCCATCCCCAAGGGAGAGTGTAACTCAGCCCAAGGCAACTCTGGACTTTGGAAGTGCTGCCCCAGAGACCACAAGCTAAACTAGCTAATGAGAGACCAGGCATAAGGCTGAAACCACATCAGTCCCCAAATGCCCCCAGACCACAGAAGAGATGATCAGGAAGAGGAAGGAGCTGACTGGACCCCTCAGACAGGGACCTAGTATACACTCAGAGTAAAGAGGTGTGTGGACCCAGCCACCAGCATGCCTGAGGGGCCCAGCCCTGGTCCTGGTCCCATCCAGGTGGACTTGAGGTAGACCAGGAAAGGCCTACAGGGAGCAGAGAAGGACCCTCTGCTTTTACCAACACATGTGCCCATTCAGGAGAGGAAGAGATCAAGGGAGAGGGAGAGGGAAAAACAAGGCAGGCTGGCCCCAGCCTGAGAACCAGTGGCTACAGGAGACTGAGATCAAGGGAAAAGGGACCTGGCTCTCCAGGTCTTAAGGCTCCAGTGAAATTCAATGACAGCACTTAGGGAGAAGAGCAAAGTCCGGGTCTGTCCTGGAGGACAAAGTCCTGAGAGGGTGGGGGGACGTGTGCAAAGAACTTCCACAGCTCCAAGGGCTGACAAGGCAATCCGTCTCCAGCTTCCACCACCTTTCTGGAATGCCCACCTTGCTGTCCTGTCCTGTCCTGTCCATTGTCAGACAAGCTGATGGCAGCTTCCAAGGACTAAGCTGGGAGAACTGGCAGCAGTTTAGGAGCGTGTGTGTGGTTGTTGCTGAGTGTGTGTGTGTGTGTGTGTGTGTGTGTGCACACGTGTGTGCATGAGATCTGATATCACCACCAAGGCTCAGCCCTGGCAGAGAGAGGGACCAGAGAAGATCAGGAGCTAACAGTGCAGGCAGATAACTGGTCAGTAGCTTGGACGGATGAGCAGCTGGTGGCCATGGCTCACTGCATGTAGGAATACTTCCAGTCCCCGAGGGGAGCATGGGTCTCCTTGATGACCTGGGGTGAGGTCCAGCGGAGTACATAATGGGGGCCTCCTGGCTTGTCATTTGTGCCTGTTTGAAGAGAAAAAAATTTGAAATGGAAAACGGCATCAAGGGATAAATGTAAGAGCTTCCCGGACTGTGGCCCTGTGGGTATTTCAGGGCCAAGTACCCAGCTTCTCCTCTGAAGTGGCCACAGAATACTGGACATCCCATCCTGGGTGGGCCAGGAGGGTAACAGGGCACTTGACTCTGAGCTTCCCCAGCAGAAGATGAAATAGCCCCAGAGGATCCCCCCCAAACCACCCCCATGGATGTACCAGCTACCCTCTGCTGATCGGGACAGGGACGGGAGGACCCAAACACCAGGGAACCCTCAAATGGGAGAACTACACCTAGAACAGGGGTTGGACAAGATAAGGACAAGCCAGGAACAGACTGGGGCTTCCTGGGCAGTGTCCTATACCAAGCTCACAAGCTGTAATAGCCTTGGGCAAATCACTGATCTTCTTTGGACCTCCACTTCCTCATATATAGAATTATGAGGTTGCACCCCATGAGTCTTGGAACTGACAGAATCAGAAAGGGCCAGCTCTAAGATTCTGGGTTCTAAGGCCCTCTCCTTCCCTGTTAACAGGGGCTCACCTGATGCACGGGAGCCTCCAAAGGGCTGCTGAGCCACCACAGAGCCAGTGGACTTGTCATTAATGTAAAAGTTGCCAGCTGCATTCCTTAGCATCTTTGTGGCCTCATCAATGACGTTCCTTCCAGGAAGCAGAAAGAAGGAAAATGGAAAGTCAGCCCAACCAAGTGTCCCCTTCCACCACTCAGGGATGAAGCAAACCAAGAGTTCCCACTGATCAGTCCTCTGGCCCAAGGGAGCCACCTCCAAGCTTCCTTCCTTTGGCCAATCAAAAGAGGTCAGAGCAACAGGCATCAACAATAGCTCCTTCGACAGGAGACAAGGTGAAACAACTAGCCACTCATTACAGAAATCCAGGGGCAAGCCCCACCCCCAGTCCTGGAGTCTCCTTTCTACTCCCAGACTACCTCTCCCCACTCACCCCACCTCCTTGGCGAGAGAACACTGAGTAGCTGTTCCTGTGGCCAAGGAGCCAAATGTCTGGGGGGCCAGGGGAGGACCAGCTGGTCCTAAAGGTCTCCAGGGAGTCCCTGTTCTAATGCCCACCAAGCCCTGTCCTCAGGTCTCTCCTGGCTTCTAAAGATAGGGCTGGGAGTGTGCAGAGACAACACTCAGTCTCACAAGAGGAGAGATGGCTGGAGGAAGGCCCATCTGGAAAAGGGGCTCCCCATGGAGGGGGCCAAGCCTGGTCCTGCAGCAAGGCCCGAGCCCGACCCAAGGCCCACTCACTTATCCTGAGCAAACACTGCCCCCGTGAGGCCATAGGGGGAGGTGCTGTCCACCAGCTGCAGAGTCTCCTTGTACTGGCCTTCCGGGTATACAAAGACGGTCAGGACGGGGCCAAAGATCTCCTGCAAATGGAGGGGCCGTCAGGGTCAGGGCAGATGGAACCCCAGGAGAGGGGGAGATGGGGTGTGAACCCCTCCAACTCGGAGGGAACCAGGGACAGGCAAGGACCTGCCCTGCCCTGCCCGGCCCACAGGAATGGCCCCCAACTCTTTCCTTAATCCCTGTTGAGTCCCACTCAGGTCACCCTGGTATGCTCCCCACCCCACCCATCTGGCAATGGTTCTACATGTCCATCATTCATCTCTTCCTCAACCTCCCATAGCCAAAGGCTAAGGAGCAGAGTCAACTAAACTTTTTATCCCATCATAGTTCAGTCTGCACATCAGGTGGCAGAGAGACTTTGGGAAAGTCTTTTTCCCTTTTCTAGTCTTCACTTCTACCTAAAAAAAGAGACTGAACCAAAGTCTACCCCACACACCCAGCTCTGACATTGTGTTCTAAGGACCCTCCCAGCCCTGACAGCATGTGTTCTTAAGGACCCTCCCAGCTCTGATGCTGTGTTCCAGAAGTGGCATTTTTAATTCTAGGAGTCCTGCCTCCCAACTAGACTCTGGTGCCTAGGTAAGTATATACCTAGGTAGGGTAAATGCTTGCTGGACAAAACTGTTCTTTCCCTTTCTCCCTCCCACCCACACCTGAAAGGTGATGGGGTCCTGAGAAATGATCACTCCATAGAGCCAGGCAGCTACTAACTCCTCTGGGACCTTGGAGCAGCAGCGACAGCGATAGCCCTGTATGTGGCTCGGTCACTTCCTAGAGCTGCGGCCTTGGGTCACTTGAGGCACAGAACTCTTCTGGGTCCATCCCCCACTGGAAAAATGGGGGCATTGGACCAGATCCTCTCTGGGTTTCCTTCTATGCTGTTTAGCCAGCCATGCTCCTCCCTGAGGGGCTGCTCCCTTCCCTGCAATTGGTCATGACCCAGTCTGGCCCATGAGCAGAGCTGAAACGCAGGATTGTGCATGGACAATCCCCATTGGCAGCTATGGACTGCTTGGCTGATTTCACTGCTCTACTAAGGAAGATGTAAAAATGAAAAACAAATGCTGGGGTCACAACAGACACTCTGAGGTCCCTCCAGTTCTAAATCCTCTGACTCCACTGCCTCTTGAGGGTCCCAGCTTCAGATATGAGCCGCTGCTACCTGTCCACCCCCACACCCAGGCCCATCCAAACCCACCTCCTTCATGATGGGGTCTCGTGGGTCCTTGCTCTCCACAATGCAGGGCTGGACGAAGTAGCCCACAGAGTCATCACACTGGCCCCCAGCCAGGATGCTGAGGTTGGGTGAGGACCGAGCATGCTCCAGCCATTTCTTAATGCGCCCAAAAGACTGGAAAGACAAGAAAGGACAGAGATAACGGAGCTGGAAGGCTGCCCTCCCAGTCAGACCCTCTGGCCCCAGCTGCAGCGTTCAGGGCAGAGGCTCTCAGAGACCCTCAGAGACCCTAAGCTCTTCCCCATGCTGGTCAAAGTCAGGACTCCTTCCCCATTGGCTTGCAGTGAACCTGCCATACAGAAAGTACTCTATAAATGCTTGTGGCAAGAATGGGTGACCAGCAATTCTGTGGGCCAGGCATTTGAAGGGCCTTCCTCTTTTTCCCAACTGAGAAGGAAGGTGAGGCCTAGTTATGCATCTGGCTCACTTCTTCCTTGCTCCTTCAAACCTGGACCCACAAACCTCCCCAAGGCTGGAAGAATGACACGCCTGTTTACACATCACAAGCCTTCCAGGGAGAGGGAAGCCCAGGAGTCTCTTGCTATCCATTCTGCCATACAAATCCTTCAGACCCCCAGGAACTGCCTGCCACACACCCCGAGGCCCTTGGCCTTGACCAGGAAGTCTGCTAATATCTGAGGCCCCTCAGGTCTAGTCCAAGATCATCCTGAAGCTGTGGTGTCTCTTCCAGTGAAGACAGTGGGCTCCTCAAGAGCAGGGCTGCCTCACATTTTCTACTTGTACCCAAGTGACACAAAAATGGCTTTTTGTATAGCAGCCCTGTTTGTGGTGGCAAATTAGAAATTGAATGGATGTCCATCAATTGGGGAATGACTTAATAAACTGGTGATGGGACACTATTGTTCTATTAGAAACCAGGAGGGATGGGAATTCAGGGAAGCCTGGAGGGATTTGCATGAACTGATGCTGAGATTAGCTGAACCAGAAGAACACTGTACACCCTAACAGCAACATGGGGGTGATGATCAACCTTGATGGACTTGTTCATTCCATCACTGCAACAATCTGGAACAATTTTGGGCTGTCTGCAAAGGAGAATGCCATCTGTATCAAGATAAGGAGCTGTGGAGTTTGAACAAAGTTCAAGGACTATTCCCTTTAACTTAGAAAAAAACAGATATCTTATTGTCTGATCTTGTTACCTCTTAGACTTCTTGTCTCTTCTTTAAGGATGTGATTTCTCTCTCATCACACTCAATTTGTATCAATGTACAACATGGAAACAAAGTATAAAGACTAACAGATTGCTTTCCGTGGGGGGGGGGGAGTAAGATTGGGGGGAAAATTGTAAAACTCAAAAAATATCTTTAATAAAAATAATTTTTTTTAAAAAAATGCCTTTTTGTTCTTCAGTTCAAGGGGTGTCTTTCAACCCCTTCAGATTAAGGGTTCCTGAGGACAGGGCCATCTGGCTACCCCAGGGAAGAGTGGGTCTGCCCCTACCCTCCAAGGCAAAGACACCTCTCCACAAAGCCCTGAGCTGGCCCTGGGTGTGTCTAGGCAGTCAGATTTGAAAGCAAGGCTTCTTACCTTGGCATCAATGACAGCAGAGAAGAATGTTCCAAAATCTTCTACAGGCTAGAGGTGGGGCAAAGGGAAAAAAGCAGCAAAGCCAAGTCACTGGTGGGTCCAAGGTCAAGAGAAGCCCTCCCAGCCTAGGTCCTCTCTGGTACTTAGGAAACGCCACAGGCACCCGGAGCCTTGGGGAAAACCAGCCCCAGACAAGGAGTGGACATAAGTCGAGCCCGAGCTAGGGAAGAGGCCCTTCTCAAGTTAAGAGCTTCAGTTATCACTTATGAAAAAACCAGGCTAAACTCATTGCATTCCTCCCTCGGGAGGATGAGGAAAGAACAGCCCATTGTTTCTAGGGGCCATTCTCTCTGGTGTGGCTGGTCCATCTACAGAGCTACGCTGTGACACCACTCTTCCTCCGTCTTGCTGTGGTGGCCTGGGCTGGGGATGAGACTCTCCAAATTCACCTGAACCAATTCTTGGAGACCAAGCACAGCTGGGCCTGAGCTCCTCTGAGAGTCTCTAGTCAGCGGGCCATCTAGTCTAACTGGCTCGTTTTCTAGGTAAGGAAATCAGAGCCCACAGAGGTAAAGAAGGGACTGCCAAGGAGACTCAGGGGAAGGGGTAGAACCAGGGTCTGGCCCAGAGCTAACAGCCCCAAGTGCAACCTGTCACTACCAGACCCATAAAAGCCATATCCCCAGGAGGCCACGGACAGAAGAGTCCCTCACATCTCCCACTCGGATGCGGCTGTGCTCCTCCAGAAGCTGCTCCTTGATTTTGGGCCAAAGTGAGTCTGGAACATAGAGGCGTGAGCACGCTGAACACTTCTGACCACCATACTCAAAGGCAGAGCGCAGCGTCCCACTCACCACACTGGCCACATCCGCTGAGCTGTGGATGAAATGGAAGTTCTTCCCACCGCATTCTGGAAAAGAGAAAAGGGAAAGAAAAGATGAGGAGAGGGTCCGGAAGCCCCCACCACAGGGCCAGCTCCAGGTCCCTACTGCCACAGTGGGATATCAAAGTCCTGCTGGATTAAGAAAGGACAGGGGACTTCAGGGTGAGAAGTGACCTTGGATTTGGCAGCATCAAATCCAGTCCCTTCATTTTCAGGCAAGAAAACTGAGGCCCCAAAGTGTGAGGGGAGCTGGAATCTGATGCTTTGGCCTAGGCCCCAGATCCCCTGTCATGGGGCCTCTGGGCCTGCTGTCTGAAGAAATCCTCTCCACATGGATCACCAGTGAATGGAAAACCAGATAGTCTCCAGTGAGTTTAGGGTCTCAAAGCCACAAGAGACCTCAGAGAACAAAGACTGCTGGAGCAAAAGGAGGTTCATGGACAGAGCACTGCAGAGTCAGCAGTCAGGGAGACCTGTGTTCAACTCCCTCCAACACTAATGAGCTGTGCAACCCTAGACAACCACCTCCCCTCTGGGCTTGCATTTCCTCAACTGTGAAATGAAGATACAACTACTTGTGCTCCCAACAACTATGGGCTGTGTGGGAAACACTCTGCAAAGCTCACAGTATTAAAGAAACGCACACAGTCATCATAACGAGAGAAGAGGTGACAGAGGCCTTAGAGCACAACATGTCAGGGCTGGGAGGGGTCTTAGAACACAAGATGTCAGAGCCTGAGGGATTCCAAGGTGGGGGCAGCCTTACCTCCTGCCAAACGTGGGAAGGTGCGATAACGATCCAAGTTGTCTGCCACCTGCTTCCATAGACGTTTAAATGTCCTGTAACAGACAAAGGTGGGTACCAAGGGGAAGGGCAGCAAAGAGTCATTGCCATTTTGGGGAAAAATTGAACGACATCACAGCTGTCCTGGCCCCTTGCTCACAATGGCACCAGAGGCAGGAAACTCCTCAAAGAAGAGGGCTGAGGCCCCGGCTAGGGAGGAACAGCCCAGACTTCTGGGGGCCTCCAGAGGCCTGAAACAGAGTCCTAGGTCCCCCGCACTCCATCCTCTAGGTCTCTAGCTCCTCCTCCCCTGGGCTCACAGTGTGACCAACCCTAGTGGCACCAAACAATAAAAATGCTAATCTCCTCCTCACAGGCGACACAGTGCCTAATACTAATTTATGGCTTTCCTCCCTTGCAGCCCCGACACTCATCAAAGCATGGCAGAAGCCAGCCTTGCCCACTCCTCTCTTTAATAGGTTGGTGCCTGTGGGGAGAGAAGCTCTGCTCAGGGAGAACTTTTGGAAAACAACTCTCTTCAGCAGTTCTGCCTGTGGGAGCACAGCTCATCCTCCCGGGTGTGCCAGGGACCAGCAGGCTTCTGAAGCAGATTCCCAGAATGTCAAAGCTCCCAGGGGGTCTTAGAACAAAGAAGGTCAGATTAGAAAGGGGCCTTAGAATAGACCAAGTTAGAGCATCTTGAGGGGAAGCATCTTGAAGATCACTAAATCGGAGCCTCTGGAACTATCCAGTGGCTGAGGCTCAGGGGGTAGGCTTGCCCCTGGCCACACAGGTATTTTGTGGCATGACTGATCCTTGAACTCGGGTCCCTAATTTCAAGTCTTAGTCCTCCCTGCCCATTAGCTGTCTTTGAAAAGAACACAAAGGAAGGAAGGCTCCCCACTTCTAAACAAGCCCCCCAAAGGGGCAAGGCCAGGATGGAAACAGGAGGCTTCAAGGGATAGCAGAAAAAGGGAAGTCAAGGGGCACGGTGAATAGAGTACTGGACTTGGGGTCAGAACACCCAAATTCAAATCCAGCCTCAGACTTCCTGGCTATGTGACCTTGAGTAAGTTATTTCACCTCTGCTTGCCCTAGAGAAGAAACAGCAAATCCCTCCAGTATCTTTACCAAGAAAACCCCATGGACAGAGGTCCAAGGGGTCACAAAGAGAATAGTAAGAAAAAAAAGAATAATGGGGAGTCGGGGGCCCTGAACCGAGGCACACTTGCTATGGAGCCCCAAGAGCTTCAGGTCACACTGCAGAGCCTTGGTGTCTTCATTTGCAAAATGAAGATAGCAATTACATTTCCTAGCTCCCAGCAAAGAAATCTGAAAGGTCAGAGGAAAGGGGGCACCCCTCAACAAGGGGAGAACCTGGGCAAACCTCCCAGAACTGACCATACTGACCCCCCCTCTCCGCAGGTAGGGGAGAGGGGAGCAAAAAACAGCTGAAAGGCTCCAGTAGACTCAGAATCCAAGAGTGGAGAGTAGGCAGAGTCCAAATGAAGAGTGCAGGCAAGATGAGTGGGGCAACCTAACACTAAGAACCAGGTTCAGGCAAAGGAGAACCAGAGAAACAGGACTTGGGGTCATTACAGTCTGACCCCTCCTCAAACAGGAGTCACCTCCAACCTCTGCCTGAATATGCACAGACGGGAAGCTCACTACTGTATCACTTTCAGAAGTACTAGTTAGGGCGTAGTTCCTAAGAGAAGACCCTGTCTCCCATCTGCTCCCACAAGTCCTGGCTCTCAGGGATCAAACAGGACAAAGCTATCTCCTTTCCACCATAGACAGTCTTGGGTTGCTCCCCCAACCCTGCTCCTCATTAGGTGGGTTCTGACCACCCTGCTCTGGACACTCTTCAGATGGCTGAGACCTGGGGCTCTGGACGCTGCTTAGCCAGGGTGGAGCACCATGGCCTGTCCCTCCCCTCTGGCCAACATCCAGGGTCATCTTACAGATTTTCCTGGTCAGCCACCTCCCCCAGGCCCACTCCTCCCTGACCCCTTCATTCTTACGGCACACTGCCAGTGAAATTGAGTCCGCAGAAGTGCTCAGAGCTGGTAACCGTGTCTCCAAAGATGGGCCCATCGGCCGGGACAAACTGGATGATGTTGGGGGGAAGACCGGCCTCTCGGAGGACTTTATACACAGCATAGTTGGCCAGCATAGCCGTGTCACTGGGCTTCCACATCACAACGTTGCCCTGGATCAGGAAGGAGCATGTGGAAGGCTGGAAAGTTAGGTCTTCCATGCTCCTCTACTTCTGCCACCTAGCTGATGCCTAGCTGGAAGAGTCCTGGGCCTGGAGTCAAACACCTACTAGCTATGTGACCCTTAACTTGCTTCCTGCCTCAGTTTCCTCATCTGTAAAATGGGAATAATACCAGATGACGTTTGTATAAGGCCTAGCCCAGCACCCAGGAGACAGAAAGTGCCATGTAAACATTAGCTTTTATTATAATTGTTATGATGGTTGTGATAATAATGATAATAAAGATGATGACACCACCCAGAATGTCATTGGCCTTCACCAGGCCTCTGACCCCTGCCCCTCCCTGCAAGGACCTCGCTCAGGATTTTCTGGGTGTACACCCCTCCCCCGAAGGACTCCTCATCTTCTGCTGTATGATGAAGGGTCGTGCCACCTCTCAGGTCCCTCCAGCTCTGTGACCCTGTCCTCCCCCCCTGGATGCTGCTTCTCTCATCAGTATATCAGCTCCTAGAGAACAGGATCATGGTTCTGTTCCGTTTGGAGGGGTGGGGAAGAAGTGCTTTCTAAAAATCTGACTCCTCACCACAACCTTCTGAGGTAGGTACTGTTATTGTCTCATCTGACCAGATGAGGAAACTGAGGCAGGCAGCAGGAAGAGATTTGCCAAGGGTCAATTAGCAGTGTCTGAAACCTTCTAGCCTCCAGGGCCAGTGTTCTATCCACTGGACCAACCAGCTGCTGGTCTCAGAACGCCATTCTTTCTATATGGTTTCCCCCACTAAGACTGGGAGCCTTCCAAGGGCAGAGACTGGCCCTCAGTCTGATGCCTGACATATGACCTTGGTTCAAGAAATGCTTGTTGAAAACAATCAGAAAGGTTGCTGCCCTCACCTAATCCCCCAGAAAGGATATGAGGAGGCCTGCCCTGGAGCTGCCCAAAGGGAGCACCCCCTCCAGCCTGGCCCAAGCAGCACTCACCATCAAGGCTGGAGCCCCTGCCAGGTTGCCTCCAATCGCTGTGAAGTTAAAGGGGGAGACAGCTGCCACAAAGCCCTGTGCGAGAGGAGGCGGAGAGATCAGGACCCTGCAGGGGAAGGCCAGAGCCTCCCTGGAAGCCCAGATCCCCCCCAGCTCATTGCTACCTACCTCCAGGCCTCGGTAGACCACTCTGTTGCTGCTGGGAGGGATGCTGATGAGCTCTTCACCCTCCAGCTCCATGGCAAACTTGGCATTGAATCTGAAGAAGTCAATGAGTTCAGCAGCAGCATCAATCTCAGCCTGGATCACAGTTTTGCCCTGAAAGAAATAAGAACAATACAAGGTGACAAATATTTATTAAGTACATACTGTCTGCTCAGTCCTGAGCATGTTACTCAATTTAGATAGTCTAGATATTAGTAAATATGCTTTACTACAATCAGCTGACACATAATACTCTCAAGTTACAAAGGAATTTGCATACATGGCCAGAGGATCCAAGTTTGAACTCCACCTCAGACACAAAACCTGCACAGCCTTCAGCAAATCATTTATCTCTTTGGGACTCAGTTTCCTCATCTGTAAAATGAGGGACTGGCATTTCATGGCCTTTAAGTTTTCTTTCTAGCTCCAAGCTTATGATCTCATGAGATCTGTGGCATAATAATCAGGGAGCACTCAAAAAATAAGCCAACAACCCTCAATTCAAATCTGAACCCCTGTAATTATTAGTTTAATGACTAGAAGCAGATCATTTCTTCCTTCTAACTCACAAGAGCATTACAATACTCCCTCCCTCTCTTCCAGGAATGTCTACCTTATTTTAAATAGTATTATATTCTACTATCTATCCCTTCTATGAAATCATATCATCTACCTTGATGAGGCCAAGCATTTGTGCCAGCATGATCCCATTTGACAGATGAGGAAAGCCAGGCCCATACCTTACTCAGGGTCCCCCAGTGCCCACATCCCATCATCTGGTTCATCTTCCATAGACTAACTAGCAAACAGCAGAGTCAGGAGTGATGAAACCCAGAGAATGAAATAAATGGCTAAACATAGACTGTGACTGATATAAGAAACAAAGAAGGGAAAAAAGGATGTAGAAAAAGGAGGAGATCCCCACAGATAGAGCCAGGAGAATACTAGTCTGAGGGCCATGGCCCCAAGATTGGAAAGAAGAGATAGGGTAGGGGAATTAAGCCAGTCATATCTGGTCCCCAAAAGTGCCTGGAGTCTGTAGAGAGGGACACAGCAGAGGAGGTCACACATTCCTGAGGCTGGTCAGTTTGGGTGAATGGAATTAGAAGGGGTGCCTGACAGGATGGAACAACACATTATATAAAACCATAAGAGGTCACGTTTTTTAAAATTGTCTTGTCGATGAGAAGGCTGATCCCACAAATGGGGCCACCACTGCCATCCTCTTCAGGCAGATTCCGGAGGACCCCACAGTTAAAATCACAAGCAGGGAAATGCTCAAGGCAGCAGTCAAGTAAATAGTCCATAAGAAAGATTTCTATAGCTGGGGGCTTAAAAGTCATCACCTGAAGGGGAGGAACCTATCAGGAACTAGGTAGTGTGCTAAACATTTATCCCATTTGATCTTCATAACAACCTGGGAAGGAGACATTATTATTATTATTATTATTATTATTATTATCATTATCATTATTATTATTCCCATTTTACAGTTGAGGAACCTAAGGCATAAGAGAAGCAAAATGACCTGACAAGGGTCACTCAGCTAATAAGAGTCAGAAGTTGGATTTTGTCATCTCTCCAAGGTTCTGAGCTGTCTAAATGGAGAGTTCAAGAAGCTGTGCACCTCTGGTGTAAGGACTTCTGGGTGGCCCACCTCAGAACCAGATCTAATCTTCCTGCTGTGCAGAGGCTCAAGCAGAGGGAGCCATGACCAGGCAAGGGTATAAAGTGAAGTTCAAAGGCTGGCCACAAGCATCTGCCTCTTCGAGCTTGGCCCCAGAGAATCAATGAGAAAACCCCATTCAATCTCTTCTTGATGGAGGTGGAGGACGATGAGTGTGTTACCTTGAATGTGTGGCCAGACTTGGCTAATGAGTCTTTTTGCCCCCCTTTCTTTGCTACAAAAATGATTCATTAGACAAAGGAGAGAAGAACAGAGGTAAGTTAAGAAGTAAAGGTGAGATTAAAAAACAAAAGATTCCAATAGAAATCGTAAGAGAGGAGGAGCTAGGTGGAGCAGTGAATAAAGCACTGGCCCTGTAGTCAGAAGGACCTGAGTTCAAATCTGACCTCAGACACTTAATAATTGTCTAGCTGTGTGACCTTGGGCAAGCCACTTAACCCCATCGCCTTAAATAAATTTTTAAAAATTTAAATAAAAAGAAATTGTAAGAGAGAAAGAAAAAGTATTCTCTCTCTTTCCTTGAACCAGAGTAACCTATCCTTGTGACCTAGGATCAGGGGGCACATGTACCAGTGACTATGTTCCACAATCTAAATGCCCATTTCTCACCTGCCCAACCATGGTCTTGGCAAGGATCTCTGCCCTTCGGGGGCCACTCAGCATGTCTGCAGCTTTCAGAAAGATCTGGGCCCGATCTGAGATAGGTCTCAGGTCCCACTCCTTCCGGGCAGCCAGGGCAGCTTCAATAGCTTTGTTGAGTAGGGCCTGTAAAGGACAAAGGAGACTGGGTGACATTCTTGAGCTTGGAGGCAGGAGTCCTGATACCCTCCCCAAGAGGGTACCAAAAGCCCCCTTGAGAATATAGCTGGGGTAGGGAGGAGGGCTCCCTTCTCAGGTGAGGCTCCATCCCCTAACCCCCACACACATACACCATTGGGGCTACCTTTGCCCCAGGAATCCCAGAGGATAAGGACATAGAAAGGATGGTCCATATCTCAGCCCCAACAACTCCTCAGAGTAAGCATCGAAAAATTTTAGGGTTTGGGAGGAGGAAGTAAAGGAGAAAGAACAGAGGAAAAGGGAAAGACTAAGGGAGAAATACCCACCTTGTCAGCATAACAATATTTGGCAACCTTGTGTCCATGGTTAAATGGCTAGAAAGAAAGAGAACATGCTAAGTCACTAACACTCCACTGGGTCACCAATGTTAGGAGGATTTCACTTTTTTAATTCTACTATCTTCATCACCATCACTATCACCACCACCACCACAGATGTTCCCTTCCTTCCTGATGTCTCTCCTAACTTTATCTGGGGACAAAGGCTACACTGGAGGGAAAGACCCCAGTCAGATATCCCCTGGGCAAGGAGGGATCAGATCAATGACAAAGCCACAGAGTGTGAAGTTGGAGGGAACCATCCTTCTCCTACATCCAGCTTGAACTTCCAGGGAGAGATGGGCTGAGGAGGGTTTGCTCAAGATGACAAAGACTTCGCATCACTTTCAAGTCCTTCCCCCTCCCCACCTCACTTATCAACCTCCCAAATCTCCCTTTTCATCTTGTTCCTCCCTTGGCTCAGGGAAAGCATGGTGGGTTCCACCTAATGCTCATCCCCAGTGCCCCATTCATGAGGACCTTCCTAGGATCTCACTTTCTCTAAGGGTTCCCCCAGCCCAAAGGCCACCTTTCCCAGAAAATTTCCTTGGATTCCCTTTCGTATTTTTAAACATACTATATCAATGCAACACATTTCCCAGCCCCCTCCCTACCAGGCTGTGAATTCCTAAACTGATTGCTGCCTCCACTAACCAACACAGCATGGATCCTAACAAATAACTGTGGCTTATTAGAAGGTAAGCTCCTCGAGGCAGAGAACTAACTCCCCTTTGTATTTTCCTTCAGAGGACTTAGCCCTTAGTCAGCACTTCAAGGCTTTCCCAGGACATTCCTGGAGAGGATGCACCCCGATTAGTTAGGCAATCAGCAGTGAATGAATGGAGAAAGCCTTGAAGTGCTGACTGATGACCAGAGCCACCCTCCCCATCCAGCCCAGGGCTTCTCTTCCACATTCCTATAGCTGAGGATCTCTTCCATATAAACCAAGATCAGAGAGGACCCTGGAATCTGGCTGAGCTAGGATTTAGAGTCAGGGCTTTCCACTAAGCCACACTCCCTTCAGGATAATGGCTCACTTTCCTAAAGTGATTCAAGGCTTGAAAAATGAAGATTAGAGTCAAGATGAGCATCACAAGACCAGCATCCTCTCTCCACCAAAAATCACCAATCCCAGGCAAAGGCCAAGGGAAGGTCTTTCCACAGACACAGAGAGACCTGCCTCAGAGGGAGCCCTCAGGGCCCAAATTCTAAATGTAGGAGGATAGCACCATGGCTGTACCAGGCTCAGTCCCTGCCCATGAGCACTCACCGACACCTGGTATTGCACATTTGAGGTCCACACCTCTTCATCCCCAATGACACATGGAATAGCTTCTGTCTTACCCTTCAGGTCCTTCAAGGCCTAGGGAGAGAGGTATTAATAAATGAAACTTGTCCCTTCCTAGGCTGAGCGTCAGGTCTTCCTATTCCCTCCCAACAGACATAGAAAGCACTCAACTGCAGCATCCTTCAGTAGGACCAAAAGCAGCTTTGACTGCAAAGAATCAAAGTTTACTGAGAAAGACAGCCTTCGTCTGCACCACCCAATAATAGAAGGTGAAACAGAATATTGGTGGGCAAAGGGCTCTTAGACTGTAGGATGCCAAGGTTAAATGGCTTTAGAACTTAGAACATGGGGGCGGCTAGGTGGTGCAGTGGATAGAGCACTGGCTCTGGATTCAGGAGTACCTGAGTTCAAATCTGGTCTCAAACACTTAATAATTACCTAGCTTTGTGGCCTTGGGCAAGCCACTTAACCCCATTTGCCTTGCAAAAAAAAAAAAAGAGAGAGAGAAAGAAGAATTTAGAACATAGGTCAGAGTTGTAAGAGACCTGAGACACTATTTCAACCTTTTTCATTTTGCAAATGAGAAAGCTGAACCCAAGAAAAGGGAAATGATGAGCCCGAGGTCACATGGAAAGCTAGGGATTGGGTCAAGACAGGAACCTCAGGCCCCCCAAAACTTTCCTTCCAATGGGTCTAAGCAGAATGATCAATTCTTACATGAACAAAAGTCAGAAAAATTTAGGCTACATAAGAGAATGAAGCAAGCCTTCAAGAACACTGGCTGATCTGTGAAGAACTTAGGAGAGAACTGAGAAGTTTCACAGGCTGAACTGGCACGGGGTGGGGGGGGGGGTACAATCAGCATCACTGAAGAGAATACCTAAATAGATGAGAGCATAGAGCCACTGAGTATACGAAGGACCCTCTCACCAAAAAAGTAACTTATTATAAGGGGGGAAACTACAGATCCTAAGATATGAGGGAAGACTGGGAACCTCCCAGACGGTAGGGGCTACAGGTGATTTCCTGGGAGTCCATGCCCAACAATGGAATTACTGGAAAGGAAGAATGGGGCTTACTCCTGTAAGGGCTAAAATTAATAGCTGGTATATATGTAGCATTCTTTACACTTACAAGGATTTCAGTTCAGTCATCCACAACTTACATATGGAATGAGCTTCAAAAGCTTGGAAATCAGAAGACTGTGTGCAAGCCCTCAGGTACACAAAGACAAAAGTGATCTGCTTTCCCTGTCCCTGTGTGATAACCATTATCTTTTTTTTTTAGGTTTTTTTTTGAAGGCAAATGGGGTTAAGTGGCTTGCCCAAGGCCACATGGCTAGGTAATTATTAAGTGTCTGAGACCGGATTTGAACTCAGGTACTCCTGACTCCAAGGCCGGTGCTTTATCCACTGCGCCACCTAGCCACCCTTGTGATAACCATTATCTTAAGCAGCTTGGGCCTTCAGGGTCCTGGGCCAGCCCACAATGTCTCCACTATGGGCCCAACACTGTGCTAGGGCACCAGAGACATAAAACAAAAACTTGATTCCATAGAAGAGAAAATTCATATCCTTCCCATTTGAAGACCAGGGAATGTCCCATATACAATCACTGTTGGGGTGGTTAATTCTGCTGACTTTTTTCTTTTGTTTCTATTTATAAGGATCACAGATTTAGAGTTGGACAGGAACTTGAGAGCCAATGAATGCTGAGCTCTTGGACTGTTTTGGTGAAAGAGGGAGGAGACAGATCAATTTCTTTTTTTCCTGTTTGTTTTTGCAAGGCAATGGGGTTAAGTGACTTACCCAAGATCATACAACTAAGTAATTATTAAGTGTCTGGGGCAGGATTTAAACTTAGGTCATTCTGACTAAGGCCAGTGCTCTATGTGCCACCTAGCTGCCCCAACAGATCAGTTTTTAACCTGGAAAACCCAGGACTACCATGATGGCAGGGGTTGAGAAAAATCACAGATTTTAGAGCTGGAAGTCATCTAAAGTCTTTCTCATTTTTACAGAAGAGTTAATAGAGGCTCCTAAAAGAAAAGTGATTTTCCCAGGGTACACAGGTTCTAAGGAACAAAAGCAGGGCATGAACCCAGGTCCCAATTACAGATCCAGTGTTCTTTCCACCTTGGGCCCACCCCTCCAATCCTCACACCTGCAACCTCTCCCTGTGACTCCCATTTTCTAGAGTGCAGTAAGGCTTTTCAAACACTCATCCAGATGTTCTGTTGTTTTCCCCACAGAGAATATAAGTCCTTGTGGGCTGGAAGACAAGGGCTGTGCCTCTCTCACTGTGCATCAAGACCTACTTTGCAACTTACAATCTTAGAGAATCACCTGGAACACATAGCAAGTGACTAATAAATGTTTGTCAATCCCTTTTTTTAGTGGAAAATGTCATTTTATTTATGAGTTTTTAATTGATAGTTTCTTAAATCACTATGTATCCCTCACCCTGTCCTTCCCAGAGAAACATCCCATATGACAAATAGTATTTTTTAAGAGCACAGAAAAATTAGCACAATTATTTAATAGATTGAAAATGTCCAAAAATATGTACAAAGTTGACACCCGTGGACCTCCTGCCTCTTTGAAGAGGTAGGGCAGAGGCATTTTCCCATCTCTTTTCCCTCAAATCCTGTGTGAATTTATGACTTTGTTACATTCACTTTTGAGTTTTTGGTGTGGTTTTTCTTTCCTTTTACATTAAGTCACTATGTATACCATTTTCTTGGCTCTGCTTCCTTCACTCTTCATCAGTCAATACAGTTCTTTCCAGATTTCCTTGTATTCCTCATATTCATCATTTCTATGGCATCGTAATATCCATTATATATCATACTCTGTTATATCTGTATATGCTCTGTATATCCATTATATATCATACTCTGTTTAACCATTCTCCAGCTGATTGGCATTTACTTTGATTTCAATTCTTAGATATCACAAAAAGTACTAAAATAAATATAAATAATAGAAGTCTGGTTCAACAGGATATTTTAATGACTTTTTTGCATAATTCCAAACTGTTTTCCAAAACAGTTGCTCCATTTCACAGCTCAACCAACAATATATTAGTCCTAACTTCCCACAATCCTTTCAACATTGATGGTTGGCCATTTTTGGTCATAATGTGCCAATGAGGGGAATATAAGGTAAACCTTAAAGTTCTTTTGATTGGAATTTTCCTTATTGGTAATATGTACCAAATTACAGAGTATAAGGTAAACCTTAAAATTCTTTAGATCTGAATTTTTCTAATTACGAGCAATTCCATATAGTTGTCAACAACTTCAAAGTTGTTCTTTTGAGAACTGTGTGTACATATGTTTGACCACTTAGCTATTAGGGAATGGCTATTAGTCATCCCATTCAATTGCTTCCCTTCTTAGCACAGATACGTCAATGTCTGTGAAAAAGCTTTTCAGTTTCATTTAATCAAAGTTATCTATTTTATCTTTAGTAATTGCCTCTATCCTTTGTTTGATATCTCCCGGAGCAGCTAGGTGGCACAATGGATAGAACACCAGCCCTGGAGTCAGGAGGACCTGAGTTCAAATGTGAATTCAGACACTTAATAATTGTGACCTTGGGCAAGACTCTTTTTCTTTTTTTAGGTTTTTTTGCAAGGCAAATGGGGTTAAATGGCTTGCCCAAGGCCACACAGCTAGGTAATTATTAAGTGTCTGAGACCGGATTTGAACCCAGGTACTCCTGACTCCAAGGCCAGTGCTTTATCCACTGTACCACCTAGCCACCCCGGGCAAGACTCTTAACCCCATTGCCTTGCAAAAAACAAACAAACAAACGAGAACATATCTACTCTCCACAGCTATGGGGGCATATGATTTGCTTTTCTTCTAAATTTTTTTCCTAGACTGATTATTAAGGTCACATAATCATTTAAAATATATTATGAAGTACAGTATGAAGTGTTGGTCTTAGACTAATTTCTGCCAGACTGATTGCCAGTGTTCCCAGCAGTTTTTTTTTTGTTTTGTTTTATTTTTTGTCAAATAAGGAGTTTTTTCCTTAGGTAACTTATGTTTTCCACTTTATCAATCACTGGGTTAGTAAGTTCCACTGTTTCTGATTCTCTCATGTTAAGTTTGTCCCATTGATCCAAAGCACTCTATTCTTTAGCCAATATCAGATGTTTAGATGAATGCTGCTTTATAATCTAGTTTAGGGTCTATAAGTGCTATCCCCTTTATCCTTTCTTTTCATAATTTCCCTTAATATTCTAGAATTTTCATCTTTTATTTTCCAAATTAATTTTGTTATTACTTTACCAAGTTCCATAAAGCATTGCCTTGGTATTTTCAATGGTATAACATGAAAGGTGCAAATTAATTTTGGAATGTTATAAGACTAGGCCTAATCTTGTAGCATTCTAAAATTAATTAATACAGGGTTGCCCTTACATGAGTTATATTCTATTAGTATATATGCCAGAATTGTATATTGGATTCCTTTTTCCCCCCTTTCCTCTTTGCACTGAACTGGAACCTATTGTTTTACCTATTATTCTCTGCACCCAAATTCAATAAAGAATTGTTTTCACAGACATCTCTGGCTGGCCCAACAATCTTTCCTTAGACATAAATGAGATATCCAGAGAAGGTTCAACTGTAGAAAGTAAAAGTCAATAATGGAATTCTACATCCTGCCAGGAAGGAATCCTTTATGCCAAAGCATGGAATTATTATCTTTTTTTTTTAATTTTACTGACATGGCCTAGTCATAAACACTGACTTTTTATACAGTTATTTAAATTGTTCTTTATTTCTTAAAGAAATATTCTGTAATTAAACAAGTCTTTTGTGTGCTTTTGTAGGTTGATCCCCAGCTATATTTTATGTATTTTGGAGTAATTAGAATGGGATTTCTCTTCTTTTGCATCTTGGGTTCTATTATTATATAGAAATGCTATTAATTTTTGAGGGTTTATCTTGCTGAAACTATTAATTGTCTCAATTAGTATCTCTGATTATTCCCTAGAATTTCCCAAGTAAACCATCATATCATTAGCAAGGATAAATTTATTTTCTCTTTACCTTTCCTCATCCTTTCTTGTCTTATTGCTGATGATAACATTTGCACAACTAAATTAGATAATGTGGGGAGAGTAGGCACCTTTGCTTCATGCATATATTTAATTAGAAAAGGTTCTAGCATATCCTCCATTGCACATGATATTCATTTTTGGTTTTGGATAAATGTTTTTTATGACTTTTTTTTTTAATCCATCGATGCCAATTTTCTGCAGAATTTTTAACACAAAAGAAAACTACTTTGTCAAAGGCTTTTTCTGCATGAAATAATCATGTAGTTTTTGGATGTTTTGATTTTAATATGATTAATCACACTAATTGTTCTCCTAATGTTCAACCATTGGACCCCTGGTATAAATTCTATTTGATCATAATGATTTCTTCCTATATATAATCATATGAAAAAATGTTCCAAATCATTACTGACTAGAGAAATGCAAATCAAAACAACTAAGAGGTATCACCCCATACCTATCAGGTTAGCTAAGATGACAAAAAAGGGAAAATAATCAATACTGGAGAAACTGTGGGAAGACTGGAACATAAATGTATTGTGGGTAGAGTTGTGAACTGATGCAATCATTCTGGAAAGCAATTTGGAACTATGCCCAAAGAGCAATAAAACTGATCATATCTTTTGATCCAGCAATACTAGGCCTATGTCCAGAAGAAATCATAAAAAACTGGGAAAAGTTCCACATATTCCAAAATACTCATAGCAGCTCCTTCTGTAGTGGCAGATTGGAAATTGAGGGGCTGCCATCAATTGTGGAACGGTTGAACAAGTTATGGTATATGAATGTTATGGAATACTATTGTTCTATAAGAAATCATGAATGATCAGACTCCAGAAAAGCATAGAATGAACTGCAGGAACTGATACTGGGCAAAAGGAGCAGAACCAGGAGAACACTGTACACATTAACAAGAACACTGTGAATTGTCTGATCTTGATGGATGCAGCTCCTCCCGGCAATTCAGAGATCTAGGACAACCCCATTACACCAGCTATGGACAATGCTATCCCCATCCAGAGGAAGAAAAACAAAACCAAAAAATCCCTTCAGAATCTGAATGAACACTACATTCACTTTTCAAAAAATTTCTCTTATGTATTTCTTTCCTATCTCACGATTTTCTTTCTTTCCTCTTAATCCTAATTCTTCATACCAAAAATGACTAATCTATAAACATGTTTAACACAAATGTGCATGTACAAATTTCACCTGACTATTTGCCACTGAGGCGAGGGGGGATGAGAAAGAAGGGAGGGAGGGAGGAAATTATGCAACTTAAAAATATGCATAAGCATATGGATGAAGGTTGAAAAACTTTCATAACATAACTAGAAAAATAAAATATCAATTAAAAAGTGGAAAAACACATAATAAAGACTAGATTAAGCAGAACCAAGAGAAAAAAATGTGTTTCTTTTAAGCAATAAATTGTAGGGCTTCCTTATCCACTCTGTCACATTTTTCATTTTATAGAATTTTTTAATCCTTTCACATTTAAAATAATGAGAGTTTGATTTATATTTTCCTCCATGTTTATTGATTCTGAATGGGAAATGCTTTGTCAATCAATAGTCTTGCAAAGCAGTAGGTTATAGAGGGAAGAGTATTTGTTTTGAAGTCAGCCGATTTGTGTACAAATTCCATCTCTGCTGCTTACTAATTGTGTGATCCTGGACAAGTCATTTAACCACTCTGGGGGGTCAGATTCGAAGATCCTAGAAATGTCCAGCATAGTATTAGGCCCCTTTGGCAACTAGGGAAAAAGACTCATTACGAGTCCTTGTGAGTCTAGAATCAGACCTCTTTTTACTGACTCATGCTGCCCGTTTGGAATACAGGGCAGTTGTGACTTAAGCAGTACCTGGATTTCTCTTGCTCCATTCTATTTTCATATTTGCCCTCCCCCCCACATACCTGCTGCAAGGCTGCTCGCTCAGGGCTCCCTGGGGTGAATGCCAGCACAGGTTCATTGGCCACCTTCACTGAGGCAGCATGCTGCCATCGAAGCCTAAGAAAGAAGGACAGAAGCCACATCAACAGCCCTGCTTTGGGTCAGCAGGACCCTGTCTGACAGGGAGACCGAGGGTCCATTTAAGAGAGCTGAAGTAACACACCACTGGCATCCCCTCATGGGCCCTCTCTCCCTGCAGTGCTTGGTCTGGAGCCATCACCCAGGCACTTATCCAAACCCTTTCTAAATGACTTATAACTGCAGTAGAGCTGAAGGAAATTAGAGTTTTGATCCTCATTATGCTAAGAGCCTGGTGTCCAACATCCTACAGATCATTTCACTGCTGTGTGTCTTAACTTCCCCATCTGTAAAGTTAAAGAACTGGAAAAGACAAGTTCGCCCCAGATCTGAGAGTCTATTCTTGAGGTCCCCTCTCCCCGGCTCTGACGGTCTCTCCCCAAAAGTGTCCCTTCCCTTACACTCTGACCTCCTCTCCATGGCGATACACTGTTTTCCACCTTTGACATTCTTTGTTCTAAGGTCTCTCCTCTTTCTCTGTCTCAGCTGAGAGCAAATGATGATCTAGGTGTAAAGGAGAGGAGAGGCTCAGGAACCAGACTCCTGGAATCCTCTACCTCCTGACTACCTTCCTGGCCTAACAGAAGTGGCTTGAGCATTTATTCCACTACAGAGAGGAACCCAGAGGCCTGGGAGTACAGTATTCAATGGTGGGGGGTCAAGGCTTTGTTTGGAATCAGGAATGTCTGATAATTTTGGAAGAATACAACAGAACAGAGAACACCAAAGTGCCAAGGGACCTTAGAACATACGTCAGACCTCTGTGAGAAAAGAATCAAGGGAAACAGAGTGGCACACGAGATGCAACTGTTTAACTCATCTAGAAGCTAAAGAGATGCTGAGGGGCCTAAGGCAGGCTGCAGGTGGAGGGGGGCAAGGGTAAATCCTGGAAGGCTTAGTAGAGAAGTAGGCTTTGAGTCAAGCACTGGTGGTGATTATAGGTTTAAGAGCAGGAAGGGGCCTCAGCCCCTTGGCTGACAGGGGAGGCTTTGGGGAGAACTGGAGGGCATCTGTTACAAGGACTTGAGGAACGTAAGCAGACAGAGTCCTGCCTGAGTCTGGACTAGTTACTCCAGTCACAGATCTAAAAGATTCCAATCACAAGAGTCTCAACCACAGAAGCCCCAACGCCGCACCCTGCCCCAGGGCCAGTAGAGTAGTACCAATCAGCGGAGGAAGGACTAGGACTGGTTTCCCAAGATGTTTGGAAAGGATTGGGGTGGTGGTTCTTTCCTCTGTGGTGGGGCTCCTTCCACTCAAAAGAAAACCTGAGCCAGCAGGAAGGGTTTTTACAACACAGTCCTTAGACTAGTCTATTAGAAGGAAAAGGGGCCCCCTTCGTTTTACAGACAGGCCTTTAAGGCTCAGAGAGCCCCCGAAGCCACAGAGAACAGGCTGCAGAGTCTAGCCCCAGGGATCGCCAGCACCCAGTTCAGTGTTCCTTAGCATATAGTCAAAGACATTTAAAGGGAAAGAAATCTAAGGCCCAGAGGGGAGAGGCAGTTTGTTCAAGATCACAAACCCATAATAACAAAAACAGTCATCATGGTTCATTCTTATGGTACTTTAAGGTTTGCAAAGAATTTCACAAGCATTTGTCTCATGTGATCCTTCCAAAAACCCTGGAAGGGAGGATCTATAAATATCCCCATTTTACAGATAAGAAGCCCCACAAATGCAGAGATTTACAAGGAATAAGACAAGGCCTGGGTCAATTTTGGGCTTTGATGGGTACCAGACCATGTCCAAAAGTTGGAGAGGACATTTACTGATTAACTGAAAAAGGCCAGCTCAGTATTATGGCAATAGGATAAGAGAGAGGGTCTTAATAACCTAAGAAATGGGCCAGTAAGAGAGTTCAAAGAAAGGAAGGGAAGCAGGGAGAAAAACCTGCTCAGAGGGGCTGGGGGGTCCTTCCAGCCATCTGGCAGGAGTCTTAGCACACACCTGCAGGATCCTAAGACAGGGACCAGGAGAAGGCTAGGCACACTTCCTGAAGATGATTCTAATCCATGGGGTATACTAAGAAAGGAGCACCCACATTGAGAGCCGCCAACATAAACCAACCACTACTCAGCCCCAACTTGGATAGATAGAGCTGCAAGAGTCTCAAACTTAGAGTCTGCATTTAGTCTGAGACTGCCTGAAATCTCAAAGCACTCATCTGAGCTGTAAGAGCTATGAGTGGGGGACCTTCAATCCCCAAGACAGTCTGCTTTCAGACCTGGACTGAGGAGATCTGGGTCTGAACTCAAGCTTGGCTGCTTCTTGGCTACACACCAGACAAGTCTCCACTCCCTCCAAGCCTGTTTCTTCCTCTGCAGACAGAGGGTGCTGACTTTGGAGTCCAAGGATCTGGGAGTGAATGCAGACTGCCACTTTAGCCTCAGTTTCTTCTATAAAATGATGGGGTTGGATCAATTCTTTCTCAGTTCTTTTCTAGTTCTAAATCTATGATTCACAATTCATTCAGTTGTTCTAGGGCCTGTACTCTTGCAAACCATAAAATGTTACAGAAATATGGGCAAATCTTAATAATTTCAAAATTAATCACAATATTTTCTTATTAATTTCTTGGATCACCTTAGTTCAGGAATCACAGAATATATGCAAAAACTACATTTGCTGGTAGAGAACTGGAGGACAGAGACTGTAGTTAATTTCTGCTAGGCAAAGACAATTTTTTTCTATTTTTAGCTTTTTTTAAATCCCAGCCTTCACAGTCTCCCAGATGAAGGACTTCTGTCATACAGAGATGCACAGGCACTAGGGGAGAAGGTATCTCTCTGAGGTAGGGGAATGTGCACCTGGGAGTTCCCATTTACCAGCAGAAGTCCTCCTCAAATACAGAAGCAGAGGCTCCAGAATCAGAAGGACCTTAGAGAAATCCCCATCAGCAGCCTCAATTGGCAAAGTCCCAGCACCTTCTCTGTCCAAAGGTCAGACTGGATGCTCTGGCCACACCACACCACACCACACCACACACACGGCCTATCAGTGAGATGCTGGCCTCAGAGAGCTCCGGGCAAGAAAGATGCCAATGGTAGCTGCCAACTTCAGAAGAGTAATCTGGCAGTCAGTGCCCACCAAAGATCAAAAGACAGTGAGGCCTTTGAAGGGCAGCAGGGCTGGGAGACCAGAGTTAAGCTTGCATTCTTTATCCCACAGTTCCTTCGAGCTAATTAGTGGGGATTCCTGGTCAATTATGGACTGGATTAGCTACAGAGTGAAGTACTTTTCAACTCTGAGATTGCTATGGGTTCCTCTCAATCCTAACATCTGATGTGTAACAGTATATTCTAAGCCCCTTCCCACTCTACTGTCCTGAGATCTAAGGTCCCTTCCAGGCCTGGCAGTCTATGACATCTAAGATATTCAGTAATGATTATTGTTCCCATAAGGTTGGCCCATGGAGATGCAGATAGTGAATGTAACTGGAGAACCAAAAAGAGAAACCAATACAGTAACATCTCCATCTTCCAAGCTGAGGTCAAGAACAAGTCAGAGATGCAACTGAGCCCCCAAGGTGGGGAAGGGGGAGGCTCACCACAGAATCCTAAGCTTTCCAAGCAAAGCTCATCTAATCCTACCCATAACTGAACAAAAATGTCCTCTGCAACATAGCCCTTAACTGGTTACCCCACCTCTGCTGAAAGAGCTCCAGAGAGAAGGCTCCAAGCCCTCCACAACACCGCAGGTAGCACTGCTGGCAACTCTTATCTGGCTTCAATCCTATTCAACCTGTCACTCTCAGAAACTTCCTAGCTGGTTATCTAGGGCCCCCAATAAAGTAAAGCTGCCTTATCAGGGAGATAAGAGAAAGAAGATAGGAGTGCCGGGGAGGGAAAGAGGGGAAAGTGCAGAGTTAGATGGAACACCAAGTCCAGGCTTAGCTGAGAGGCTTAAACCTAGATTAACTAATGCAGACAGGTGTGGGAACCTTCTAACTTTCACAGGTATCATCTTTCACTCATTTCAACAAAAATGAGTTAATTCAAGGTGGAGTCAGATCTAAACAAGCACTCAGGGTACGGACACCACCACTTCACTTTAGAGATGAGGAAAGTGGGGTTCCCGATTTACCTTAGGCTGGATACTATACTGGGACCAATGCTCAGGCAGAGGATAACCCACCTCTCCTCAATAGGGAAGATGAGTCTAGACAGGTGTCCCAACTCCTGGGATGGAACAGAATGCTAGCCTGGGTTTGACTCTTTCCTCAGATTCTTTACAGCAGAGCGTACCTTGCTAAGAGGGCTTATTCCATCAAGAAGGGAGATGCACTCTCATCTCAGCTACTGAATGAACCAGAAAGAGGGGACGTCTCATTGGGAGATAAAGGGTAGACGGAGCCTTGGAATGTGGACCCCGGAGGAGAGAGCGGTTCCGTCCTCCTGACTCCAAATTCAGCTCTGTGGCCCTAAGCAAGTAAGTAACCTCTGTCTGACTCGATTCCCTCCACTGTAAAATGGGGATAAAAGTACCTACTGATCAGGGTGGTTTTAAAATACAAATGAATATTTGTGAAGTGCTCATCAAGACACCTAAGAAGTACTAGACGAACGTCAGTTATTATTTTTACTATGGAATATCAGAATTCAGAGGGCCCTTAGGACAAAGCAGGGGAGTTTGATGTGTCTGAAGCCACTCTTAGCAGGATGGGTCTGATTTGGGCCCAGGGACATCCTTTGGGAAATTTGAAGGGTCAAATGAAGACTTAACAGTTCCGAGGGTAAGCGACCTTTCTGCCCAGAACCAAGCCCGATCCAGATCGCTGTTTCTCCCTCGACTCCAAAATGCCAGCCCTTATAGTCTCATCTGTAAAATGGGCACACCGACAGCGCCCACGTGGGGAGGGTCAGATGGTAACCAGACCTCCGTGAGTCCATCACACCGGCGGGCAGGCTTTAAGCCTACGCAGGGCGACCCCCGCCCTCGGGCAGGGGGCAACGCACCGGCTGTGCGGGCTGAGCTGCGCCCCACTCCCGGAGGGCCCGTCCCCCTGGATCTGGGGGCTGTCAGGCTTTCCAGCTCGGAAGCCGAGGGCGAGGTCCCGAGGGAGGGCCGGGCGCGGACGAACTCGGAGGGCCCTGCGGCCCAAAGGGCAGGGGTCGGGCCGGGGGCCCCGCCACTCACCCGGGCCGCCAGGCGCGGCGGAGCAGGGCCCGGCGGAGCGGCGGCAGCGGCGGCGGCAGCATCTCCAGGGCCCGGCGGCGGCTGCGCGGCGGAAGCGAGGCGCCCCTACGCCCCCGCGCCCAGGGCCCCGCGCGGCCCCGCCCAGGCCGCCCCACCGGGGAGGGGGAGGGGGGCCCGGGCTCCGGCCTCCCTTCCAGCCCGCCGGCCCGCCTCGCTCTCTGGCCCCCGCGGGGAGAAGAACACCAGAAACACCTGCTCAAGCCCCTCGTGGTTTCCGGGGAGGCCCACCCCAAAGAGCTCCCCACCCCCACCCCAAGAGCCTGGCGCGCACCCCCCCACCCGTCCTTTTGGTTCAGCCCGACCTCGAGCGTGCGAAAAGAGCGAGGAGAAGGCGTGAACTCCGCCGGCCAATCAGAACGGCACGCGAAGCCGTCGGGCCAATCAGAAGCTCTATTTATGCGGCGGCCTTCTCAGGCGGGGGGAGGAGGAGCCCAGGCCAGTAGGAAGGCTGGGAATCCCCACGTGCGCGAGAGGAAGCCGGGAGGCCCGGTCCGGCCTGGACGCGGCCCCGGCCCCTCCCCTCCGGCCGCTGGCGGCCTGGACACCCGGCCATCGGGGTGTGGCCGCGGGAGGCCCGCGGCGCGGGACTTTGACCCCTCCACAAGGGCATCGGGACCCTCCCCTGCCCGGGCGCTGCTTGCCGCGTGCTTCCCTCCACCCTGCCATTCCTCTCGTGTCCGGCCTGGCCAGGCTCTTGCAGCCCCCGTGGGCAGTTCTCCTGGCACATGCCGGAGTGCTTTGCCCCATCCCTTCTCCAGCTCATTTGACACATGAGGAAACTGAGGCAAGCAGGCCGAAGTGACTTGTCCAGAATCACACGGCTACTTAGTATCTGTCACCCTCAAACCATAATAAATCTCCCAAAACTGTATTTCTGATAAAAAAAAAAAAACTTGGTTTATTTAAAGAGTACTCAAGCGGGGGGCTAGGTGGCGCGGTGGACAGAGCACTGGCCCTGGAGTCAGGAGTCCCTGGGTTCAAATCCGGCCTCAGACACTTCATAATTACCCAGCCGTGTGGCCTTGGGCAAGCCACTTAACCCCATTGCCTTGCAAAAACTCAAAAAAAAATTTTTTTAAAAATAGTACTTAAGCCTCATTTCCCAGTCATTTGCCACTAGGTAAGAGATGAAGACTCCGGGTAGCTCTGCCTAAGTTAATTATAAACTCGAGAGGATAGAAGACCTGTCCTGCCCAGGAAGAGACAACTCATCAGCTTGTATTGGACAACAAATCATAATTTTCCCTGTGTTTACATAAACATTTCCTCTCTTTCCCAGTTCTCCACCTATAAGCTTAGATGACCCAAAGAATCAAACTTCATGTCTCATCTATATTTTCTGTCCATTTTTTTTTTCTTTTTCTTTTTTCTTTTTAGTTTTTGCAAGGTAAATGGGGTTAAGTGGCTTGTCCAAGGCCACACGGCTGGGTAATTATGAAGTGTCTGAGGTCACATTTGAACTCAGGTACTCCTGGCTCCACTGTGCCATCTAGCCGCCTCTGTCAATTTTGTTTTAACCCTATATTTTAAACGTTTTTAGGGTTCACACCTGAAGGGTGAAGGGTTAAATTGAGATCTTCCCTATCCATCATGGTCCAAAGAGAAGGAACTTGCTGAGCACACTGAACCAGGGCATGATTGATCAAGACTTGTTCCAGGGCAAGGAGTGTTAGGGGAAAATCCTAGTAAACATGTTTTGGGGTCCACACCCAAGGACTTGGCCTGACCCTAGGTGTTTACCACAAGACATCTGGAGAAAGTGATTGTACTCAGTTTCTGAGGGTGTTTTGGCCAAAACTCAGGGATCAATGAGTTCAATCGAGGGCACATTGATCACTGAGTTCAGTCCTGTAAATCCTTGGAACTGTGCCACTATCATGTGAGCACTCTATGGGAAAGTGGGCTTTGGAAATCCATCCCTTCAGAAAGGATGCTCCACTGAGGGGTCTTTCCCAAGCAAGACCTTGGAGGTTGTGCTCTGACACATATGACATCTTGGGACTTTCCCAGCCAGATTTACAGGTTTGTTGGAGCCTTCTTGGCTCGGTGACTATTCTTTCTCTTTTATCTCTTATCTCTCCATTATCCATGCTGATGTTTTACATATATTTAAGTGTGTATAATTTTGGGTTATAAGTATATTAATCATTAATATTCTGATTTAAAGACTTAAAAAAAAGAAAATGTGCATCATTGTGGGACAGATTCAAACCAACTAAATTAAAAGTCTGCACAGCAGGTAACCCTTTCCATTACAACACAATATAGCTGTCCCCCACTTCTCTTTATGCTCCTATCCTTTAGTGAGGTTTACTCAGCCTTACAAATATAGATAAGCTGTGATCATTCTCAATTCCCCCTTATAACTGACTGCCTTAATCAATTAAAATAAACTCTAATTAAATGCCTCCTATATCCAAAATATCTATAAGACTCTTCCCTTAAAGAGTCTCAAGGACTTTAATACCCACTAGGGAGACTTGGGTATTTTAATCTCTTGGTAATAGGAAACCTCTGTGACAATGATGATGTTTGTCCTTCATTCTAGAAGACCATGTCATCAGGAAGGTGATGGCATGGCAAGCACATGAATTGAATTTGAGCAAAGGGAGGCTGTGCTAAGTCACCAGCTTCACTTTCTCCTCCAGAGCCATCTGGGTCCAGTGGCCAGATATGAATCAGGACGACTGGAGATAATAACCCTGTTGACTATAGCTCAAAGGAGTGACCTCATCCATCTCAGAAGGTTATTTTGGCCTCTGGACTGAGAAAAGGAGAAAGGCTAAAGGCAAGGTGATTAGAAGTACTCTAGGTAAGAAATGATAAGCTTCTGAACTAGGCTGGTGACTAATAGAAGAGGAAAGGTCTGAAAGGTTAGGGAACTGATAAAATTTAGTCAAATGGGAGTAGTGTCAAACAAGACCCTCAAAGCTTTTAAGCCTAGAGGAGTCTGAGGAGGATGGGATGAGAGGTTTTGCTGTTCTTTTATAAATAACATTTCATTTCCTGCCTCTATCTTGTCCAGATCTTGTTGTGTACAGAGCCATTATTTACCTATGACTGTTATCTCCCTAAGTCTATGAGTTTTGAAGGCAGGAGCTTTCTTTTACTTTTCTTTTTAATCCCAGAATTGAGCAGTTCCTGACCAGCAATGGGTGATTAATAAATGCTGATTGATTTGGCTCTATTCCTTTTTTTAAAAAATTCATTTTATTTTTCCCTGATTACATGCAAAAACAAGTTTCAATATTCACTTTTTTTTTTTTAGTTTTTGTAAGGCAATGGGGTTAAGTGGCTTGCCCAAGGCCACACAGCTAGGTAATTATTAAGTGTCTGAGACTGGATTTGAACCCAGGTACTACTGACTCCAAGGCTGGTGCTCTATCCACTGTGCCACCTAGCCACCCCACTCAATATTCACTTTTTAAATAAATATTTTATTTGTTTCCAATTATATACAATGATAGTTTTGACCAATATTTTTTTGCAAGGTTCTGAATTTTGTAATTTTTCCCCCTTCCTCCCTTTCCTCTCCCCTTCCCTTCCCTCTCCCTCTCTTCCCTCCCCCCCCCCCAACAGAAGGTATTCTGATAGTCTTTATATTGTTTCCATGATATGCATAAATCAATATTGAATGTGTTGAGAGAAAAAACATATCCTTAAGGTAAAAAGAAAATAAAAATAATAATCTCTGGTCTTCATTCAAACTCCAGATCTTTCCTTGGATATTGATGGCATTCTCCATCACAGGTTACAGGTTCCCCCCCAAATTGGACTTGACTCCATTCTTTGCAGCTGTCATCCACAATGGGAAACAAATGTTCTTCTTTGCTTCTCAATACCTGGACCTCTCCAAGGCCTCCTCCTTCAAGAGACCTTTCCTGATTCTCTAAGTTGACGATTCCCTCTTCCCCCACATTTTATTTTTTTATCAACTTCTGAAACTGTATTACATTACTATATTATGTTTGAACTATATCATATTACCTCTGGTAATATTATACCATTAGTAATATAAGCTAGGTGGCACAGTGAATAGAGCTCTGGACCTGAAATCAAGAAGACTCATTTTCCTGAATTCAGATATAGCCTTGGACATTCACTAGCTGTATGACCCTGGTCAAGTCATTTAACCATTTGCTTCAGTTTCCTCATCTGTAAATGAGCTGAAGAAGGAAATGGCAACTACTCCAGTAGTTTGGCAAAGTATTCCAAACTTTTCTGTTAAAAAAAAACCAATTAGGATTACAAAGAGTGGACTGAAAAAAAGACTGCACAACAAAAACAACAACAATATAGGAATATAGAAATTATAAGGACCTTGAGAACAGGCAGTTCTGGCTGATTGTTCCTGAAACATTGTAAAAGCCCAATAAATCTTTATTGATTGAGTCAGAAGAAGTCATCTAGTCCCACATTTTCATTTGCTTTTATTTTTTTTGTTGTTGATTCATTTCATCTTTACTTTGCACCTTCAACACCAATCTCCCTTGTGACAAAAAAAAAAAATAAGCAAAAGCATTGGCTACAGCAACTTCATCTGCCAATGTATATAATATTCCATCCCTAGTGGTCCTCACCTCAATAACTTGAGGGAGGATGTCTCTTCTCCAGTATCACTTTCCATTATTCAAGAGTTCAACGTTCCTTTAGTGATTTTTATTTCATTTACATTGGTACATCATTTTGTAGAATGTTCTGTAGCTAATCCCCTCATTTTTCTTTTTTTTTTTTTGTGAGACAATCAGGGTTAAATGACTTGCCCAGGATCACACAGCTGGTAACTGTCTGAGGTCAGATTTAACAGTCCCCTTATTTTACAAAGAAGGAAACTAAAGCTTGTAGAGAAATAGTTTGAGTTCCATTCTAGAAAAGTTGGGTCTGTGTTTTGGGCAGAACAGCCAGGTAGAAATGTCTAGGGACCAGCTGGAGATAGATAACAAAGTAGAGCTTGGGGGGGAGAGATCAAGCCCCACGTATAGATTTAATAGTACTTTGTAAAAAAAAAAGATAATGAAAAATTATATATATATATATATATATATATATATATATATATATGTATATATCAGATTTGATCACTGAGTGAGAGAAGAGGGCTCCAGACAGGGCTTAAGAGGACACCCTTGCTTAAAAGGTGAGGAAACTTGGGTAAGAATAACAGATCAGGCATGGAAAGGTGGATTCTACGTCTTGGGAGGGACACCCACCTGAATGAATGCATAGCTTCAATGAAACCCAAATAGTGAAGAGGAGTGAAGTGTGGTGATGTGAAGATTGTGCAAACTGGCATCCTTTTTAGGAGTGTCAGAGGAAAAGGAAAAGAGATGCAAGATTTTAAGGAGAAAATAGGACCAATAGAAGTTTTCAGGCAAAAAAGATGGTTTCTAAGGCTAGAAGAGATTCAAGCACGTGTAGAGGGAGAGAAAAAGAAGAGGGGCAATGGGTAAAAGAAGAGAAAGGAGAAAGAAAAAAGAGATAAGTTGAAGATCAGAGGGGAAAGAAAAGGAAAAAAAGAGGAAGGAAGAAGAGGAGAGATGAGAAACAGAATGAATCACTAACAGTGACTTATTGGGCTGTTCAAGACCATGAAGGAGGAAAGTGAGGCCACAGCCAAGATGATGATTGAGAGAGCATTAAGTAACTAAAGGAAATCATATTAAGGATAAAAAAAACAGGCAGCATTGTCTCATAGAACTCGTAGGGAGGAAGATCTAGTTCAAATCCTACCTCAGATTCTTGCTGTTTGACTTCAGAAGGTAGGACTTTAGAAATAGAAGGATCAAGGGTGGCTGGTGGTGCAGTGGATAGAGCATTGGCCCTGGAGTCAGGAGTACCTGAGTTCAAATCCAGCCTCAGACACTTAATAATTACCTAGCTGTGTGGCCTTGGGCAAGCCACTTAACCCCATTTGCCATGCAAAAAAAAAAAAAACTAAAAAAAAATAATTACCTAGCTTTGTGGCCTTGGGCACGTCATTTAATCCTGACTGCCTTGCGAAAACCTAAAAAACAAAAAACTAGAAGGATCATAGTGGTCAACCCCCTTATTTTAAAGTTGTTCTTAATTTATAAGTCCTTTCCCTTTCCATCTTTTAAAAAAGTAAACAGAATATATGAAAATAAGTGTTTTATTTTTCCACAGCCAAAAAAAATTTTTTATAGATGAGGAATCTGAGGTCTGGTGAGGCCAAGAGACTTGCCCAAGTTTTCACAGGTAGCAAGTAGCAACAGTAGGATTTTACTCCAGATCATGGAGTCAAATTTAGTATTTTTTATATTCTAGGGATAGAATAGTCAGAGAGAAGGGAGGAGGAGGAGAGAGAAAGGGAAAGGTGGAGAAGGAGAGGGAGACAGAGAAGGGAGTTGAGGAGGGGGGAGAGAAAAAAAGGAAGGGAGAAAGTGGGAGGGAGGATGAAAGGTGAGAGAGGATGAAGGGAGAGAAAGGAAGAGAGGAGAGAGGGAAAAGGAGGGAGAGGAAGGAAGGAGAGGGAGAGGAAGGATGAAGAGAGACAGATAGAGGAGGGGGAAAAAAGGAGGAAGAGGGAGAGAGAAAGGAAGCCAGAAAGAGGAAGGAGGAAAAGAGAAAGGAAAAAGAAAGGGAGAAAAAAGAGAGGGAGATATGCAAAAATCAAAATATATTTACAAAGTCACACTAATATCTGTATACACACATATATAAATGTATATTTATATATATATATATAAATCAGACAGTTGTCACCCTTAAGCAGCTTACCTTCTAACAGAGGAAGAAGTCACATAAAAGGGTTGCTGAAAATGAGGTGTGGAGGAAGAAGAGGATAAAGGAGAATGGTCTAAGAGACTGCAGGGTGTCCTGCTTCCCCACTTATAGAAGTTTCTGGTAATTTACTCCTAGTATTCATAGTAATTTCTAGTTGGTGGAGATGAACTAAGGGAGAGGCCATGCTGGGGAGACCACAGTGAGTGATCTGAGGCACCCAACCCCCTTCAGTGACGGGCTCAGAAGGGCATACTAGTTAGTGCCCAACCCCAATAATAGGGGGTTTGAATCCAGGTTCTGCCTACAAGACAACTTGAAGGGGGCTCTGTGGCAAACTTCTGGGAATGGCACCATGTGAGATCAGATATTCACTGGATTACTGTAGGCCTGGCATCTTTCTTGACTTGACTTTGGCTCTCTATACACTAGGATCAGATGCCTTTAACCCTATATAGATGCAAATTCTTTGAAGGCAGGAATTATTTCATTTATCTTTGCATGCCTGGAGCACCTATCTAATCTATCCTATCTATAACTTGTTTGTACTGAGCTGTTTGTATGTTGACTCTCATTAGACTGTGAGAGCCTTACAAGCAAGACCTTTGATCTTTCTTTGTAGCACAAGGTCTGGCAAACAGCAGGTACTTAATAAATGCTTGTTCCCCTCACCCCACCCTTTCTTTCTCCTATGTGGCTTATTACATTTTGTCTCTCCCCCCCCATTAGATTGTGAGATCCTTGAAAACAGAGACTATATGACCTTTCTTTGTAGTGCAAGACCTAGCATACTGTAGGTGATTAATACATGTTTAC